>NC_054536.1:3045731-3401981 GCF_017654505.1 Polyodon spathula | reverse complement strand
CTATATATATGAATATATTGTATATCTATATGTGTGTGTGGGTGTAGGGATATCTATATGGGTGGAGGGTGTGTATAGATTATATATTACTATATAATAACATATATATATCTATGTATAACCGTAGATTGTGTGTGTGTATATAGTATATGTGGTATCTACGTATACATATAGCTATACACAGATGATTATCATAGTCGATATACTATTAGTATTATCTATAAACATATATATCTAGAGATATATTACACACACATCAGCACAGCTTTACAATATCTAGTATGATACATTAATACATACGTATATGCATATATATTATGAATCGTATAAACACATATATATATTATATATATACACACACACCACACATATATATATATCCCACACACATATATATATATATATATATACACTTATTCTATATTTATTGTGGTATATATGTATATTTATATATAATATTGTATATATATATTATTATGGGGTGTGTACATAGTATATATTGGTGTGTATCTATTGTACACATATTCACACACCCACACACATTATATATATATATACATATACATACATACATACACACATATAATATATGTGTGTGTTATATGATCTATATATGGTGTGTGTGGATACCCCAACCAGATATATATATATATACAACACTAATATCCCCATATTATACCCATCTACACAACACCTACACCAACACCACATATATATATCACACACAAACACACATATATATATATACATAGATGTGTGTGCTATATATATCACACATTTTTTATAACAGTATATGTATATTATGGTACATATATAATTATTATGTCCTATAATATATCATACACCTTACACATATAGTATATATAGGTATTGTGGTGTGATATATATCTCTATATATACTATATATATCGTACATGAAGATATATAATACACACACATTGTATATATATGTGCCACCTCTCAATCTATATATATATAATATAATATATCACACACACACACAAATATGCATATATATATATATATATTATAATACACACACACACAATATATCATACAACAACACCACCCTGATTTATATAGACTGTGTGTGTTTATACTGTGTGTATATATGTGGTCAACACATATACTGCTATATGTGTGTATATGTGTGGGTCATGTATATTATATGTGTCATGTATCTGTTACTATGTGTGGTGTGTGTATATATATATGCTGTGGTGTATATATCTATATTACTGATTATATCGTGTGTGTAATATCCCACCTGGCCTATATATATACCCCACATGATATATATTAATAGATATATACACACAAACATAAATTATATATATATATTAGTGTCTATAATATCCCACACATAGATATATCATGTATGGATATGTATACTCGCAGACTGATATCGATATATACAAACTATCTATAGATATTATATAGATATATATATATATATATTATATATATATATACCACATTACACACATACACACACATGAGTAAGGTTCGTTACATCTTCTGAAGTTAACCACAGTTACATTCATTGCGAATGTACACAAATGTAATATTGTTCCCAGTGAGGCAGGTCACAGTTATTTTGGTGTGTATTAATGACCTGTGCCCTTTTAGCTGTCAAACTTCTGAACCCAACTGGCGTTCTCAGAAGAATTTGGTGACCGTCTGTATTCGACGACTAAAAAAAAAAAAAAAAAAAAGGTCCCTGCTTTGATATGTAACTCCAGATGAACGTTACCGATGGACTAGCAGATGTTGTGGTGACTTGTAAAGACACAGGGTGTTGCGTGCCATACAAGTGTTATATTGTCACCAGTCTCTCCATGCTTGACCCATCACATATAAAGAACTGGGCACATTCAATTCTTTGTATCTGGCGTTGGAGCAATATCTTATATCTGTATATTACTGTACTTCACCTTCTAACATCAAGTCAGCGTCTGTCCTGTGGTCCCAGGTACGCTATCTGGCATAAGCTACTTATACTTGCAATGTCTCCAGGACAATCTCAAAAGCAAAATGATTTATTCTGGATTTGTGATGCTAGTAAGAGTTTGCATGAATAGAAAAGTACACTGTGCCCCCCACCCCCACCCCCCCGACTTTAAAGAATAAATACAATGTTAAACAGCTGCCTACAATCAATCAGTGAGATTATGTGAGGAAAATGCCCCAGATATACTGGCAGAAGGTCACAGTCTTGACAAGGTCTTTCATTGAAACCTCAGGATTTTTCATTATCCTTAATTGACAGCCCTTCACCCTCATAAAGAGGCTCCTGGATGTGGGTAAGACAGATAGCGCTCTGCTCATTGTCTCTCAGGCGACACACCTACTGACATCTATCTTCAGAAATCACGTGTGTAACACGTCTGAACAAGGACGAGCCTGGGCTCCTAAGAGGGTTGGAAGCAGAAGTTGCTGCTCCAGTATTTCTATCACAAGCAGACCATCAGCTTGAGCCAGTCCTATCTCCGCCAGTTTATTTTTTTATGTGTTTGTCCATCCCGTGTAAAATATATTCTAGTTCACATGCTATTTAAGCAGTAATATCCAACACAGAGATAACTACTTTTAGCAGTAAGGGCCAAAGCCCTCTATGAATTCTAGCAATGATGCAGATGGTATTACTGTGACTATGAGCTATTCCACATTTAATTGAATTATTTTGTGGGAACAAGAAATCCCCTAAAAAGTTACTGTCCTTTTTGTATAAGGGTATTACTTCTAGATTGCAGATGTTCCAGCTATTTACATTTATACTGCTAAAGCTAAAACAAAAGGAGATGTGTTTGCATTATTGTTCTGAAAAGTAGGACTGATGGAGGTACGACAAACCCGAAGTCTCCTAGAAATAAACAGTGCCTGGCCAGTCTCTTGGGCAGAATACTTTTTCTTCCAAACAGATAAGAACAGGCACTACATCACAACAGTCAACTGTGGTGCGTAGAGTTAAAAACAAAATCAAATAAAGGAAACACCGCAACTCGCATGTCAAAAAAACAAAAAAGTTACTGGTTAAAACAACATGTACGCCGATGAAGGCAATGCTAAGCTGAAACGCTTCGGTTTTTAATCAATAAACTTTTTGCAGACAAGCTTTTTTCCTACCCAGAGGGCACCAGAAACAGCAGAATCTACCAACAATGGGATCTTCTGATAATGAAGCAAGGCACACATTAAAAAAAAACAAAAAAAAACCAAAACACACTTTTATTGCTCCCCAGTCAGCAAGGAGAGAAGCTCTTAATCCACAGGTCAAAGGAATCTGTTAACGGTTTGTTTCCCTGACTTTGTACACTGAAATTGGTGCTTTGCGAACACAAACCTTGGAATTTACTGAAGACAATCTCCAGAAAGCGCTGCCCCAGCTGGAATCCGTGTTAGTGCAGGATTAAGGACTAAATCCCAAGGTCTGCTGAATGCAACAATGTCTTAAGGTTGTCTCTGCCTGGCGTGTTGCAGGAGCCCTTGGTGAAACATGCTACAGTACTGCAGCTTCATCAGTGGATGATGCAGGTCCCTACCATGCTTTTCAGGGAAATGTAATTCAGAGGAAAGCAGAGACTCATCACAGAACCAACTCACACCTGCAACGACGGAGATCTCTTTCAACTGCTGAACAAAACAAGTTCTCTTGTTATTCCAATTTGAGAAAAAACGGTTTTACTCAATTGTTCCATTTTAACAAACTTAGTTTTTCAAAATTTACAATTACAACCACATTTTTGGTCTCAATTTCTGTTTTATTACATTTTGTACTAGACTGTTTTTAATTTAGTGAAATAACTTGTAAAGTTCCATCAGATTCAGACAAGCACTTCATTAGCCCAGCCACAAGCCTGAGCTCTTACACAAGGAGGTCCCTATATTCGTGTACGATGTGCTAGGAGGGCTAGTGTGTGTGTGGAATGGACACCTTCAGCAGATTACTGTTGGGGGGGGGGGTACACAATCCTAACCATATTTTAAAATCAATTAAAACAAACATTATAAAGAGGAAACAGGTGTGTGTGTGTGTGTGTGTGTGTGTGTGTGTGTGGTGTGTGTATTATATATATTATATATATATATATATTTATACACACACACACATACACACACAGAGTACATTCAAAATGTGTTAGTACACCTAAAGAGTTGTCATTTATCCTTTATACCTACCTGCATGAAAACCTCAGGGTGTGAGAATTCCTTGAAAAAGTCAGTCGTTAACCCCTAGTAGCTTTGTTGTCCATAAGTGGACATAGTTTCACAATCTGAGGAAACTCGAAAATTAATCCGTAGATTTGAGCAAAGATTTTTCAGGGACGTCTTAAAACTGGTAAACACTGCGACACGAGGAAAGGACGAGTGCGGCTAAATTTACTTAAACGTATACAAGATAATTTTCTAGTTGGTCAAATTTAATCTGTAGGATTAAACAGAAAAACTGTTAAAAGGGTCTTCTGAAAGTTAAGGTCATCAAACCTAAAGTATATGTGTTGTTTATAACAACAACAAATCCAAAAAACGCTTGCCGCGGAGTGTTCTAATACATGTGCACACTACTGTACGTGTTTGAACATTACAGCACTAACCACATTTAATGAATCAAAAAGAACATGAGACAAGGGAATAAAAACCAAAACAAATGTACTATACTGTATTTACATTAAAGTCACCACCTGCTGGCTGGGCCAGATGTACCATTTAAAATAGGCAGTGCCTTACTTTACCAATGAAAGGAAGATTGTTGCTTAGTATTTTCCTGAATGTTGTCCACACATTCTTGGTGTGTTTAAGACTCCTCCTCCTTACAGTTTCAGCTTTGCATCCTTCACTTGCATGCCCAGCTCTGCCACGCCAGCCTTCTCTTTCAGCAGGCTTGCTTGCTCAGCTGTTCCCAGGCTCAAAGCATTCTTCAGTAAAAAGTGAGTGATGAAAAGCTTCAATCCTTCCCGCAGCATTCCGAGCTTTGGAATTCCTGAAATCCTGCACAGAGTGGAAAACGTGCTTCTCAGTTCTTGGGGAAGTCAATAATAACACCCCCTTTGTAGTCTTAACCCCCCTCCTCCCCATACAAACTAAAATTAGTGATTACAACAATGATTAATCAAACCCATCCGTGGAACTGTGAAATGCAGTCTTTACAAGGAAGTAGAAGGAATCGTTGGAACTGTGAAATAGAGGGTTTACCAGGATGTAGAAGGAATGTCCTGCCAAGAATGCAGCTGTTACTTGCTTTTAAAATGAGAAGTAAAAACTACTACAGGCAGTGTTTCTATTACAATTTCTACAGGTATGGTAGGATCACTAGGACAGAAGATTCAGAAAACGATCAGCCACCATCCCTGCACTGCTCATGGCTGAGTGCGCCATTAAAGAAAGCGCCAGTTTCTCAGGGCACCCTTTTAAAAGACTGGTTTCTCTTTTGAAAACAGGCAGGAACTCATCAGCTACAACTACATTAGCTTTGACGGGTAAAAAATTTAAGATACCAGGATCCATATACAGTTTATAAACTTAATGCAATCACATTAGTCTGTTTGCTTTATAAATAACATACAAAAGTGTTTCATTTTAATTTAAAAGGGTTAAATCGACAGTGATTAAAGGGTTAACCAACTGCTACAGTAGAAAAGATAAAGTCACATGTTACACTTAGGTGTAAAAAGATGCAGATTACCTCCCAAAAATGTCTTTCAGCTCCTCTGGTTCCGTTTCACACAGAAGTTTACTCAGCAGTTGGCGCAGGAACCGGACTTTAGGCTTATCCAGTTCACTGAACTCGATAATCTGGTTTAAATAAAAAAAAAATAACAAAAACACATGCTAAAATAAGATGTATTTATTTATTTAAATAGAACAATGTTAAATTAGCCTTACTGAAATGCAATTCTAAATGAAGTCTTATTCTTTTTTGTTTCTAAAAATGTTCTCCGGAATTTTAACTATCCAATAGTTCCCTACACAGCTCCTATCCCACGACCAAGCCAGCTACCAATTTCACACCCAGAAACTCCAGAGCGGATGCCAGGTGTTGGAGGCTGGTGATGTTGTGAAAAGGTCTCGTTTCAGCTTTGTAATGGGGCAGTCATTATTATCAATCCCTCACTTTCTTTCATTGAACATGGTTCAACTGGGCACTTTGTTTTATGTGAAGTGACAGCTGGCATTTAAAAAGAGAAACTGTAATCCCAAACACACCATCTTTAAGTGCCTGGCTTTTTTAAAATGTTATCTGCAACTGAATCCATTCTGTCCTGCTAAGAGCAGTTTTGCTGTTTTAGACACTTAATAAAATGTGCACTGATCAGTTTCCAACTGTATCGTACAACTGGTAGCAGCATCTGTAAACAACACATATCAGAGGCCCATCAGTAAATAAAGCAGCGTTCTCCCAGGAATTCTGTACAGCTGGGTGGCACAGCATTATAGCCAGCCCATTAGTTAATACAGCTGCGTTCTCCCAGGAATTCTGTACAGCCGGGTGGCAGAGCATTACAGCCAGCCCATCAGTTAATACAGCTGCGTTCTCCCAGGAATTCTGTGCAGCTGGGTGGCAGAGCATTACAGCCAGCCCATCAGTTAATACAGCTGCGTTCTCCCAGGAATTCTGTATAGCTGGGTGGCAGAGCATTATAGCCAGGCGCTCTTAACAGAAAAATAAAATGGTCTTACCATAAACATATAAAGAATAGAGAGAATCTGAACAATAAGAAATGGAATAATTAATAACAATCCACCCTAATTCATACCCAGGCTACACTGCTCCATTCACTCCCTGATCCTTTGCAATCTTTTTTGTGTTTCTGGCAGAGCTTGCACATCACATCACCCAATGCCTTGCTGTAAAAAAGCCATTTCCATTTTTTCCCCTCGTCGCATCATACCCACTATCACGATGTTTCTTTTTTTTACGCACTGGCTCCTCTTTCGGTTCTTCCAATTCGTTTTCTACACGCTGCTCCTTGTTTACTATATCGTGTTGCTCTAGCTCACTTTCTACATTTTCTTTTTCATCCTCCGTTTCGGTTTGGTAACTCCCACATTCACCGACACTGTTTTTGCTTTGAAAATAAAATCGGTTATTTTTTAGCAGTCATTTTACTGTTCTGTTTTAAGCATTTTGAGAGGCTGGGAAACTCACTCCTTCTGCTCTTTGATTGGTTAAATGTAGTGTCAACAGCAGTCCTGCGGTTCCAAGATTTTCTTTTCACCCAGCAACGCGCACAAGTGATTTAGTCTGCTAGCAGAGCAATCAATCCTTATCGTAAAAGGATGGTTCTACTGTACAGTGTTGCATAGGAGACCTAAAACTGTACTTACAGGGCATTATTATTTTTTATTTAGCAGATACCTTTATCCAAGGACAGGGTGTGTGAACTATGCATCAGCTGCAGAGTCACTTACAACAACGTGTCACCAGAAAGACAGAGCATAAGGAGGTTAAGTGACTTGCACAGGGTCACACACAGTGAGTCCGTGAGTGAGCGGGGATTTGAACCGGGGACCTGGTTACAAGCCCCTTTCTTTAACCACTGGACCACACAGCCTCCTATAGTCATTCCCCCAACACCAATTAATAAGGTTGAGGTAAATTCTTAGCAGATCTATATTTATACAAAGACCGTGAAATCAAGTCTGCCGTCTGAACTCACTGCATGTATTTCAGTGTACATTTGAAAACGCCAGCCCATTCAGAAGCTGATAGGAGATGACAGACCTTTAAGACGGAGAGTGAAAGAGACTTCTTCTTGAGCAGATGCACTAGGAGATGAACAAGGTTGCTGAAGGAGGTGCTGGATAGGTTTGCCAGATCACGGAATTTGTCCCACATGCTGAACTGAAAAGTCATCTAATAATTAAAGAAACAATTGAAATGAGGAGAGTCAGCTTACGTGAGAAATAATATTTGTGTGTAAATTTTATATATATATATATATATATATATATATATATATATAGTATATCAGTATATATGTGGATTTCTTGGAAGAATTTATTAGGTCAAACTAAATAATCAGGACCCTTCGACAGTTTACCCATTTTCTAAAATAAATACACAAACACTGTTTGATTTTCAGAACTTTCTTATTCAAATGGCCCTATTTTGATTATTGATATCCACCAGTTTAGATCAACTACATGTCATTTAAGGACTGCAGCTAGCACACAGTACCACCTGGTGGCCAGATATTGTACTGTAAAGAATTTTCATATTTATATATATATATATTATATATATATATATATATATATATATATATATATATATATATAAAATATTTTCCATCTCTCTCCCTCCCTTTAAACCTTAATTAATAGTTATTAAGCCTTAACTGAATAAGATTGTTTAAATTAGCGACACACTACTAGAAACTAACACAGTGGAAATTAATAAGCTGAATTCTGCAGTTAGAGCCAGAACAAAATGAGGATTCAAATAGAATTAGGCGATATCAATGCATGTCGTTCGTTAACTCAATCAAGATAAAATGAAACAACTCCCTTTGGTAATTAATTTGTGTTTGATTAAGAAAGCGAATCAGCTCAAAATATGTTTAAAAAGGTACATCACATGATCAAAAATAAAACCTGAAAACTACAGGCCCTAAATATATAGTGGCAAAGTAACTGAAGGGAAGTATGTTAGCTTCAGGTTAGATCATTCATGTTATGTTCCTTCTTTGTAAAGTGTTTAACTATTGGTTCATTTACTTTGTTTGATGAGTGATTCTGTTTTCTTTTATATAATGCTGTACCTGTCTCATATTATTTTGTTAAATTTTTTGGCAAAATATACCATAAAAAAGAAAACTAGTTTTGCTTGACGGATTTCTTATGACTGAATATTCACTTGTATCTATATATTTGCATACATTACATGTGCCATTGCAGGGATATATAGGACTACCTGAAAACGCCTGTCATATTCACAAAACCTTTCTCCCAAGACAGCATAGAAGGGGTTAAAGCCCTTCTCTTGCAGACAGCAGTCCGTGAGCACATGCACAATCTCTCTTTCTTGCTGGTCCTTCAGACCAAGCCTGCAAAAATAAAGACAAAGAAAAAGGTTCAAATTCAGCCATGAAAAATGAACCAATAACCCAGTCCTTTCTCTCAGGAGGTGATAGAGCTCACAGGGAGGGGTTTGCTTTGGGAACTCCTGGTTTCTTCTTGCAAGGCATACCTGACCAGTTTCTCAAAGGCATCAAGGAAATCCTCGCTGGTCATCAGGACACAGAAAATGTTTCTTCTTATATCAGTATTCATTCTCTGTTTACGAGCAAGCTCCAAAATCTTAGCGCTTACCTTCAAAAGAAGAGGAAGATTTTTAGAAATCTACTGAGTACAGGCATCAAAACTTTGTTGTAATTCAGCATATTCAAACAGATTCAATCTGCAAAGGAACCACTGGATCCGCCATTTTACATGAGGAGACCTTTGAGGTCTTGAAAGCCTGTGATTAGTTATTGTTTAGTTAGTCCAATAAAAGGGATCACATCTCCTTCTCTTTGCCGATCATCTCTGGACTGATACAACTACCACTTAATCTATCAACCTTATTTAGCACTGTGTATGGTATCGCTGTGATAATGATTAATTCGACTTCCACTCGTGGAAACAAAAAACTAATTTCAGTCATCTTAATAATCTACGCAGTTTTGGCTTACACCAGGGTACACACAACTACGCTGTCGCCACACTCACTGAAAGACAGAGATTTCCCCTATACAGAGAAGCATGCTGCAGTAGAAGACAGATTCATTGTCAGTGAAACACTTACCTGGCCTGCAGGCTGCTTCTGTTGTGTGGTGCTGCCAATCATTGGCACTCCGCTCCATGAGGACCCGACGATCCACCAGCGCCCCACCTGGTCTGCAGCCAGCAGGTTCTCCAGAGAGACCCGCAGACAGACATCGCAGCCACTGGCACTGCTGTGGATCTGAAGAACAAGCACACCCTCAGCTCTTTTCACTTTACATTGAACCCTCGTGAAGTTTCAAGCCTACTCGATGGCAGCCACAAGAACCTGGATTAATTGTTAGGCAAAATGATTCAGATTGGATGTCAGAGATCCCACTGGGGAGTAAAAGGCTTGAACAAGAGCCCTCTTACGGAGTGCAAGCTGTTTTAATTGGATCTTCCTTCTCAAAACTTTAACAAAATCCTTCAAGGACATTATTCCGAGGACCCAAAACAAATGTGATCTATCTGGTGGGAACTGTTGTGGTGCAATGCCCCCTGCTGGTATTATTCTTTAAAATCTGTTCAACTCAACAAATGACTGGATGCTGATTTATCTTTACAGTGGATTGCAAAGTTGTGTTTTTAATGCTGTAAAACAATGCTAATGTAAAACAAACAAAGTTCCAATAGGAGATGGAGCTTTATTTAACCTAGCCTTTCTTTTACTAGTACAATAGCTACATTTAAGTTTCCTGTCTGGTGACTGTTCATATAAACCTACATTTTTCTCCCAAATTTAGAGTGTTTAATTATGTCACGTCACCACAGCAATTCCCCACAGCAGCTCAGGAGAACTGAAGGTTCAGTGGGTGTCCTCTGATCCCACAAGCGAGCCAGATTCCTCTTCTACACCCAGGAATTCGAGAGAGGATGTCCAGATTCCTCTTCTACACCCAGGAATTCGAGAGAGGATGTCCGCGAGCTACTGGCCTCTGGAGAACAAAGGCCAGCCCTGCAGGTGTCCACCTGAGCTTACTGGGTGCCTGGCCAGTAGGGTGCACTGTAGCACCATGAGGAGAAACAGTACTTGCCAGTTTTGCATCCCTAACCCACAGGAGTGCCAGAGCAAATGGAACGCTCCCCTTCGGAAACTCCAGTGAAGACCGCCGACTTTGCACAGCCAGGACATGAACCTGCGCTCCCCTGACTGTATGACTCACCCTGCACATTACACTGTTGTGCTTTTACCAAGGGGGGGGGGGGGAGAATACAGTACCCCCTCTATTGCACAGTGCATTCTGAAATAGGTTGTTGCTAATCTGCCAAATGATCAAACGTGCTGCCTATGGAGCACTCCGTTTCTAGGTGTAAATTAAAATGGGGGGGGGGGGGGGGGGGAGGGGGGGGGATTGACTGAGCGTGGTTACCAGTGTCCGCTGTAGTTTCCTCAGTCTATCCACTGGCTCCGGATCGTAGCCTGGGATTTTTCTCATGTCGTTGTTCTTGAGTGCAAGCATGGTCTCCAACATGAACCGCATCTGTAATGACTTCAAAGTTAGCACTGCAAGAATGATTTAATAAAAAGATACAACTACATGCTACCCATTAATATACTGTACAATTAATAATAATAAAAAAAGGTTTACTAACATCATACATACACTGTACATTTAAGTATACGCAAGACACAACTATATATTGTGTCTGACTAAAAGGTGTACATTTCAGTAGGATGGTATGTGTTTTTTTGAAATCTGCACGTAGGATCCAGCATGCAGACTTCATTCACAGGTGCGCTCGTACCCTTGTCTGATCCTGGAGTTTTGTTCCCATAGCGTTGGCCTTGCTTTGCACTTCACTGATCAGCTCCTTCAATGCCATTGCATCATCTTTTCTTAACAAAAATCCAATGTTTTTCAGTAAAAACAGGATCAGCTCGATGTCCTTCTCTGTAAAAGCCTTTGTGAGCTTCTTCAGAATATCAAAGATGAGCAGAGAGTGCACCACGTGGAAGTTGTACAGGTGTGCGATTATGGCAATGAGGTTGTCACACTCTTTACCTTCACTGCCAACCTGGTAATGTTCTTCAAACTTACGAACCACCTTTTCCAGAAAGTGGGCACCAACCTGTAAAATACAAGAGGCACAGTCAGAATGGAAAAAGAATACAAAAGAAACAGACATACCACACAGACAGAGGACGGTCTTTTCATTTGACCGGTCACATCCTTGCAGGTAAAAAACAAAACGCCCCATCAGTGGCTAGAGCACAGGAAATCCAAGACACTGACCTTAAGGCGATAGAGTCAAGCTGATCTCTACTTCGAAACAACTCAGATTGTGCTAGACTGAGATGATCTATTCTTTGTATTTCTCACATTCACAACAACTGCTAAAGTTTCTGTGAATGTGTTTAAGCCTCATCTTTAGAACAAACCAAGTGTATAAAATGTGCAAACCAGTCCTAGAGGAAAAGCACTGTATATTTCTGAAGAGGTAGCTAACATTGCTAAAACAGATTTAAGAAGTAAATAGAATTGTGACATGAATTATGTATTGAAGTCCCGTTGAAGGAATGCATCCGAAACAGGAGAGTTGCCTTTGGGAGTTTAGGTTTACTTTTTTAGCACACTTCCTGTTCACACTGAAAATGAGCATGCTAAACATTTGCCAGTAATTTTCTATAAAGCAGCTCCCAGAAGCCAATTCCACTAGCTTGCATTTGAGTTCCAATCACTGCTTTTCCTACTAAGGTTTACTGAAATTTAGTTATGTCTGTCACTGTGAAAGATACCTACGGATTGGATAACTTATTTCCATGTGATTTTGTTTTAAAATGTACAGTACGTGGTTTCATTCTTACTGAATCTGGGATCATGTGAACAGACTGACTAAACTGGAAATTGTTCAGACAGCAGTATCTTCTCCTGAAGACCAGATGTCATTACCTCCAGCCCCACTGTGTGATGGAGAATGCTGACCAACAGGACGTGCTCCAGCAGCAAGCGGTCTGGCATTAGGGCAGGAGTGACACAGCCCGCCAGCAGGATGTCTGTCACAGTGTCATTCATGTCCTTTCGACTGCGGCTCATATACAGCTCCTCCAACTGGCTGCTTATAGATGCCATGTTGTGCTCCGTTAGCCTGCAGACAGATGAACAAAATAAAATACTTTAAACAGCGTTTCCACTGCCTGGACCCTGATCTTGATCGTCCTTCTCTCTCACGCTCTCTCGGCAACTACAGCAGAATGGTTAGTAGAATAAAGCATTCTCAGTCCAGCTGAGTAAGTTCACACTGAATAAGAAGCAGCAGCTTACTGTACAGACCACATTCTGCTCTCCGCAAGCGCAGCTACTGTACTGTGCGTCACGCTTTACACAGAGATCTGTACAGAATTTCACGTTGAGGCAGTTATTTGTGCGAGTGTGGATTGAGGCAATGCTAAATATGGAAAACCTAAAACCAAGGTTTCTGTATATATTTATTGTCGATGCAACCATGCTGTAAAAGCAGACATGAAGGTTGGCAATAGCTTAAATGCTAATATCTAGAGGGAGCCAATAATTTCAGGATTTTTTTTGTTTTATCTCATTACATACATCACATTGAAATTAAAATGTGTGATGCTGTAAAAGACAGAACAGAGAAGCAGCTTGTGAAGCTGGTGTGTCTCCTGTGGTACAAGTGTGTAATGCTACAAACAAAAACTTCTCATGAAATCACTGTCTCATTCTGTAGACAGGCCATGCAGATTATTAGCAAAAACACGTGCAGAAGATGATGGTCACGTTTAGGGCTGTGCTCGAAGAGTTGAAGATTATGGCTATCCAGGAATTCAAAGGTAGGTGTAAACCTTCAAGGTTTATTTTTTTCTCTGTTAACAGAAACCGTTTGACAAGGTGCGTACTATAATTAAATCACACTGTAAATGTCACTCGCATGCAACAGTTGATCTTTTGATTTGTATAATACATATTACTTTAACAAAAGCTGATTTGTTACCAAATCATTATACATAGCAAATCCATATGGCGCTGCTGCCGTGTATGGAGCAGGGTACATTATGCCTTCTAAAAGAAGTGCTATTATTATTTGTTTATTCAGCAGACACCTTTTTCCAAGGCGATTTACAGAGACTAGGGTGTGTGAACAATGCATCAGCTGCAGAGTCACTACAACAAAGTCTTGGAGCACAAGGAGATTAAGTGTCTTGCTCAGGGTCACTCAGTGAGTGAACTGGGTTTTGAACTGGGGACCTCCTGGTTATAATGGTATGGTAGAATATCTTCATTGGCCATCTCGACAGCAAAGCATTGTATAGCATAAGCTGTAGAAAGAAATGTCTCAAAACCTCTCTGCTGTTTGGGATTTTTTTGTTAAATGCCCAGACCGAAAAAAAAGTTGAATGCAAACTGTGCAAGCGACTGTTGATGAATCAGAGGCACAACTAATCTCTGGGATCACTTGGCAAGCGTTAGTTCATATTAATATTAGTAGTGGTAGTAGTAAAACGTGACTGATAACCTGCTTTCAACGGTGACTTAAATAAAGCCTTGTTTTGCCCAAGTCCGTTGCAGTCATTTTCATTGGTTGAAATAAGCTGCTGCTGCAATGCAAGCTCACTGTATATAGAGCAAGCAGCATCAATTACATGTACATAAACAACGTGCATTTTTATATAAATGATAAAAACATGATCACTGTTCTATATCACATTTTTTTAAACTACATGTGAATGTTTTATTCCACTTATATTGTAAAATAGGATTTTCAATCAAATATAAACAAGTAGCTACAGTGATGTCACCAGTAAATTATGCAACTTAGTACCACCAAAGGTTCGAACCTTCCTTCGGTAATGTGTTCCGATCCTTCGAAGGTCAAAATGTACCCTTCGTTACAGCCCTAGTCACATTTCATCACAACCGGACGAGTAAACACAAGAAACCCGTGAGCATTACCTGTTTAGGAGTCCTTTCACATTCCTTTCCAGTCTCTCCAGCGCCTGTCTCCTCTTGGCATCGTCAGTCTCTGCAGACTCCCGCTGGTGAGGTGGGATGTATTTAGCGTTGCCTTCTTCCGAGCCCTTCACAGAACACACAAGAGCACAACTAATAAGTTACACTTCAGTTTGTGCAAGTGCTGCACAGTACACTGCCTACTGGGTATCAAAATGTGTGTTTCTACCACTAGGTGGAGCAACTAGTCAATCCTCTTTAGCTGTAACAACTTGAGGGTGCTTGGACTTCAGGCGCCTCCCACCCCACACACACTTACAGCATGGGATAAGATACAGTGTAATAAAATGTTAATGTGTCCAAGAAGGGGTGAATACTTTTGAGAGCCACTGTACATCTTTCGACTGCTACAGTACTGCACTAAAAAGAAACGAGATAGAATTGGAACAATCTTTTAAGCATGTTCATACTTTCATTCTGTTGCACAAGGTGCTGCTTGTTAGTGTTTCACTGTTTAACTCGTCTAAGAGCAACGTATTGTAAACGGGCAGGTGGATCATGGAGATGGTACCCTATGCCATACCCACTTTGTTTATGTACCGGGAACTCAAGAGTGCTTTACAAAAACAAAACAAACTAAAAAGAGCTCCGAACGGATTGCTATAAAAGGCTAAAAAAAAAAAATCAGATTTTAAAACTTACTCAAATATGATGAGCAACAAGATTCAATGAATATTGACCATGGGCCATATACACTGACCTGTAGCAGATGTCTAATTAATATGCGTACTGTATCTAAGGAAAAGTTTGCACCAGCAATATCAAATGTGAAACACCACAACAGACACACCTTTTTGGAGGATGAATGGATTCCTCTATTTGGGTTAGGGTGATTTTATTCCACAGCTGCAGAACAGTTTAAAAGTAGCATATTGACTTTCTAATGCCCCTGTATTCAGCGTGCACTTGCAATGCATTGACTCACTCCAGAATCTGCGCACACAGCCATACCTTTTCGTTTGCACTGCCTCCATGCTCCTCTACTGTATTCTCTGCCTCTCCTCCCTCAATAACTGTATCCTCCTCATTTCCATCACCCTGGTCCAGTTCTTCATCACACTCCTCCTCCTCCTCCTCAGTGGCCTCCATCTCTTCAAAATATTTCCCGCTGTCTTGTTCATCCTCGTCTGACGATCCCTCCTGTTGAGAATCTTCAGACAGGTCAGATTCACTCCCGCCGAGCTGTTCCAGCCTCTCCTTGGTCACGTCCATGTCTTCCTCTTCGCTCTCGTACAAGCCCGACGCGGAGGCTCCAGGTTCAAGAATGCCCAAAATATAATCCAGTCCATCGGCAGTGAAAGATTGGGGCAGGGTGGTTTTATTCTTACGTTTGTTCATGCCGAGGTATTTCTCTAGCCTTTTGATTTCTTTCTCTTCTTCGACATTGGCTTCCAGCAGCGCCCGTTTCCTCACTTGCTGCTGCTTGCTTGTTTTCTTGAACGCTGCTTGCTGTGCAGTGCTGCTGCTGCTGCTGCTGCTGCTAGGTATTTTCACCGAGCCCTGCCTCGAATCGCCGGCAGTACTGCTGCTTATTCTCTTTGATCCTTGTTGAGAATTTAGAGTTCGCTTGTTTCCCCCCTTTGCATGCTGTGCTTTTTCTTTGTTGTTGTGTTTTGGATCAGCAGTGTTTTCTTGCTGCTCAGAAGATTCGGCGGCTTGTTTTGCAGTCTTGTCCCTTCCTTTTTCACTCGCATTCGGTTTCGCTGGCTTTTCGTTATTTTGTAACATTGTGACAGTACCGACGGGGCTTACTTTTAAAAGCTTCCCCTCATAATAATCTTTCATTTTAGCCTTCTTGTTTTTTCTTTTTTCTTTCCTTAATTCCTTCCTACTTTTCCTCTTAACACCGAACAGCATGCTCCCATGGCAACCATCCTCACCTCCCGCGGCCTCCGTGGATTTGTCTTCCTTTTGTAAAAACTGCTCAACGGATAACTTACACTTTTGCAGTTTGCTGAAATCTCTTTTTATTACTTTGCGCTTGCCATGAGGCTTCTTCTTCATTTTAACCTCCAGACAAGTGCGATGTAAAACAAACTCAAATATAGTATTCCGACTGCAAGCACATCCAGACAGCCCTTCGCAGAGCGACTGTCACTGTAAACACAAAGCTTACTGTACTTTAACTGGGCATAAAACCATGCTTCTCATGGGAGCCGCCATCGTGGAAACATTTACCGGAACAGCTGCTCAGCATGCCTACTTCCGCCAGTTCTTCGTGCTGATAGGATCCCTCACACGACCCGTTCTTCCGCTATTTTATTGGTTCATTCTTTTATATATTTACAAGGTGTATGGTGTATTCATGGGTGGCGGGTCTACTACGAAGTTCATTTTCGGTTTTATGTTAAAACACGGTTCCCGGGAGTGGCTAAGTAGTGTGTATTGTCAGAGTTGACCCTTCAGTAAACGCACCTTTATCAGAAACCCTAGGTACATCCAGGTAAGCCATTACACCTGCCAGGCACACCACTCTATAGCAAAGCCGTGCGAGACAACAAGGTGTGCCAATGTGTACACGGTCGCTGCTGGGTTTGTAATTTTCAATTCACTCCCTGTAAATCTCTAATTTATTCAAAAATAAATCAAATACAACCCATACCAATAAGTAACTAGTGTTCATTAATATATATATATATATATATATATATATATATATATATATATATATATATATATATATATATATACACCCATCGCATTAAGTATGACATATGAACATAATAAAAATCTGTAGGCTTCATCATTTTAACGATGGATTTTTATTAATTATTATTTTCTTACGTAATCGATATTTTTTGCAAGACTGACGTGTGCTTTGTTCTATGCCACACGCACCATGTCTGAATAGCTGCTCATATCCTGGGCTAATGAGCGGAACGGTTTAGGACTATGTTTTTGCCGTCAGGTAGAGTCTGAAGTCTCACGATGATGACTTGTCTGGAAAGGCAGCGCTGTTGTGAGTAGATAAGGCGCTGTGAGGCTCTGGCTGCGTTCACGGTACTCGTTCGCCGGCTGCAGCCAGTCTGCGGCTGACGTCACGGTCTGTGCAGACGGAGCGCGGGCAGTTGTGGTGCGGTTCTGCAGAGAGCAGATTGAGCGTGAAATGGGGTGCTGTTAGAATTGCATATCAGCCAGTTCTGCTCATTGTATGCAGTAAGACAAAGATACATGGGTCAGTCATCTTTAGTAAAATACACATATACACGTGATATTGTGTTCAAAAATAGTCATATCTAGTCTAAAATCACAAGCATTAAACTTCACTGAAATTGACTGTTTCATAATTTTCTGCTGTACTAATTGTCCTTGTGCATATGTCTATGCTGGCAGACCAAACAAGGGTCGATGAAAACATCCACATACAATGTTTTATTATGAAACTGAGAATTTAAACATGTATGTAGCTTTTTGTTATTTGTAATAACAAGTTAATACAAAACACCTTTCAGTCGTTTGCAATGATCCGTAGAACTGTAATATCAATGGCATTTGTATAGGCAGTGTTTGTAGCGGTGTGTGTCATTCCTGAACACGAAACAATGACTCGACTGGAAGGCGATCAGTGTTATTCACACCCGCTGGCTAGGTGGCAGCAGCAGGCTGGGTGACACTCTTATGTAGCTGTCGATGCCCTTCTCTGTCACCCAGCGCTCCTCTGCTGTTTTGAAGCCGTGGCTGCTCCAGCGCTGACGCTTCGGGAAGATCTGGGTGACGTCTGATGTCATATCCTGCTGAGGTCAAGCAGACGGAGAACTTGAACGGTTTCCGCACAAAATCTGCGCAGAATGACGAATGGATGCTCGTCCTGAGCGCACCCTCTGTGTTTCTGTTGTTTATTTTGAGGGAGTGGGGCTGTTTTGCGAAAGAGAATTTTGTATTCGTGAAAGTTGCTATGCAGCCTAAGTAAGTAATTTATACTTCATTGCAATATGAAGAATGGAAGAAGACGATGTGACCATCACCGTCAGGGAGCAGAATTTCCACAGCCAAGTCCGAGAATACATTGTGAGTACAGTAATGAACAAGTCTGAGAATACATTGCGAGTGCACTAATGAACAAGTCCGAGAATACATTGCGAGTGCACTAATGAACAAGTCTGAGAATACACTGTGAGTACAGTAATGAACAAGTCCGAGAATACATTGCGAGTACAGTAATGAACAAGTCCGAGAATACATTGCGAGTGCACTAATGAACAAGTCCGAGAATACATTGCGAGTGCACTAATGAACAAGTCCGAGAATACACTGCGAGTGCAGTAATGAACAAGTCCGAGAATACACTGTGAGTACAGTAATGAACAAGTCCGAGAATACACTGTGAGTACAGTAATGAACAAGTCCGAGAATACACTGTGAGTACAGTAATGAACAAGTCCGAGAATACATTGCGAGTGCACTAATGAACAAGTCCGAGAATACATTGCGAGTGCAGTAATGAACAAGTCCGAGAATACATTGCGAGTGCACTAATGAACAAGTCCGAGAATACACTGCGAGTGCAGTAATGAACAAGTCCGAGAATACATTGCGAGTGCAGTAATGAACAAGTCGGAGAATACACTGCGAGTACAGTAATGAACAAGTCCGAGAATACACTGTGAGTACAGTAATGAACAAGTCCGAGAATACACTGTGAGTACAGTAATGAACAAGTCCGAGAATACATTGCGAGTGCAGTAATGAACAAGTCCGAGAATACATTGCGAGTGCAGTAATGAACAAGTCCGAGAATACATTGCGAGTGCAGTAATGAACAAGTCCGAGAATACATTGCGAGTGCACTAATGAACAAGTCCGAGAATACACTGTGAGTACAGTAATGAACAAGTCCGAGAATACACTGTGAGTACAGTAATGAACAAGTCCGAGAATACATTGCGAGTACAGTAATGAACAAGTCCGAGAATACACTGCGAGTACAGTAATGAACAAGTCAGAGAATACACTGTGAGTACAGTAATGAACAAGTCCGAGAATACACTGCGAGTGCAGTAATGAACAAGTCCGAGAATACACTGCGAGTACAGTAATGAACAAGTCCGAGAATACACTGTGAGTACAGTAATGAACAAGTCTGAGAATACACTGTGAGTACAGTAATGAACAAGTCCGAGAATACACTGTGAGTACAGTAATGAACAAGTCCGAGAATACACTGCGAGTACAGTAATGAACAAGTCCGAGAATACATTGCGAGTACAGTAATGAACAAGTCTGAGAATACACTGTGAGTACAGTAATGAACAAGTCCGAGAATACACTGTGAGTGCAGTAATGAACAAGTCCGAGAATACACTGTGAGTACAGTAATGAACAAGTCCGAGAATACATTGCGAGTGCAGTAATGAACAAGTCCGAGAATACACTGCGAGTACAGTAATGAACAAGTCCGAGAATACACTGCGAGTACAGTAATGAACAAGTCCGAGAATACACTGAGTACAGTAATGAACAAGTCAGAGAATACACTGCGAGTACAGTAACGAACAAGTCCGAGAATACATTGCGAGTGCAGTAATGAACAAGTCCGAGAATACACTGTGAGTACAGTAATGAACAAGTCTGAGAATACACTGTGAGTGCAGTAATGAACAAGTCAGAGAATACACTGTGAGTACAGTAATGAACAAGTCAGAGAATACACTGTGAGTACAGTAATGAACAAGTCCGAGAATACACTGAGTACAGTAATGAACAAGTCCGAGAATACATTGCGAGTACAGTAATGAACAAGTCCGAGAATACACTGCGAGTACAGTAATGAACAAGTCGGAGAATACACTGTGAGTACAGTAATAAACAAGTCGGAGAATACACTGTGAGTACAGTAACGAACAAGTCCGAGAATACATTGAGTACAGTAACGAACAAGTCCGAAAATACATTGCGAGTGCAGTAATGAACAAGTCTGAGAATACACTGTGAGTACAGTAATGAACAAGTCTGAGAATACACTGTGAGTACAGTAATGAACAAGTCCGAGAATACACTGTGAGTACAGTAATGAACAAGTCCGAGAATACATTGTGAGTGCAGTAACGAACAAGTCCTAGAATACATTGCGAGTGCAGTAACGAACAAATCAGAGAATACACTGTGAGTGCAGTAATGAACAAGTCCGAGAATACACTGTGAGTACAGTAATGAACAAGTCCGAGAATACATTACGAGTGCAGTAACGAACAAGTCAGAGAATACACTGTGAGTGCAGTAATGAACAAGTCAGAGAATACATTGCGAGTACAGTAATGAACAAGTCCGAGAATACATTGTCAGTACAGTATTTGTTATTAATACATTAAACTTTAGCGCGTTTCCATTTTCATTTTGTAGTAAAAATAAAGTGTAGTGACAAAATGTTCAGAATTCTACATATATAATAATAGTAAGCCGTATTCAGAGCCTAGAGATATGCTGTATTTTGAAAAGCAAAAAAAAAAAGAGATTAAAACAGAAAACAGAATCTTAAACGCTTGCGGCTTGTAAGTGTATTTGGAACTCGCTTTAGTATGAAATGTGCCAGAAGAACAGCATTGTGAGAGAAAGAGAAAGCAGTCGTGTCACACTGGCCACATCTTCATTGTCATTAACAGCGTGTCACTCGTCAGTAAGCAGGCACAGTCAGTTTTTGAATACACAGATATTTACAGTCGGGGTGGTGGTCATTTCCCCCCCAAGGTCTGTTTTTATTTAGCTATTTTATGTTTATGCCATGGTAACCACACGCATGCATTTCTATTTAAATCTATTAATGTTTTGTGATATAATTGACTGCATAGGTAATGATCTACTCTGTTCTTTTGTATTTAAACATGCATAACCTATAAGTACGTAATGTTTGTTTTCAAACACATATTCCCTTGACAAAGTTATGTTTAACACGCCAAAACGTTAGGATGCCGGTTCTTTTGAGAAAACACACACACACAATATATAGGAGGGTATGCCAGGCTTATGTCTTCGTCTGTGATTACTTCACCTACCAGCCTTGCTGCTGCCTTTCCATGGGGGGTACGTATATATATAATATATATAATATATATATATATATATATATATATATATATATATATATATATATATATATATATATGTGTGTGATATATGTATATGTGTGTGTATATATATATATAATCTACTGTATATAAAGTCATGGCTGTTCTCTTACAGCGGGTTAAAGTTGCGTTTGAATGGTAGGAGGTTACCCTGTATAAAATTAGGCTCTAATCATTCCTCGCCTCCCCTCAGGAACATTTATAAGACTCTTCTCTGGCAGCCTTTCAGCTTTTCTTTGCAGAGTTGATAGGGGGTACCATACTACAGTAAATTAGTTCAATGCAGATTGGAACTTTGTCAGACAGCCAACCCAGTGCAGAAAAGTACAGTGTGCCCCAGTTATACTACAGCTTGCAGTGCATTTCAGAAAAAAAAAAACAGTGTGTCTTATTAGGGATTTAAATTTATACAACACTGTTTAGATCAGTTGAATAGACCCAATAATCTCCTGAGCGTTAATGTAATTGCTTTGTACTTACAGCAAGTACAACAAACAAAATCTGCTTTGGTGACACAAAAAAGAGCAAGGAAAAACCATTTTCTGTTCTGGTACAGGGATGACAATAAGACTCCCATTGCATAGCAGTTTGATCCATTTCTGCTTTGATTTCGAGTTTAAGACACTGAGCTTTTTACAGTACCATACACTGGGGCTTATCAAACAGATCCCTGAAATTCCCTTGCAGTATGTAATCAGCTGGTCATGGGACATGCCATGTGATCCATTAGACCTGTATAAACTGTGTGAAAGTTGTGTGCACCTGTACACTGTGGCTAATCAAGCTCACTTTGATATTATATTTGTTTTGGCGCTTTTGTAGTTCCCCTTTATAGTTGGCAAATTTTTCCCATCAGGAAACTGCGTAGTACCAGGGATTATGAGTCAGTCTTCATAATAGGCTGGGTAGTGATCAATTCCTGTTTTTCATGTCAAATTCCTTTTCAAAATCAATTCCCAATTCTAATTCCAATTCCTCTGAAGGAATTGGAATTGATATTTGAGACATAATTATTATTGTTCAACTGCTTTCATTTGAAGCCCATTTAATTGACTAACAGTGACTTCAATGTAAGCAATTTGTTGCCACTTGAGAAGGTTGTTTTAACAGAATGGAGTTAATTCTGATCAATGATGTTGGGGGGTGGGGTGATGGGGGTGATTTAAGAAGAATAAAGTTTAGTGTTCTTTGGTGCAAGTGACACCAACTGGAATGTGCTAGGTTCCGTGCTGTTTCCATTTTATCACATAGTAAAGAACTAAGAAATTATAGAACAAGAAATGACCATTCAGCCCACCTATGCTGAATACAGAATCAGCTCTTTCAGTTTATCTTCAGTCTATGACATATCCTTCAATCCTGGAATGAACCATGTTGCTCTCCTCTGTACTGTCTCCAATGCCTCAATGTCTTTCTTATGATGTGGGGACCAGAACTTGACACAATGTTCTAGGTGTGGTTGTACCAGTGCGGTTCATAATTTTAATATAACGTCTCTAGATTTGAATTCAACTGTCATGGCTACATAATTTAACATTCTATCTGCCTTTATTTAATAGCTTCTCCACACTGTCTAGTTGGCTTAAGATTTTCTTCCACTACTACCCCCCGATTCCTTTTCATACACAGCCTCCTCTATTTCGTTTCTGTTCATGCTGTACTTGCCTGTAATGTTCTTTGCACACAGACTTTGCATTTATTTACATTAAATGTAGTGTGCCATGTGTCAGCCCAAGCTTGAATCTTGTCTAATTCTCTTATTAAAGTTGCTGATTGGGAGTTGGCTACCCATCCTAGTTTTGTCGTCTGCAATTTTGCATAGTTTACTGGTTATGTCTTGGTCCAAGTCATTTACCCACTTGTTAAGTTACTCCGGTTTGATGCCTGGCCTCTAATTTTAACTCTCTGCTTTTTATCTTGTAACCAGTTATGAATCCATGTTGCAACTTTATCATTTATTCCTACTGATTTAATCTTTAGATATAGTATTTCGTGCAATACTTTGTCAAATGCTTTTTGAAAATCTAATTAGATTATGTCATACGCACTATCCTTGTCCACTCTAGTAGTCAACTGAAATAAATCTAGTAAATTAGTTAAAAAAGATCTACCCTTCCTAAGGCCTTGTTGTTACGATATAAATATTCCTTCATTTTGGTCCTTATTATATGGTCATTCCACGCCCTTCCCTGAGAACAGGCTGTTCTATGAATGAAAGAACATTGTGAAGAAAATCTCACTCCCCATTTTAATTCACGCCTGAAATCATTTTAAATTGGATGATTACTGATCTTTGTGTTGTGTGGTTTCTATAGCAGTTGTTAACCAACTTGTAAAATGTTTAAGATCCTTTCCTTTTTGTGTATATACTTGTTATAAGAACTGAGATTTTTAGTTCGATTCCAGTAGGAGTAGACATGAAATTCTAGTGACACCAGAAATTGTGAACCCCTCAAGTTCCTTGGGGTTACCATGGTAATCAATTTTTTGTGTGTTCTATCAACAAATTGAGGTTTTGATAGTTTTAGTTTTGTCACTGTAAGAAAGAAATCTATGTTCCACACACAAGTTCATAACCAAGCTAGTGCCACTGGAAGCACACCATAATAAAAAGCCACAAGGGTATGAAACCTCGCAGTGTTCTAGTTATCCATCATGGGACAAGATGTTTGATGAGGAGAAATAGCTCTAAAATATTCTACACTGTTTAAAAAAAGAAAAAAAAAAAGTATATGATAGAAATAAGCAAAAGAAAAAACATATTTTGTCTTTGCAGAATTTGATGGAACCTACTACAAATAGTGTGTCCATTTTGGTAGAAAAACTTTACAAAATGCAGAGAAACCTGACAAGTTATACCCAAGCCCTTTAAAAATCAGGGGTTCAGCAGTTAAACTGAAAGAACGTCAAGAAGAATCAGAATCGCACAAATCAGCGGCAATAGTTGGCTGTTATTTTGTGTGTGTGATGCAACAAACTAAAGCACCTGTACATCAGGAGCTGGATTTAGCTTATAGAGAAGGAGTATTTGAATGACTCCCACATATTGCTTATTATAGTAGTGCTCATAGTGTGTTACTTAAATTTACTAGCAAATGTGTTCCAAACTGCACTGAAAGGAACATTTCCTTAAAGTATACATTTGTTGAGATGAGGTGGGGTCACATTTCGTGAACCTGTCAAGCTACAAGGCTGGATCCACCCCTGTAATCACTAATTGATTGATTGTGTTCACTGTTAAATAAAACGAAGGTCCTACAAGTAGATTTTTTAAAAAGGACAAGTAGATTTTTCTAACATTTTGTCCCTTGGACAAGAAGTGTTTTTTCAGAGATTGAACACCCCTGCAGCTGCTGAACAGCATATAAAATGTCTAAACGTCCACTCAACAAGCGGTCTCTTTAAAGAAAATTTGTGCTTATCAAAAAAGCTGAATGTTTACCAAAAAACAATGAAAAATTCAAAATCGCAGGGTAAGCCTTTTCAGACATCTGAAAAGAAAATGCGGCTGCTTACAAGACACCAGATTAGAGGTTTTACTCTAATTCAAGTTCCTTTGTTTTGTTGAGCAAATTGTTTTGAAATTCATGCATCCAATTTAATTGGACTTATAATTGAGCTAAACACAGAAATGTTACGTACTGCAGAGGCAACTGATAAAATGGCTAATTGCATCCTATTCAAGATGAGGACTATCAACTGACTGGTATTTCTCCTAAATTTCAGTAATGTAGTAAAAATCTTAATTGAGGTTTTTTAGTTCTTTTGTTATCCCCAAAATGTTTTACTAATTGTGTAATTTATTAAAGTATTGATCTGCCCTTTTTTATCAGCAGCTTTTAAAATGAACCCCCTCTTTTCTTTTCAGATTTGTTTCCTACTTTTTGCAGTCCTCTACTTCGTTTCATACTTCATTATCACCAGATACAAGAGGAGATCTGGTAAGTGTTGGCTGTATTTTTATAAAGAACACTTCAGAATATATATTACGCACACTGATATGGGCACTGAAAATCAGTTGCTGCTGTGTTCTTTTCCTGAAAATGTTAATCTGTGTGTCCTTTGAAGCATTGCGCATGTGAAAAGCAATGTAACTGGTTTACAAAACACCATGAAAAAGCTTATCTCGTATGCTGTCTCTTATATACGGGATCATAAAACTAATGACAAAACACATTGAAACATCAGTGTAATGTCTGTATTGGTGGTATTATCACCTGTACAAACAAAAGTATTTAGCTGTAGTTGATACTGATTGTGCAGTATGTGGTAATTGTTACAACATGCTTCAGTTAAGAGGCAGGATCGGTAGGATCACATAGATTTGTGTGTCACTTTTAATGCTTATTATATAAATAGTGTTACGTTGACAGTGTAGATTTCACAGTTGGAATAGATGTTGACGCTGTAGGCTGTGGTTGCCGGAGCAGTTCCAGCTTCATTAGTTGTACAGCTTATTTGAAGTGTGCTGAGGTCTCAGGGTTCAGATCTGGAGTGGCAGTGAGAAAAATATGAAGGGCCTTTCTTTAAAAAAATATTTCTGGCACTCATTTGCTTATGTCTGGATAGGCTATAAACAGGACAAGGCAAATTCTTTACATGTGTAACGCCCACCGTACACAAGGAAACGTTTTCAATGCTAGATGGATGTCTTCATGTTTCCAGATGAAACTTGTATCCACAGAGTTCACCTGGTGTCTACTTTGGGAAACGTTGAACGAGAACCGTATTGCTTTGTAGCCAATCAGGAGAGATTCTTTGAGCATGTGACTCTTTATTATGTGCCTATGCAAGATGATGCAATTTGGACAGCTGCTACAACTTGGTAATTTGAATGCTATTTATGCAGCAGACCATGTCTGTATCACAGCTGGATCACTCAATGTAATATTAATGCTTTCCTCCATTGTTAGACTCTGCATTAGGAATGATCTCGCTCTGTTTGAAGATGAATTTGAGATGCAGTCTTTCCTACTTATCTACAGGGCTGAAAAAAAAGAAGTCTGTTTTAATTGTTTCTAAAACCTAAAATTGCAGCCAGTGTTTATCACTTGAAATGCTGAATCTGTCCTGTGGTTCAGACTGAAAGAAATCCATGGCTGAAGCGTGAGTCCTGTTATAGCAGTCCTTGGTTCCAGGTCCCTGGACTGTTCAGGTACTATGCTGTAGTGGTCACCACCTAATTGAGATAGTACACACAGACAAGTATTCTGTTTCTTACTGTGAAGCCTTATTACTCTATAAACTTCACAAGTATACAGCACAACTGATATTGCTGTTTGTACTGTATTTGTGCGGAGACAAATTATTATTTGTTTATTTAGCAGACACCTTTATCCAAGGCGACTTACAGAGACTGGGGTGTGTGAACTATGCATCAGCTGCAGAGTCACTTACAACAACATCTCACCCGAAACACAGAGCACAAGGAGGTTAACTGACTTGCTGAGGGTCAGTGAGTGAATTGGGTTTGAACCGGGGACCTTCTGGTTACAAGCCCTTTTCTTTAACCACTGGACCACAGAGCCTCCAGAAAAATATCGGAATATTCAAATTCATATTTTTTGACATGTTTTCAGATACAGAGATCAGATGTTCATGTTCACTAGCAAGGACAAAAATACCTTGCAATTATTTACCACCTCACCAGAGTTGCGCGATTTGAAAAAACGAAAATGAAAAAAAGCTATGTGTGATTACACTATACAAAAATATGTGTGATATATATATTTACAACACACACATATATATATATGTATGTATATTATATATATCTATATACAATATACAAACATATATATATATCTAATATATATATATATATATATATATATATATATATATATATATATATATATATATATATATATAAATATAAAAAAAAACACAGGATCAACACAGCAGCTCTTGAGCCTCTATTTAAAAGTTTTAGACAGCAAAAAGTAAACAAACCACATGATCTCTATGGAAAGCCATGTTGGTCAAAAACGTTTTATGCTGCTTTAGAATCTCATGGAACAGAAAAAAGGCAAGCATGTAATTCTGAAATGCCTTGCTTAAACAGTGCCCAACTTGCTAGAAATGTTGTGTAGTGATTGTTAATATAGATTTCATATATGTTTTTGGTTGCAACTTTCTGTTATGTGGAATGTAATGAACGAGAACCAAAACGGTGAGTTTGTTACGCGATTTGCAACGCCATTTCCACATTTGTTTTATTTGAAGTGTTTAAAGTAAATTTTCAGTTTTTGTTTGCTTGTTCAGCTACACAAAAGGCACAAGTAAACCTCATGTTATTACTTTATGAAAACATGTCGATGGCCACTGTTTACTGTGAAGAAATGGTAAGGAATGAAAAAAAGTACAAAATAAATAAAATGCTGTGTCAACTTTATGTACTATTTATTTTGGGAATAAACAAAACAACGTTTAACTTGAGCTGCTATTTGGCATCCTTTGCTTTGTAGTTAATTCACTGGGTAAAGCAAGGTCTGCACAATGTATTCTTTACTCTTTACTCCTGGGATATTTTCCTACTGTAACATGTTACATATTGTAACATCTTGCTGGAAAATAAAGGCACACACACAGGGGCCACGCCCTATATGCTGTCTCTGCCTGTGTACAGAGCAATGTAATGGCATTTATTACTTTTTGAAAACGAACAAATATTAAAATTATGAGCAAATATCCCAACATGGAAATCCAGTGTCTCAGCGTTAGTAACAAAGTGGTTTTGAAAGTATAAAAGATTGCCTCAGTGGAATTAAGCAGCGTGATGAAACACTTCCTTGCGTTCTTTCTTTTGTCCCTTTGAGCAAGAAAATAAATAATGCATGACTGGGAGTAAAATTAGAAAATTCAGGGATGGAAATAAGACTCCCGCTGCATAGCAGTGTGAGCTATTCCAAATTTCACTGACTTTACTAAGACACACCTGACCTTGTTACAGTACCTCAACATGCAGATCCCTGCAATTCCCTAGCAATGTATGCTACTGTCATGGGACATGTCATGTGTCAGATTAAAATGTAGTTTTGTACAATATCACCAGTGCAAACTCTCTTGCTGTGTTGTCTGTGTGTTAGTCAATGGCTTCATATAGAAGAATGTTTTATTCTAGTTACATTTCAGTTTATTTTCTCATCTAATCACACCATATGCCAGTGTTTAGCAGACAGCCACAATGTGTTGTGTTTGTGATGAACGCAAGACTAGTCACCCTTCCCACCCCCTTTACTGCTCAGCAGGATCCTTTGATATAACAGATGCCAGTGTTATTTGAACTTATTTGTAAGCCTATATTACACAAATGTACCCAACTGTGGTGGAATATTATGCGTTCATTTAGTTTGTAACCTGATATGCAATATTTATTTCTTAACATTAAGCCTTTTTATCGTTCCTTATCACAAAAGACAGACAGGCCAACCGAGAGGGAGGGGAGGATGGGGAAATTTCCCTGCAGCCCAACGACCCAAAATGAGCCCTGGTGAAGGGACAAAACAATAATATGTATACGTGTACGCGGCAGCAGTGCAGCGCTGTCAAAATACTGTGGACTAGGGATGAACACTGGCATAAAAAAAAAAATACAGTAGTACCCTTAGTATCACATTATAGCGTACAGTACATCATGCTATAAAGTGAAGGCTTACAGAAAAATGGAGCAATACTACAATTCACAATGTATCACACACTTCCTTTCACACAATTATTAGATTTTTTGCATTTCGTATTTTACTGCACCAAAAAGGCAGAGCAATTTTATAAGAATTTTTTAATTTTAAAATTTTAAAGGAACCCTCAAGCTGCACAATGTGATACACCACTACAGTATGAGTTATACTATTAAGATGTATAGTTTGCTCAAAACAGTGTGGTGCTGCAGTTTGTTAGAAGAATTATATCATATCAAATAAAGACTTTATTCAGCTGATGGTAAACACAATTACAGAATGATTGGTTACATTGCTTACAATACAAATATATTTACTAATACAGGTTATTATTTCAGAGCAGAGACAAGTGGTTTATTTTTGGCACAGGATAAATAAAATAGGTATATAGCAATACCATTTAAATATATTTTTATACTAAAAAGTATGTTATTTGTTAAGTAAGCTTCCAGTGTTGTTACTAATGACAATTACACATCTAGAGTTTGTACCAAAAAAAAGAGATTTATTCACTTACCTAAAAAAATTCTGCAAATAACTATCTACTCTGAGAAAAAGTAAACTATCCTGCTGCAGATTTTAATTGAGATATTGCAACTTCTATGTTGACAGTTTCCTTCAAAACCATTTTCAAAGTACTATGTTCAAAAGATCTTCCTCAGACACTTTACTGAGATTGCAAGTATCATCGCTTGGTTTAGAAGCAGGTTTGCAGTAGAAAGATGAAAGGCAAACCAGCCGTGATGATGGGCTGGTGATTGACAGCGAGGCTGAAGTGGATGGAATGTACAAGTGGAAGGTGAGAAAGCTGAGCTGCCCTAAGCTTTGTTTTGTACAGGACATTGAATATTAAAAGGTGTTCATATGAAAATGATGTCGTTCATAGGAACACACAGATAGCATTAACTGTAATTCCGGTAAGTGCAGTGCAGCGTAAGGGGAACGGTATCAATACTGTAATGTATGTAACTGTGGTAAACTGCAATGCCACAGTCCCGACTGATAGGCCCCTATTTCAATGACCTGTCCATCAGCGTGCTTTCTCAGAGTTATACATGCTTGAAAATATTCTTAAATCACATTTTTTTAATCATGATTGTGTGTGGGTAGTGTACAGCAACGTATGTGTGTGTGCCTATTATGAGTAAAGACGGGAATAAAGTTCATTACAAAGTAACGGTTAGATAACTTTCACAGAACAGTTTTTTACTGAAATCTTTGTTTACAATTTGCGAGAAGCTACCTGTGCATTTTTTAATGTATGTTTTGTTGACCTCAGCTGGGGCAACGGAACTGGCAAAAAACATACAGATTAGTTTAACGGTTAGAACTGAGTTTGTATACATGTATAAAACTTTGACTTGTTTACAATAGTGTATGTCTTGCACAAGGAGTGGTTGTTTGTATAAAAAAACATTCATGAACGGTTAAATGAATCTGATACTACCATTGCAGCACTTTTCTGCTTTTAAAAATGTTAGGTTACGTAAAATATAATAATTAAACAAAGATCAACAAAGAAAACAGAAACAAACCACTGTCTACTGTCTGTGACTGCAAATTAAAATGTATACAAAGCAAAAGGAAGCTACAGCATTCTAAACACAAGTTCTGCAGGACGCATGTAGTTCTGAAAACATATAAATATTGCAATCTTTCGTGCTTTGAGTGTATAATTCCATCTATTGTCTTTATCACTGAAACTGCCATTACGTTTGATCATCAAGCGATCGCAAAATACAGAGGGGGGCACATGCCTGCCCTTCCCCAGGGCCCACAACGGCTCTGTTCATCTTTGTGGGCAGGGAAGAGAACACAATTTTTTTTTTTTTTAAATCCTCAGAAAACTGCACAGTTTAAAAAGACTTTTTACAGACAGTTTGGTGGCTATGAATCTGGTTCAGCAGCTCGAAAGGAAAAATTAGAATACATGCGCAAATAGTTTCAAGCAAAAACAAAAACAAATAAGGTGTGAGAAAAGATGTGTATTAAAATGACAATGTAAAAATGGGCTGTCTCTTAGGACATGTAAGCCTTTAAAAGTTTGTAAACCAATAGTGTCCTAATTCAGCTCCAAATTCTGAATGCATTAATACTTAGGTGTATGACAGAAACACACAAACACCTCAAAACTTTGATATAAATGTATTTTTTTGTATTTGTTTGTAAAAAAAGCATTATGTGCAGCATCAGATAATAAATAGTTGAAGAGTAAAAAGTAGAAGAGAAATACTAAATTTGAATCCAAACCCCTAACTGCCTCATTATTGAACTCCCCTGGTAGTAAAATATGCTGCTGCTGCCTTAAATGAAACATGTCAAATATCCATGAGTGCAGAAATAGTGACGAGTGATGATTAAGAAAATGCATCGAGGAATAATAAACCGATTTAAAACAGGCAAACTCTGGCCGGCAGTTTGTAACATAGGCTGAGCCACATTGTCTTCATATTATTCAGAGCTACAGTAGCACCCTCTAGTGCAAGCAAAACAATAGAGAACTTCATCCAGAGTGCTTCTATAAAGACACTGACCTAGCCTACACTACATTACAGTTTGAAGATTGAAATGTTTTTCAAGTGTTGGAAACATTTAGAATTTTTGGTAAGAAACTATATCTGTGCAATAACTGTAGAGAAAGCATTCCTTATTGGAAGCCTCACTGGCTTTCTTACCAAAAATACACACGTCATATGTGGGTTTGGTGTACCATGCACGCTAAATGTATTTACCTGTATAGTCCGTATATACACAAATGTGTACTCATTAATGGTGTTGTACAGTGCCGAGAAAAAGTTTGTGAACCCCTTAGGATTTTCACATATTTCACATAATTTCAAACGTAAAATGTTGTTAGATCTTAATCTAGGTCCTAATAATAGATAAAGATAACCTGATTAAACAAATTGCACAAAAGCGTGATACTTTTTCAACATTTATTTATCCACAAATGATTCAACATTCAATATCCGTGTGTGAAAAAGTACACGAACCTTTAGATTCAGTAACTGGTGGCACCCCTTTAAGCAGCAATGACTTCAACTAAGCATTTCCTGTAACTGTTGGTCAGTCTTTCGCATCGGTTTTGAGGAATTTTGGCCCATTCCTCCTTACAGAACTGCTTCAGCTCTGACGTTTGAGGGCTTCCTCCTTGCACGGACAGCTCAATTCAGGTCCTGCCACAACATTTCGATGGGGTTTATGTCCGGACTTTGACTAGGCCATTCTAAAACGCGGTATTTCTTCTTCTAAAGCCATTCTTTTGTAGATCTGCTTGTATGTTTAGGATCATTGTCTTGCTGCATGACCCACTTTCGGTTCAGCTTCAGCTTATGGACGAATGGCTTGACATTATCCTCTAGAATCTTCTGATCCAATGCAGAATTCATGGTTGTGTCAATGATGGCAAGCTGTCCAGGTTCTGAGGCAGCAAAGCAGCCCTAAACCATCACACTCCCACCACCATGCTTGACGGTTGGGATGAGGTTCTTCTGTTCGAACACAGTGTTTGGTTTTTGCCAAGCACAACTTTTCTCATTGAGGCCAAAAAGTTCTACCTTTGACTCGTCTGTCCAGAGAACATTGTTCCAGAAGTCTTGTGGATCATCTGTGTGCTCTTTGGCAAATTTCAGATGATCAGCAATGTTCTTTTTAGAGAGCATTGGTTTCCTCCTGGCTATCCTTCCATGAACACCATTCTTGTTCAGTCTTTTTCTGATAGATGAGTCATAAACACTCACATTAGCCAAGGCGAGAGTGACCTACAGATCCTTGGATGTTACTCTGGGGTTCTTTGTGACTTCCTTGACGATTTAGCAGTTTGTTCTTTGAGAGATTTTGGTAGGACAACTGTTCCAGGGTAGCGTGACTGTGGTCTTGAACTTTCTCCATTTGTAGACTATCTGTCTGACAGTGGATTGGTGTAGCCCCAAATCCTTAGAAATTGTTTTGTAACCCTTTCTAGACTGATGAGCCAAGATTTCTTTTGATCATTGCATGATATTTTTCCACACACCTGTATGGTTAAGCTCACAAAGTTTATGATCTTTATATAGTGGGGCCTCTCAAACTCACCCCTGAAGATCTACCTAATTATTTAAACACCTGATTCTAATTATCCCCTTAATTGAGCTGATAAAACCAGGGGTACACTTACTTTTTCACATACCCTGAATCTTAATTACTCATTGTTTGTCTAATTTATACATCATTATGTTTCAAAAGACATGGAATTGGTTAATATAAACCCTATTGGATATTTAAGAAAAGACTGGTTTTGGTTCAAGAAGGATATCATGGTAAAACTATGGAATTTCCATAATTATCATTGGGGTTCACAAACTTTTTCTCGGCACTGTATATCATGTTATACACCATCACAATCTTTAACAAATCCTATTAGAAGACCCCATCATACGATAATAGTTTATCTCAACAAATACATTTTGTCTGTGTTTCTACTGCTTCATGGACTTTATTCTGTATTGCTTTAAACTCCTGTGGTCTTAAGTTGATTAACTACAGTAAGTGGGCCAAGCTTCTCTGCTTGACCTCCAGTCACTGTGACTCTTTTTAGACTAGTGCTGCTCAAAGGCTTGGTGCTCCAGTGGATTTCAAGCAGTGTGTCACATTGGATTAGCTGAAAACACTTGGCCATGTCAACTCCAGTCATCATGTGGTACTGGTGTGGAAAGAGTATTCCAGGTTGCCTTCTCCTTCTGCGGATGCATGCATTGGCATAAAACATGCCGTGTAAATCTACGTGTTGACATTCATTGACACTGTGAATATCAGAAAGGGGACAGTTTATTGAACAGTCCTTTTTGCACCAGCAGGTGCAATAATGAATAAATCCCTTTTGGCAGTGTAAAACTACGAAGAAACATCTTGAACAAAAATGTACTGCTCATACTGCTAGTTTTATAACTTTACAGTTATTCTGAGATCAGGGTTGTTAAATGTTTACCAGTGTCTAAATCTGTCATTCCTAACAGCGAGGTCTTTGTTTCTGGTTTTCAGATGATCATGAAGATGAAGATGCCATTGTCAACCGAATATCGTAAGCTTACTTCTGTCCTTTTGCCTTTTTATTTAAAGCTGGTAGAAAGTGTATGGGAATGCTTAGGGTTACTTGCAAGCAAACACTGTTAATACAAAGGAGGACACATTTATTTTTAGTAATATATATATATATATATATAATTGCATGCTGTGTATAAATATACTTTTATATATACTTACTAATTGGTAGAGAGGCCAATAGATACCTTATCATCAACTACTGTAAGACTAACAGATATCAATTGTCAGAAGCTTTTTGTTCCAGCAGTGACAATGTGTTCCATTAACTAAAGTAGCACTGGTACTGGCATTTTCAATAAGCCATCACCTACATCACAACCTCTTACAAGGATCTAATGATAAATGGTAAAGGATTTAATGACAAACAGCTGTGAAAAAAGGCTTGAAGTTACACCGGAACCATCCTTTGATAGTGTGCTGTATCTTCTTCTGCATGAGCTCAAGTACCCAAAATGCCCAGCAGAGGGAGTCCTGTTATCACAGACTTTGTATTCTTTCACTGACAACTAATATCCAGCTGGTGGCAGTTAAACAGAATTAATGTACTTGGGAGATGTCAGCTTAGAATCCAAACTGTGTAGCAAATTGATTTATTTTTCTTATGTAATTTAAAGTCAAATATTAATAGTGTATGTGTCGGTTGTACTACAGTGATAAAACTGTATTTGATATTCATGCAGCCCTGTTTTAAAAGCCTGCCCAGACACATATTACACTGAGGATTTCTACAGGCAGCACAGGGCAGCTTAAAGCATACCTTTATGACTTCAGCACACTCAAATCAAAGTTGTGTTTAAAGTTTTTAATTGTTATTGATTTATTAACAGCAAGTACAATTTATTATTCTACAGCAGTGTGCAAATATATTAGAACACCCCATTGCTTCTGTTTTGAATTGCTGTGCATATGAAATCAAACCACTGGAACTGAGATTTCTGAGAAAAAGGCAAATTGCTGATCATTTAATTGATGACTTTAATAGGCCACACATGCAGTTCATTTAAATTGAGAAAAGGAACACATAACCACAAATGGTAAAAGGCATGATACTTTTTAGAAGTTGTTTAAAATGCCTAATTAAAGCACAAAGTGGTCTAACATTGTCACAAAAGGGCCTATTGTTTCTATATCATGATTACTGAGTAAAAATTGAAATTCTCCGTTCCTGAGGTTTTCATGCAAGGAGGTACAGTATATAATGGATATGAATGACAAATCTTGGTGTTGTGATACATGTGCACACTGCTGTACATCCTTTACACTACATTGAACTGGGTGACTAATAGACACTTCTGTTCTTTTATTATTGTTTATAATTTCACAGGCTTTACTTGTGCACCTTCACTCTGGCTGTTTCAGCTGGGGCAGTGCTGCTTCTGCCATTTTCAATCGTCAGCAATGAGATCCTGCTCTCCTTCCCTAAAAACTACTATATCCAGTGGCTTAATGGCTCACTGATCCATGGTTAGTACTGTACCTCCTTTTATTGCATTACTGTGTTAAATATACACATTGCATGTTTGCATTGTGTACCTACTGTTAACTGAATAACTCATTTCATTGATTTGCATGTGCAGGTATAAGAATTTCCATTAAACTTGTCATGGTGCTGCATAAATAATCTAATCAAATGCAGTTTTACTGACCTCAGTGTTTGAGAATGTCTCAGTGTTTGAGAATGTCTCAGTGTTTTACATGCTTGCCGTCCTATTTTTTTGTATTAAACTCTCAGTTCAATGTGGAATTTCAGTTTCATGTGGAGTTGTTCATATTTTGGTTTTGATCTGTGGAATGTCTGCATCTATAAAAGCTAAATGTATATTCAGATTCAATTCTCACTGCCGCTTACATACTGAACATGTAATTGGATGTACAGGCTCCTCCCTGTATCCCCAGACTCTGACACTAAACAATATTCTTACCAAGCGTCCTCACAGGGGTAGGCAGATCTCTCTATATACACAATTAACGTGCTGTACATTTACAACAACTTCAATCGAATGAGACACTGTCGTCTTCATGACTTAACATACAACTTTCTCTAAAATGCCCTGCCTGTATGTAAAGTGGCCCAGGTATTAGTATTGTGGTGTTTGTCTGCTGTCAGACTTGTATAAACTACGGCACTTGGAACCTAAGGAAATGTTACAACACACCTTGTTGTTAGTTCTGTAGGATTTTCAATGCCTTCCAAGCTGCTCCTCATACAGTAACGAGCCAGCTAGAGAACTGCTTGTTAGTGTTACCCAGCTTGTATATTTCAGGGCATGTTCTGCAGCCAAGTCTTTGACTGCTGTGATCTTTCCCACTAGGGTGTGACCTGAGGTCAGTAAACTAATTTAACATGAGGCCTGAGTTGCACAGTCCACCGAGGTATAAAAAATTTATAGTGGTGCTCTAAATCAAACCACAGTCCCACTGCAGCTCGTTGAACAATAACCTCTAGCGAGTTCATTTCGTAATTATGACTCCTGCTCTAGTTACATCTTCTGGGCATTCTGTAGATGTATCCTTCTCTTGAGCAGAAACATTTACTGATGTGCAAAGTTCGTAACATTGCTTGTCAAATCGAACGTGTCTGGACTGTAGTAACCCTCTGTAAAGTTTAATTTTGCAACACGGATTACCCCATGGGCTCTTTTAGTGACCGCCAGGAACTGTATGCAAACAAAAAAACAACATGATTGAGAAATTTCTTGGATTTTCCCTTTAGTCCTGACATAATACACAAATACATATTCTATGAAATTGAAAAGATTCTGTGGTAAGAGAAAAAGGTCCTATCAAGCTAGAACCCAAATGAAATCCGCCCGGGTATCCCTAGACTTGCTATGTTGTATAATTTCTTTTGGGAAATGGTTTGGGGGTCTAACTTTCAAGGGTGTATTAATATTAAAAATAGGAGTGTGCATGTAAGTAAATACATTGATTCCCAGCCTGGCGCTATTGCTTTGTATGGGCCTCCAGTTTGTGGCACATTCTCTGTGTTTTAAGTTGTTCTGAAGGGATATCTGGCAAAACTAGCTCTTGAGAAAACTAACCTGCTCATTCTTTTAAATATGTTCTGTAGTGTGTCTCAAAGTGGCATATAACGTCTCCAGGTCTTCATTATTATTGCTTGTCAATTAGTTTTCCTGGCATGCTTTATAATAGATTCATGAGCATGTGAAGAAGTTATCAGTGAATTAGTGTACCACGGCTGACATTTTGAAAATTCCAATACTGAATTGGATGAATAAATGCTGCTTTGCTTGTGAATTCAGTTTGAAGTGTTTGTGGATTGCTGACTAAGCTCTTGAACTTGTTTCAGGCCTGTGGAATCTGGTGTCCCTGTTCTCTAACCTCTGCCTGTTCATGCTCATGCCCTTTGCCTATTTCTTTCTGGAGTCGGAAGGGTTTGCTGGATCAAAAAAGGTACAGCAAGTTATTTTTATACCATTCTCATGACTACGTTTCTGTGAGCTTGTATTTCTATGTTAGCTCATGCATGTTACTTATATGGGGAGACAAATACGTGATAAAGTGTAGTTGGATGCCATAATGCTTCATGGTCTAAGAAAGCACAGTCTTGAAATGTTCTCACCAAGTATAGCTATAAATACGAAGGATAAGTCTGTTTTCGTCTGTATTTGTTTTTGATAAACTGTTACTGGACAAGTGTTCAAAACATATAATAGGCCTATGTTTGAATTACTTGCCTTTTCAACAAGCAAATGTCTGACTTATTTGCGAAGGGATAACTGAATGGAATTCGCATCTTAAAAATTTGACCAGTTCTTTAAAAAAAAACAAAAAAAAAAAAACATTGTTTTTATGGTTAAGCGTTTGTAACAGAAACAGGTGTCTTTTCCTTGTGCCATTTTATTGCCACACGTCTGTGTGCATAAACTTGTTAAAATAAAACATAAAGCTACTCATCAGCGACAGCCACATCCTGAACTATTATTTAAATTATCCAGATGCTGCAAAATGTTCAGCATCCATGGGATTGAAGAGTTCTAAAAAGAGAAAACTTCAAAAGGAAAGTCTAATAATAAAGCAGAATGGCAAAATATTCAAGGTAACTTCCTAGTTCAATTAATTAGCCCACGAGGCCAGCACTGGTGCTCAAAAGATCCATAAAGCTAAACAACATGACAGCACAATAGACGAGGAACAAAGATTTCTTTTTAATACACTTCTATCCTGTGTCACAGTTTGAAGTGGTCCTGGTTTACGTCCCTTTTGGCAAACTGACATAAAAATGACCCTGTACTGTATTTTATGACCAGGTGACTTTTTTTCCTGTTGCTAATTTGTAATGATATGTGTGAGTGTGTATGTGTGTGTGTGTGTGTGTGTGTGGGGGGGGTCCATATTAAAGGAATGGCCAAAATCAGTAGGGCGTAAAGAGCTTCTGTCACTTTTTTTTTTCATCCTGCTCTTTCATTTTGTTGCAACTGTTTTCTGCTACTGGTCATCCATAAATGTGCGGGAAGGAAGTGCTGCTTAATGTTAGTTACACGCTCAGGTATTTGTGGGTGCAGAGGAAATCGGGTAATGGCACAGAGACAAGGGAAACCTTTGCTGAAGCATTCAAGGAAATTAAAATGCCGTAAACACTGGATTTATTTGCTAATAATAAGACATTAGTCCTGTGCCAGTGACAGTGTTATGCTTCAGTCTTTCAGTGCCTAAGATAATTGCACTTGAGGCTTATCCATCCATACTGTGACTTACTACACATTATAAGAAATCTGATAAAAAGAAATAAATATGATGTGTTTTTGATTTCACGTTTTTAGTTGTTTCAAATGTAGAGACGGCACAGGGCTGTATTGCTGCTATTGTGTGGTATAGGACCTGACGGACTTGCATTAGTGCGATTATTGCTCAAGTCATTAATGTATTTTTATACTGAGAATAATCGGTATGATTTTTTTTTTTTCTTATCAAGACATGTGATGCTAAACTTAGTACAGAAATATAGTTTGACTTATTAGAAGTCACATCCCCATTGGCTCCTATTCCATGCAACTACACTTAAGACCACTGAGCTTGTAGATCTCGCACAGAAGGTCATCGGCCGAGCATTCTGAATGTTTAAACCGCAGCAGGTTCTGTAAAAACAGATTAAGTGCGTTAGCATCAGCTTTTCATCTGTTTTTAATTTAAATTCACTATGTTATGTTTTAGAAGTGTTAGGTGGCTGCCTCTAATCAAGTTGAGTGGACTTGGTCTTGCAGTTTTTGTATGACAGACCCAACACAGCAAAGAGTGCAAGACAATGAAATACACTCTCGATTAGAGGTCGCTACCAAATACTTAGAAACATGTTATAATGACGATGACTGTAGACATCTGGGACATAAGATTCTCTAGACAAACTCGAAGCAGGTTAAAGCCAGGTATGTGTAGCTGGGATCTAAATGAGCAACACAATGGCCTTCAGGCACCAAGGCCACTGATGTCAAGGCCAAAGTAGTATGCTGTGTAATTTTGCTTATGATTCATACAGAAAGCACATTTTTGGCCACAGAAAGAAACAACACAGTTTAACTTAATAACTATTTAATTATTCAGAAAATGCAGTTTTTGTTTTATTGTCAACCAGAAGCCTACAGCTGTGGCCGAAAATTTGCATTACCGACAATTTTAGGATTGAGACAATAAAAAAAAAAATTAAAATAAAAAAAAAAAACACACACACACGAAACAGCAATATGAACATAATTTAGATATCGTATTTAACATCCTGTAATCAAAGAAACCGCAAAATGATATTGCAAAAGTCTGACCGAAGCCATAATAGTAGTACAGTCTAGGTGGCTGTGTGGTCCAGTAGTTAAATTAACGGGCTTGTAACCAGCAGGTACCAGGCCCAAATATCAGCTACTGACTCATTGTGTGACCCTGAGCAGGTCACTGAACCTCGTTGTGCTCCCTCTTTGGGGTGAGACGTTGTTGTAAGTGACTCTGCAGCTTATGCGTAGTTCACACACCCTATTCTCGTATCTTGTAAAGCCCTTTGTGATGGTGGTCCACTATGAAAGGTGCTATATAAAAATAGAGATTATTATTATTACAGTATTCATGTTGGATTTAACAGTCACATTTTATAATTTTTGTGGAAAACAACAAATTGGAATATATTATTCAATATGTTACCGTAATATTTGAGTTTATGAAGCAAAATGAGTTCATTCTATAGGGTGATGCAAAACCTTTGGCCAGAGCTGTAGACTGGAGCCTGAAATGACATAGACCCTGTGCTGAAGCCAGGCATTGGCTTTTATAATTAATCCATGGGACCGCTTTTGTTCAATTTTAATAGCATTATTCTACTCAGTTCAACACAGACTAAACTCAGAAATCTTGTTCCCGCGTGTAAAATACAAAATGTCGAGGTGCTGTGTTGCACCTGTTATACATCTAATAAAAGTGTAGAATATGTTCTAGCTTTTTGCAGAATACTTATTTCAGTAAACATAAATGAATCATACATACTAGCTGTATCCAGATCACTGGAAATGGACTCCCAGATGCTCTCCCTCATCGCTGGGTCTTTATATTTTTGGTGTCCTTTGTTATACAGCTTCGGGTATTTTGATGCTGCAAGAATTCACTTTTCTTTTGCCATTGTTTCCTGAAGAAAGACACATAAGGGAGACTGCTTCTCTTTGGTTCTCTAGTTGGCGCATGACAAAATTGGGGAGGAAACAGCCTTGTGGCCTTTCTAATCACACTGCCTGCAGCCAGACTACTGTATCGTTTGATGAACAGATTTACTGGATTTTGGTAAAATGCTGTAAAATGTATTATACAGATAAGGCTTTTTTGAATGACATTTTACAGTTCAACATTATGGCAGTTGGTCTGGCTACACAAAGCCATTTCTTGTACAGCTCACATGAATTATCGCCTTGTGCTTAATAGGCTGAGATAAAATTCATTCTTTGCTCCTAATTTGCATGATTTTTAAACAGCTGCACGCTCTCTTTTAAGGTTTGCTCATACAGAATAGTTATCATTTTGTTTTCTGTATTCAAAAACAACTGGGTCTTTGCACATGGCCACATAATATCTGACAGTATCCTGCTTCACGTGACACATTGAGTATTTTATTGTACCCTGTAGACTAAAGCCAGGTGGAATGCAACCAGGTGGAATAGGGTTCTGCAGTCTAAGACACTCAGTACTTTACTACCCATTTCTTTGCTGTGAAGAGAAAGTAAATACTGTTTATAGATCAGGTTCTGTATATATGAAAAATGACAATATGTGAGATATGAACATTTTGTACTTTATACTGTACAACATTTCATTACTAAGGAATGATGCACTGTGCTTGTGGTTGAAACTGCTGCTGATCCTTGTTTGAAGGGATGTACTGTACTGTTATCATTTAGTTACTGGAGATGGAAAGGTCCACTCATCATTACTATTTATTTTTCACACACATTAAACAAATAAATAAAGTAAAGAAACCAAGTGTTGTCTGAAGGTGAAAGCGGCACAGTCTGTGTTGCAAGCTTGTAGAAATACCTGTGGATAGAAGAAGCACTTTGTGTGATGTAATCGGGCTTCTGCCCTTCGTTCTGGTACAGTACCTTTCAGCTTCCTATGAGGTGTTTTGTAATGTTTCATGGTACATTTAGCTGGGACCATCCTATAAGGCTGGTCTTCTTATTTTAATACTGTTGGTGTCTTTGAGGTCAGGACATGACCCTCCTCAAGTGCCAACTAAATACAGCCCATATGGTGCAGCAGAGAGTAGTAGTTTTAAACTCTTCCATTGATCAGCCCACGATGACAGACAGTATGCTTATAGCAGTCTAAATGTCTTACTGAGCAAACCTTATCTTAATGTTACTAAGATACCCTCTTTGTTGGAGAAACACAATAGGCTTGATATTTATTTAACATGTGCTGCACATGCAAACATTTTTTCCCAGGCTTTCTCAGGGGGTGCGGGGAACTAGTAATGTTTACATACCTTGCTAAAGGTCAGGATGTCTCGGTAATGATGTGTTTGAACTCTGATTGCCATAGAAACATATTAGTTTATTGTTAAGAATTTTTTTTTTCAGCTTGCTTGGATCCCCCTTTCTTTCATATCAAATGTACTGCAGTAGGTTTAAATTCATTGCATAGCTTTGAGAAGCACTATGAGCATGTACTGAATTGGATTTAATAAATAATTGATCAATTAGGTGTTCATGTTGGCTAACACACTAGCTGTGTTAAAATTAGAAAGTAAACTGCAGCCATGTTTGAGACACTGCTGGTATGGAAAAATACCCTGCTGTAGATTAATTCCCTGTGTGGCAGGTACTAGGATCCCTCCTGAAGTCAACAAGTTTCAGGTGGGATCCTAGTAGTTGTTGCACAGGTAATTCATCTGCAGTGTGGTGGCAGGTGAAAATACACAAGTTGTTTTGTGAGTATTTTAAAGTCTTGGTTAGTACCTCCTTTAAGAGGTTTGGCTTAAGTACCAGAAATATATTACCAATGGATTCTCCTTGGTTTGTGGAAGCTTCTTTTTAGGAATAGCTGGTTCTAATATATTTCTGGAGCTTTCAGATGTGAGGGATGTGGTGCTTTTGAATGGCACTGTAGTTCATTCTGAACACCTCGGCACAGAGCCTCAGTTGGTGTGATAGGCTATTTGCCCTTGTGGTATTAATCTTGATGGGGCTCCACATATGAGTACAAGCTACACTTGAGCCAAGATGCACAGAGCCAGATATGTTTGTGACTCCTGGAACCTGAATACTCAGGGTGCATTCACACTTGGTTGTGGTTCGGTTGGTTTTGGAAGCATATGCAAATGCTCCAAAAGAAACACTCTTTTTAAAAAAGAGTTTGTTTTAATCTTCTGAGGAGGTGATCTCAGTCTGTTTGGGCAAAAGGACTGTGTTTGGTTTGTTTGTTTCAGTGCAATGTGGAAGCACAGTCAGTTCAGAAACATGTTGGAGGGAACCAGCAAACAGAACAGAGTCCTTTTGAAGTGAACCAGCAAATAGACCTTTTGAAGCAAATTGAGTTATTTTCCATGTATGTAAAATATCTGAAGACAAAAGGAACTGAATTGTTTCCAAATGAACTCAGTTTGGTTAATTTAGAAACAAACCGTACAGTATGTGAAAATACCCTTATTCTTGGAGTCGCTTTGGGTTTCACAGGCTGCCAGTGCAATTATATTTTTTTCACGTCTGTAATTTATATTTTAGAAGACTTACTATGAAATGTTAGAATTAGCTGCCATGTACCTCTCTTAAAGAAGCTTATCAGAAACTGACAGTAATAGAAAACAGGTGTATTAACTATAGAACAAAAATACAAGAACCTTTTTTTATATTTATGCGACATAAATCTTTTCTTTTAAACATTTTAGCATCATACATACCAGGATATATTTTATGTGACGAGCTTTGAGCCTTTGAAAATATATATTTTTATTTATATATTGTTATTTATTTATTTAAAAAAACAAACAAAGCGTAACAGATTTTTTATTGTATTGTTTTTCAGCCAAAGTGCCACAAGCCTTAAATTATGTAAAGCAATATTTCGCATCTGCCATCTATGTACATTTACTCTGCTGTTTTATTATGAGTCGTAGCCTTCTGCTTTATGTCCATGACACTGCACTGCTTCAGCTGAAGGATGTACTAATAAGTTGGCCTGACATCTGGTGCGTCTTTAACTAAAGTAAATGCACACGCTGAACTGATAGCAGGGCCTCTCTTGGGACCTTCCCGCTCCTGTTCCAGCTCCTGCTCCTGGCTGTTAATGGAAGGAGGAGCAGTCGGGCGCTTGGCAGTCTGTGTGCTGACCTGCCTGCCGCTGATTTTAATGGTGGTAAAAGCTCCTCTCACAGCATCTGAACCAGAGGCAGAGATGCCCTGGAGAGGTGCAGGGAATAAGACACTCTGCCTTAATAACACAGGGCTCGGGGCGATTCTATCAGCAATTGTTGTATTATGACATTTATCAGAGATTTTCTTTCAGCTCACTTTTTTCTTCTCTGCTTTTTAACTCTTAAACCTTTCTGTGGCTGCAGCCTACAAAGCATTTTTTTTTTTTAGAATCTCTTTCCACTAAAGAAATACTGCACCCCAGGCCATCAACGAGTTTGGATACATCAGCAATTCATTTTGATAGTATTTATATTCTTAGAAAAAAAAAAAGATAATGTGATCATTGCAAACGGATTAGTATGTAGGCCTATGTAGAATGAATGAGACATTGCTACACTAGGTACTAGCAGTAATGTATAGCTCTCCAGAGTAATCTGTTCCTTAACAACATTTTGCTTGCTGGCTGACTCTGCTGTCTCATGTTTACACTTACCAGTTAGTTTTGCCTGTTAAACAGCCAGTTATACTGTACCACAGTGCCAGGTTGCCATTATTATCTACTTTTAAAGTAAACAGACTGACATTTCAGGGATTTCCTTTGAGGTTGCTTTCTAACTAAAGTCTGTGATCCCCTTTGGGATCTACATTCCAAATGGTGGTATAATTTCCCAAAGAATGAGCACTTGTGTTTGGCACAGACACTGACATTTCTTGGAAGCAGAGTGCTTGGTAACGAAAGATCTGGCTGGCATTCTGCTGAGCAGCATGCAGGAAATTAAAAAGCTCTGAATTGAGAAGCTCTTAAATATTTTATACTGCTATATTTAGAGCAGGTATAGACATTTTAGAGGAGGAAAAATAGAAATGTATTTGACATGCATATTGTTTTGTACTTTTGACTGTGTGAGTTATGAGCTTGAATGCACTGCTTTTTACAGCAGTAACGTACCTTGGGGTTAAAGGATGTATTTATATCCTACAGACCTCATTCATCTAACTGAACAATTTCCATCATCAGCATATCTGATGTGTTGTGGCTTTATAACAAAGATGGGTGATTTTAACACTTAAGCAATGTAAAAATGGAGGATTGCATTTCAGTGCACTTGTTAAGCGTTTCATTTTTCAGTTAGGCAGCCCTATGGCTATAACTGAGTGTGGTGTTTTATTTCCTAGGAAATGGTTGAAAATCAGTTTTGTGTTATTAGTATATATTTATTTATATATTTATTTAGTTTTGTAGATATCGTCCTAGACAGATCCAGTGTCTTGTTTACTCTGAAGCCTCAACCCTGTTTACAGTGATAAGGGTCCTCAATACTGTTCGAGAACCGAAGAGAACCTGAATGTATTGGGATTTATGAACGCCCTCTGTCTTCTTTGAAAGTGTGCCAAGACCTTTGTGTACCGGCTCGTCCAGATGATAGCATCTCCTACACCACAGTGCCCTGGATGGAAGGGCGATCTCCAGTGACAACCCTACTTTGTGCCACACCTGATTTTCCATTGAAGAGACCCATCAGAATACTGACCTGAAGATGCAACCTTGCTTCTAGCTTTCGAGAGCTGATGGGATCAGACTTCATTGTGGATTTTTTTGTTGTTGTTTTCAGGCATTCACCATCAGGCTGCTTTATCCTTCTCGTGAGTTGATTACATTCATGCGAGCCCAGTTTAGAACAGTATTGAAATTGAATTATCCATTATGAACACAAAAGATAATTACTAAAGTCAGTAGGTTTGATGAATAAAAACAAAAAGAAAACTGAAAAAAAAAAAAAAAATTTTGTTGATTGAAAAGCGTTGCACTTCTCTTTTATAATCCAGCACCCTTGTTCTGAGTGTCTGATACACGAAGGGTACAGTTGTGGCAGACTAAGTGATTGAATTCTGATGCACATTCTGGTGCGTTTGGCATATTCTGTTAGATAATGAAATGCTGCAGAGGCAGTCCAGCATTCTGTTGGGTTCGTAGTGAATTGTTCTCCAATGTCAATCCTGGAATCTTGCTTGGATACAATTACAGACTGGTTTGTAGCACATCTCGAGTGTTGACACCCACGGATAACAGTAGGATTTGATTACAGCAGCTTTGCAATTAAAGGGTTATAAAAGGGCCCTTAATATCACAGCTCAGCTTTTAAATTGTTGTTGTTATTATATTTGTACTAGATCTATATGCTCAGAGCACCACCATTGTTAGACACAGTTATAAGAAAGCGAAGAAAGCAAGCTGAGCCAGTAGGAGGAGCTGAAGAGACACAGATCAGACTGTCTGGATGTGCTCCAGTAGAAGCCATACTCTTAGTTAGGTAGTTAGGCAAAGCAGACCCTTCATCTGAGAAAACCTGTGTGTCTATTCTGTGATAATAAGCCTCTACATATAATGATATATGGCACTGATTTCCACTTGATAAGGTTTGCTTCCATTGGTCTGCTGAAGATGGTGCATTGGGTTACTACACGTTCCTTTCACTTTTCTGCTTGATGATTGCTCAAAAGAATTATCAGTTATCTTATGTGAAGCGGACAACAATGTTAAAGTTGCACAAAAACAGATTGCTATTAAATGTAATTTAAGGTCACCTGTAGTTTTTGTTGAAAGTCCCAAGGGTGGCCAAGCTGCAAAGACACTGAGGGAACATCCGTTTAACTGTAGCACATTGAATTCTGAATGTTCTTCATGGGTCACAATAGAATACACATAGCCGTTCAAACTGAGCTTGTGATCCTTATAGCTTTAATGCCTTATTGAGATGAATTGGGATTAATAATGAACCTGGAATGGCTTGAACTTCTCTGCAATGGAAGTCTTATTTGCATCCATGCACTCATTGGTTTGTCATGTAGCAAGATTAGCAGTTTGTCAGGCATCCACAGGATGGCTCTGTAGACTTGTTGTATGTTGATTGCAGTATGCTAGAATTTCCTCTATTAAAGGATGACTAACCCTTTGTAGTAAATTGAGACAGAATGATAAATCTGTATCTTTTCAGACAGTGTTTATACTTCGCTCCATTGCAACCTGTCTTTTACCACTCTAAATGAAATGTAATCTATGTTTTTATATATATATATATATATATATATATATATATATATATATATATATATATATATATATATATTTTTTATATATATATATATATATATATATATATATATATTTTTTTTTTTTTTTTTTTGGAAATACACTCACCGATTAAAGAAATAGGAGCGCGCTGAGAAAGGCATGTGCAGTAATGTTCTGTATTCACGGGGTGCTTAAGGGTCAAATAATGAAATAATCAAATGCCAAATACACTCACTGGCCAAAAAATAGGCACAAACGATAGCTCCTGGTGCATTGTTAGAGTGGAATCAGTTTCCGTGATTTCTGGGCCTCAGTAGCATCTCAGTACACGGTTGATCCGCCATGACCTGCTTGTGATGGGAGGTGTTCTTTCTGGTACAGTTGGGTTCCGGGAGCTCCAGAGAGAATGTCTTGATGGGCACTTTTGGTACCTTAAATTTGCTCTTACCTTTAATGATAATGATAATAATAATAATAATAATAATAATAATAATAATAATAATAATAATAATAATAATAATAAAAAGCTTATATTTCTTAAGCCCGGTGCTTCACATGACACCCCACATGATCACATACATTTGCATACATTGCAAACTGCAAACTTTACTTGCATTCAAATCATTTGCTGTGGTTTCTGTTGATTGTTTGATGTTTTTTGCCATGATCACCGACTCCACGCCTGGAGCCCTCTCTAATCTGCTATTGCTTACCACAATACCGCTACTTTTTTTTCTTTTTTGTGTGGTCATAGATGTCTTTTCGGGCTGTCAGAATACAGAATTGCACAGGATAAGTTCTGTTTGCTGGACCCAGCAAACACATTATTTGTAAAAATGTACTGGCTTGGCTTCTGTGCATGGCTCTCTGCATTTGTTCAATTTAGACAACTCTCCAAATCATTACACTCGTCATTGTCTGCATATCAGAACAGAACACGCACTGTCAACTAATCCCTATCCCCCCCAGTAGTACAACTCCCAGGGGAATGCACATACCTGTCCAGTGTTTGGGCAGCCACCTGAACACACCAGTCTTGCCTGCCTTAAAGCAGCCATAGTGCTTGTTCTGGTTGAATCTATGCAGGGGTATCTGTTGGCTTCCATAGGTTTGTATTAGAAAATCTGCTTTTGTAGTGTTCTAGTTTATCATGAAGAAAAATGTACTATTAAATGACTTCAGACAGTTAAACCCAGTCAGTTCCAACAGTGACTGCAAGCCAAATCAAGGTTAAATGTGCTCTTGTCCTTCCTAGCCTGCTGTGGAACTTCCCTTTGCCTGATTGTTTGTCTCTTTGCTGTCCACCCACCCGAAGTCTAATAGTTGTACAGTATTTCATGTTAGATTTCAAAGTGTCACGTTTTTCAGTTTGTCAGTTTATGGGAAAACTACAAAGTGGTATGCAGTTCAATATGTTAATGTAATGCTGAAAATCCTAGAAAGGGACAGCCTGGTTTCTCTTTGCCCTGACGACAGTGGAGTGTTCTGAACCGTTTCCCTACACAGCATTGGAGGTGTGGATATCTCTTCCAGAAATGGAATATCAAGGACTTGGCAAACTGTGAATGTGGTGAGGTGCAGGCACAACGCTGAGGATTGCCCAGTACACACAGAACAAGGGGACTCCCCTCTGCTACCCCGGGTGCCGTGGAATGGCATACAAAAAAAAAATTAGAACTGTAGTCTGTTGCTTTTCAAATGCCATACGGGAGAAGATGATTCGGCAGTTTTTTTGACTTTATGAAGCAAACTTTATTAATTTATAACTTTATAGTGTGATGCAAAATGTTTGGCCATAGCTGTACTGTAAGTATGTATTGCTACTGAATCTGTTACTGTAAAGTGATACAGAATAAAGTGTTTCTTCATACTGTTTTAGAATTGCAGCTGGAAAATGTAAGTAATATCCTGAAAACCTCTTTCTTTTTATTTGTACTGTGGTCTAAATTGTGAAATAATGTAATGGCTGTTTAATGGCATTTGTTTGTCAACTAAGCTTGTTAATTTTAGTAATAGTAACTGTGCCCTTCTCCTACAAAACATTTAACTGTATAAAAAAATAAAATACAAACTCCTGTCACAGATATATTTCTTGTAATTGCTTGCAGTTCATGCCCCATATTTGAAACAAGGAGCTTGGCAGTACAACACAGGGAGGGTCCAGTCTTAAAGCCAGTTGAGAGGGCTGGCAGCTCACTACAGACTTCCCCCAGCTTGTGGCACCCTGTTTATGTGTGGGAAGACATGCCCACCTCATGCAGGGCATACAAACCCTGCCAGCAAGGCACAGGCATGGCAGGCACAGCCACTGCAGTCCGGTGCTAAGGTCACAGATGCACTTACGAGTTGCACCCAGTCAGAGGGCTGAATTGAACTTTTAAGAGGAGGGAACACAAAGCCACTTTTACAGGAGCAGTGACTTGAAGCCTGGTTCCAGGAGACCGGGGGACCTAGTTTTGGCTATATCAAACCTCAAATCTTCCCTGGTGTGCCGTGCAGCGGTCTGAAACCAAGTTCCAAACCACAGTGGCTTTGTGTTGCCTCAGGTTTAAATGTACGAGGTGTCAGCAGAAGTTAATTTTGAACCTTGCATACGTAGGCTAAGCGTGGTGCTGCTGCCAACTTGAGGTATCAGAGTATTCAGGTTAGAAAACCAAAGACTGCATGTGTGAACTTCAAATAACTGAGACCAACATTTTATCCACGTAAAAACTAAATGGGGTCCTGCATCTTTTATGTTGCAAATACATTCCGAAGTAAGTTCCTCTCACAACATGTTTGTGGACATGTATAATATTAATCGTGTATTCAGAAGGTGCCAATGACAGATGCAATGTTTCTCTTTTTGTTTTTCAGGGCATTAAAGCTCGAGTCCTGGAAACATTTGTGATGCTTATACTGCTGGGGTTGCTTATTCTGGGAATAGTTTGGGTAGCGTCGGCTCTTATAGACAACGATGCAGCTAGTATGGAATCCTTGTATGGTAAGAGTTTATTTTAAATCTCCTTATGCAGATAGTCTCTGCGTATTCCCATCATCATAGAAACATGTACGTTTACAAGAAAACAAGTTATTTCATCAAGATCAAAATGTATTGTGAATAACGAAGCTGGAGTGTGGTCTGGCAAGGACCTTAAGTCTTGTTCTAAGGTGTTTTTGTGTGTGTGTGTTCTTCATTTCCAGATCTTTGGGAGTTCTACTTACCTTATTTGTATTCCTGTATTTCTTTAATGGGGGGTTTGCTGCTTCTTTGTAAGTATTCCTTTATAATTGTTTAGAATATGGTCCTTTTGGTTTGCTCTTATAGTGAAATGCATACTTTTAAATAGAGGAATTTTTCATAGTCAAAGCAAAGGTGGGTTCTGTGGCTTTGAGAAAAGCAGTGTGATGATATTTGTATACAGCAGTCTATCACAATGCATTCCGTTTACCTAGGCACAGTCCCCTGTTTTATCTTCTTCTGGCATTAGTGGATATTGTGTGCATTATATGTATGTATGTGTTTTGATGAAGAATCTTGCCAACATCCCCAGAAAACAATTTGAAATAATTCATTTAATTTACTTTCTATTGTAACAGAATGCCAGATTGATTATTAGAAGCTCGGTTCCATGAAACAGCGTATTCAGTGTTGTAATGTGTTTTGGTCTCATAGTCTATATATGTACAGTATGTATGAAGGTTTGCTTTGTTCTACGAACCTACATAAATCTTAATTTCAGCCTATAACTTGAATCTACCTTTTTAATAAGGTAGTGCCCTGTGATTTAATGGTTGCATGAAAGTTGGTTTTGAAAACCTAAATATTGCCTGTTCTTTTCTGTTCTCATCTTTTGATGTGTTCAGTATGCACACCTGTGGGCCTTTCCAGGATGTTTACAGTCATGGGACAGCTGCTGGTAAAGCCATCAGTAAGTAGCCAGACCATGCACAGCTCTGTTCTTGCTGGTTAATAATATTGCTTGTGCTCTGCATCAGAGCTTTCTTGTAACCTTTGCTATATATGGTTTGATATTCTTGAAATGGTTCTATGGTGCTGTTTGCTTCTTTATTTCTCCCACCCCCATTATTACCATCATTTTGACAGAACTCCAGTAGCCAAGCTTATGAAGCTGTAGTTGAATATGGCTGAAAAATATTAGATGACCAACAAGAATCTGTACTCCTTTATCTAACAGATTCATTGAGTTCTTCAGAAAATATGAGTGTCTACATCAGCAACGCTATTGTGACTTTGTAGACAAGAAACCAAAACAATGTGTGTGCCTTTTGAAAACAGTACATTCTAATATGGAAACAACATTGTACTGATATGGAAGCTGTGCAGTGATGACTACACACCCAACCCTTTAATCAGAGTATCACAGCATATTGCTAGAGAATATGGTACTGTAGGTGATGCTTTAGATAAGCTGCACCCAGTTCCTTTGCTTTTCCTCTTAAGGACTAGATTTAAATCCAGCTGAAAACCAGAATGACAGCGAGTGACCGTGTCCTGAAGGGCGTAACAGTTCTGCAGTCTGTTCAGACTGCATGAGCAAGCTGTTTCCTGCATATCAGAAACCATGACGCACTCATGCTAAATCAGCCATCAAGGCCTGGGGATCTGGAGCATGAGAGATATATCAGTGTCTAATTGGCACCGCGGCAGCATCTGCCCACCTGGCTGGGGTCAAGGGGGGTGATACTTCTGACCTTGGGTGTTGCATTCTCTTTTGTCAAGGGCTGCAACTCCTTGGCTGCACATAGCAGTTCATACAACCTGACAAGCACAGGGATGCAGCTACTGCCATTTCTGTCTCATTTCAACTTTCAGATTCTGGAAGACCTGGATGAGCAGATTTACTGCATCCATTTACAAGAGGAAGCACTTCAAAGGAGATTAAACGGTACGTCACCGCAAATATGCCAACACATTCCTGGAAAGCGAATAGCTCATTGGGTGTGAGGGAACACTGAGAAAGTCAATTAATTGACATTGATGAGTGACATCATTTTAATAAGGCATTAAAGACTCTTGACTGTTTTATTCCCCAACTTTGTAATATAAAGTTTTTAAAAACAAAATTGCTATTACTTGTAAGAAGAAAATTCAGTATTGTAGTAGTATACCTTTTTATACTATTTTACTGAACAACCAGATGTGTGCCACGTTGCATTATATACAAAGTGAACAATAGTAAACAATGTAATATAAATGACATTGTGACCAAGCCCTAGCCCTGGTTAGATTTCTCTTTTAAGATAAAGTGTTTATTTTTTTATTTTGCTGTATTCATTCTTTTGGTATTAATCCAACTTGCTCTCTTTAAAAAAAGCACTGCTGCTGTTCAATCTGCGTTTGAGTTACGTCTTCCCACGGTTACTTTACCCATTTTTATTTCATAAAACACGAAACAATATAAAATAATACAATTTCTCTTGGTTGATGCATCGATGTATCAGCTGTTTTGATGGTAAAAAAGGAGGCATCGTTCCAGTCTTAATAATATAGCTCTTTAATAATTTCACCTCCAATGCATTTCCAGTAACATACACACATGTGCTTCACAGTTTTACAGTACATGGTTCATTTTGAACCTTTCAGAATTTCAGACTTCAATTTGCAGGTACATTTATAAATGTTCTGTTCAAGAATACATTTCACATGGATTCAAACAGAAATGTTATAGAGCGATTTGGAGAGGTTTTACGTACCTGGGAATATTCCAAGTCATAAGCAAAATGAACTGAAAGTGAGATATAGTAAATGCGTCTTTACTACTCTACTTGTAGTATTAAAATAGGACACGTGTGAAATGCCTATTAGTAAAGTTTATTTGGAATAAAAAGTGTTCTAGGCTCCGCTTAACTCTATTATATTTGCCATATGGGAGGGGCGGGGGGGAGGGGGGGGGGGGGGGCTTCAACTCCCTAATTTACTATGGTATTACTGGGCAGCACAGTTGAGAGCTGCTATGTGCTGGTTGTCACTCAGTGAACCTCTGCCCTGGGTATCAGTTGAAATGCTTTCTGTTTCAGACACGCCTCTATATATGTACCTTTACTCAGCCAATGTTAGGAAACTGAAAAAACAAACCTCGAACCCCTCTGTCAGGACCACAGTCGGTGTTTGGCATGAGGTACAGAAATATCTGGGTGAAGAGTCACGAGTGTCATGTTTCTCTCAAATTTGGAGGAGTGATGATTTTACACCTGGAAAATCTGACTCAGGATTTAAACTTTGGGCCAATAGGGGGATTGAAAAAATTGCTGACTTGTTTAAGAATGATACTCTAATGTCCTTTGAAGAGCTAATAGATACATTTGAAATCCCACGCTATAGTAAGCAAACTTGTTAAATTTGCAGACGACACAAAAATAGGAGGCGTGGCAAACACTGTTGCAGCAGCAAAGGCCATTCAGAATGATCTAGACAAGATTCAGAACTGAGCAGACACATGGCAAATGACATTTAATAGAGAAAAGTGTAAGGTACTGCACGCAGGAAATAAAAATGTACATTATAAATATCATATGGGCGATACTGAAATTGGAGAAGGAATCTATGAAAAAGACCTAGGAGTTTTTGTTGACTCAGAAATGTCTTCATCTAGACAATGTGGGGAAGCTATAAAAAAAGGCTAACAAGATGCTCGGATACATTGTGAAAAGTGTTGAAGGGTACAGAAGAATGCATTGTGAAAAGGGAAGTAATGTTAAAACTGTACAATGCACTAGTAAGACCTCATCTTGAATATTGTGTTCAGTTCTGGTCACCTCGCTATAAAAAAGATATTGCTGCTCTAGAAAGAGTGCAAAGAAGAGCGACCAGAATTATTCCGGGCTTAAAAGGCATGTCATATGCAGACAGGCTAAAAGAATTGAATCTGTTCAGTCTTGAACAAAGAAGACTACACGGCGACCTAATTCAAGCATTCAAAATTCTAAAAGGTATTGACAATGTCGACCCAAGGGACTTTTTCGACCTGAAAAAAGAAACAAGGACCAGGGGTCACAAATGGAGATTAGATAAAGGGGCATTCAGAACAGAAAATAGGAGGCACTTTTTTACACAGAGAATCGTGAGGGTCTGGAATCAACTCCCCAGTAATGTTGTTGAAGCTGACACCCTGGTATCCTTCAAGAAGCTGCTTGATGAGATTCTGGGATCAATTAGCTACTAACAACCAAACGAGCAAGATGGGCCGAATGGCCTCCTCTCGTTTGTAAACTTTCTTATGTTCTTATTTCTTTAAATCGGAGGAGTCCTCAGAGTCCAGACGATTCGCCTGGAGTGAAGACTTATCTGTACATATTTCCATAATAGAGTGGAGTGAGATCTGTTCTAAAGCCCAATCCCAAGCGATTAATACTCAGTATAAATTGCTGCAATACAATTGGATCATGCAGACATATATTACCCCTTCAAAACTCTATCGATTTAATTCAGATATTCCTGATAGCTGTGTGAAATGCGGGCTGGAGAGGGGAACTTTAGTCTTTTGTTTGTGGGCTTGTCCTGAGGTGTTGGTGTGAGGTTATTGATTATTTATCTCAATAACCTCACATTGCCTTGCATTGGAGGGATACGAATAGACCAAGAGAGGGCCCATGGTTAATGGAACTGTCCTTATGTCTTGCAATGGAAAAAATAACATACATAATAAAGGGGAAATCAGGATGCTTTAAGGATATCTGGGAACCTTTCATACAATTTTTGAGTTGCAGAAATTATGCTGATCCTATGCGTGAGTAAAGACACATATTGTTAGCTGTTTATAGAGATCCTGATGTCTGCGTGTTATATTATCCATGTATCGCATTACATAAGTACTATCTAGAAGCCCGCTAATGACTTGACAGGACCTGTATGATCGCACATAAGAGTTGATTTGGAAAAGAAAGTATACCAAGGAGAGTACTGGGAATTGTTCTTCAGTCTAAACAGTATAAATAATTTACGAGTCACTCTATAAGAAGTTTTATTTTCCTTGTAACCCCAATTTTCTATTTATTTATTTATTTATTTATTTGGGGGGTGGGGTGGTTATAGGTGTGTGTGTGTGTGTGTGTGTGTGTGTATATATATATATATATATATATATATATATATATATATATATATATATATATATATATAATTTCTCTTTTATTGAGATGACACTATTGTTATTCTGATATTTAAGTACTATAATTTATAATCCTGTGTATCTCAATACTAATGTTATATATATTTTGTTCTGTTTGAATTGTTTAAAAGCAAAAATTTAATGAACACAAGTTTTAAAATAAATAAATAAAAATAGGACACATGTGCTCCCCCGGTGTTTTTCTGGCAGTGTTGCGGCTAGGTTTATTAATTGAGTGCCTAGAATACTCCTCTCTGTTTAGATTGTTTGTGGTTTTTACATACCTTTATCCAGCATTGACCATTTTGTAACTAGATTGCGGTAGACTAGGTTTTATAGCATTTATTTGTCATGTTTGATGTGCTGTCACCCAGTACCGGAAACAGTTCTGGCCTGTATGTATGTTCTGCTTTACAAACCCAGCTGCCGTTTGAAAGGGACTCAGTCCCATGCTACAATTTGAGAAACTGGCACATACGCAGTTTGTGTCGGGACATTCAGAAAAATCTGACATTTCCGATATAACTGCATTAACAAAACAAGCAACACAAAAAACTGCCACAATAACCTGGTGTTTATAGTACATGTTCACAGGCATGTCTGCAACACAGCTTTTGATCTGCTGGTTTGATAGGCTAGCAGCCTTTGTATGCACTTACGATGTTCTCTGTATGATGATCCGATAAACTTAGTGCTGCTCTGCAAATGATCACTTCCAGTTACTTAGAATGATGTGAAGCTCACTCTTTGTACTTGTGTGAAATACTTAATTCCAAACTGATTCATTTTTTTAAAGGCACGTATCCAGGTTGTTCAACATGCGCAGGCATTTGGAAAAATAGGACATTCAAATAATAACTGCATCAACACAATCAGAACGCTTAACAATAAATGACTTCTAGTGAGTATAAAGGGTATTTTTATTGCTAGTCATACAAGTCTATATTTTGACAGTATATAAGCTGCCATGGGAGGATGTTTACTATAATGGAAATAATGAATGCATATTGTATTCTCAAAAAGCCAATGAAAAAACATGCGCAGTAAGAAGTATTCTACATTAAAAAGGAAGTCATTTCCTCTTGACTTGCTAGCCCTGTCAGACTGTGCTCACCACATTCTGTAGATTGCCCAGCACTACCCAAACCGTGGCAGAGTCCAGCCTTTGCACTGTTCAGAATCACAATATGGGGAATACGGCAGGATGCACTGTTCGAGAGGAGGGAGGGAGGGAGAGAGAGAGAGAGAGAGAGAGAGAGAGAGAGAGAGAGAGAGAGACTAGTGTTTGATATCCCGGCATCTTCCTTGCATCTAAAAAAACATAGCATATGAAGTATTGGGACACTAGCCAAACACACTTTTTAATATCAAGTCAAGCGAGCAACCAAGTGTGCAGATGTAAGTAAATAAAGAGACGAGTTTGTATTTAAAACGCGGAGGTAAGCAAGATTTCCCAGTTGATAAGAAAAGGAGATTGCTTTACTATTTGTAGGCTACACTTATTCTCTATAGGAGTTCTGTTTGGTAGATTTGCGTTTAATACCAAACAACAGAAGATTGGCTTGCTGCAATGCTTTGAAGGCCTGATGCAGTAATTGTAATCTCTTCTTTATCTGGCCTTGTTTGATCTTTCTTTGCCACTGTGAGTTTTCTTTTCCCTGCATTTGAAAACATCACGATATGCTGTACAGTGTGCTCAGCGTGCTTTGGCCTCTATTGGCATCTCTGCTAGATTGTTATGTTGATGGGTGATGTTGTTGTCTGCTTCTCTATTAACTGGACTGACATGAGTAGTGATATAACACTGCTGGAATAGTGGAGTGTTGAGTGTTCAAAACACATACTGGCCTAGTCCCCGTTCGAATCATGTGGATGTCAATCTGATGCTGATGGAAACATACGGGACAGATTTCAAATCGCTTTCATCTCAATCCCAGTTGCACAATAGAAACCAGGCATATGGTACATTTGAACACGATGCAGCCTGAAGAGAATAGCCTCAGGGTCAATATTTTGGCAAATGAAAGTGATAGAAATGTTTTGTAGGCATACAATATATAAGTAACATGTCAGGCTTTTACATGTGTTTAACATTTCTGCAGTGCATACTGTAGCTAGAATAGAGTATGGTGAAGCTGCACTACCCCAGATCCATGCCTTTGTGTACAGTGCACACCTGCCTCTCATGCTAAAACAACAGCAACAACATTACTGGCTTAATATCCTCCAAGCTTCCAAGATCAGAACAGGCTTTAACTTTGATCAGTAGACACTTCTTTCAGCACATTGTCCCTCTGTGCAGCTGCCCCATTGCCAGAGTGTAAATCGAGATTACACTTCTGATCAAGTTCCCGCTACTCCAGGGACCATGCTTCATGCTGCTGGTGAAGGTGCACACTTGCATTGATTGAGACTACTCAGTAATACAGTGAGGCAAGGTTTTAATAAAACATGTGCACAATTCAGACCCAGGTCCTTTAGCGTATTTCTTTTGAGGGGTAATTGAAAGATTATGCAAGGTTACATGTATTATATAAAGACCATGCGTGAATCCATGGTTTATACTGTATAAAAAAGTAAAGTGGAATTTGACAGCCCTGTTCTAAATGTCTTTTTTCAGCTACCAGATTGCATTGTTTATTATGCAATCATTCTATTAATGATAGAAAAGCTTAGAACATGGTTCTGTCTGCTGTAGTAACTGGTTTATTACACATCAGTGTCAGATTATGTGCTTCAGAGCATTCACTCATCCATTTTTGCATTGCATACATGATGGACCGTGGCTAATGATATGTCAAACAACAGTGGATGTTTATTACTTTTATTATGTCCTGTTCATGGCTGTTCACACAGTTTTGCCTATACAGAACTGCAAAGGAGAAGTGAAAAAATCATGTATTTGTAACTAGGTCTTACATGCGCATAGTATTGAAGGCTTTTTTGGACTGCTGTTGTTTTTTTTATTTTAGCACATACTGATAATATTGAATCGCTCGACTCTGGTGAAAGTATAAGCAGTTATTGGTTGGCATAATAATTATTACGTGAGCTTTTGCAAAAACCACATCAATTAAAACCGATTAGGAAAAGTATTCTGGAATATTACATGATGTAACCCCTTAAAGGGTGGAATTTAAAAGGAGAAATTGATGTCATAGACATCCATTGAGATCGCATAACATGAAACCAACCAAAACCCCAACAAATTTTACAAATTACCTCACGTTTCTATGCCACTGTTCATTGTCCCCTATCTGAGTAAACTGCAATTGGGTTTTCTTTTTGACAGTTTTTTATTTTTTGTAATACTGTATCAAGAGCTGGGAATTATTGCTCGGAGAATGTCTGTGAATTTTCAATACCTCCTTCCGTCTGTGCATCTGTACTTTTTAATACGACCGAGAATGCATATCAGTAAATCAATTGATCATAGATATGACAAGTGCAATCCAGGTTCTTACATCAAGTCACTAAACAAACAATGACTGCATTTCACTTCCTAATAGGTGCTTTGATTTCTATTTTTTAATGAGACCGCGCAATAGGGCGATACAATAGCTGCAAAGTTTGGCAGACCAATGCTTGGGGGTAACAATATGACTTATTCCTTCAAACACAAACGGAACAAAACAATAGCATATCCTGTCCTACATTTTCACTGTTTTATGATATAGGTCTTACCAGTCCTAATTTGCGTTAGTGGTTGCAAAATTTAGCCAATATACTAATAAGACAAAGTGCTGGTAGTTACTTGACATTTTTTGTATTTCTTCCCCCTGAATCCAAGGAGACGGGGTGTGGTAGGATGAAAAAAGACTTTTGATCGAAGTTATTGGCTCTTCACCTCTGTAACAAAGAAGGCGTTATTTTTATTGCACGCTAGTAACAGCGCAACACTGAACTAATTGGTGTTGCTCTGCCAATCCCCCGGAGGGGATGCAAATAGATACTCTTCCACTTTACTTTGAGGACTCAAACCATACTTCAGGGCTGGAAGAAAAACAGAGTATAACACATACATTAACCTTAAATGAGCTGCTTTGTGGTTTTCCTGGAGAATCCCTTTCTATTTTTTCCTGACGAGTCGAAGCATGTAGTGTCTACCACAAGAGCTGTTCGCTAGACAGCTCTGACACGACTCGTTTTGTATCCATGTTTGAAATCATAGTATAATCCATTAAAGGGGGATTATCAATCTGTCGGGGCCCCTAGAACAGGATCTGAGTTTTTAATAGGTGTGTACAAAATCCCACAAGAAAGTACGGGTTTGTTTTGTACTTAAAAAAAAAAAAAAAAAAAAAAAAAAAAAAAGACAAGTGGAAACCCAGACCATGTCTTTTTTAAAAACAGGACTAAGAGGGATGGTGTTGAAAAGACTAAACCATACTATAATAAATGAAGTTATTTATGCAATTATATTCAAACAGAACCTTGTACGTGCAATACAGTAGTTCATCTAGTATATGTCTGTCTGTTTTTCTATCTGTAATCTAATTAAATGTGTCCACACAGTGTTTTGCTCACTGTATGAAAAGTTAGCACACTGTTTTGCTCACTGTATGAGAAGTTAGCACACTGTTTTGCTCTCTGTATGAGAAGTTAGCACACTGTTTTGCTCACTGTATGAGAAGTTAGCACACTGTTTTGCTCACTGTATGAGAAGTTAGCACACTGTTTTGCTCATTGTGTTAGGAGTTAGCACACTGTTTTGCTCACTGTATTAGAAGTTAGTTCATATTGGCATGTCTTTAAGGTAGACTGTGTTTATATCTACCCTCCTAATATCATTTACTTGCCAGGGTTTGTGTGTTTTTTGGGGTTTTTGGTATGTATAGTATGTTAACATTGTGTTGATGGATTTTTTTTTTTTAGGGGTGACCTCACATTTCCAATACAACCCAGTAGATCTGCAACAGGAGCTGGACAGCGTAAGAAGCATGAAAAATAAACTGGGTGAGCCGTTTCTTACTGTCCACGAAGCATAGCCACGATGGGTATTAAATAAACTGGGTGAGCCGATTCTTATTATCCACGAAGCATAGCCAAGATAGGTATTAAATAAACTGGGTGAGATGTTTCTTACTATCCACGAAGCATAGCCAAGATGGGTATTAAATAAACTGGGTGAGCCGATTCTTACTATCCATGAAGCATAGCCAAGATGGGTATTAAATAAACTGGGTGAGCTTACGAAGCATTCTTACTATCCATGAAGCATAGCCAAGATGGGTATTAAATAAACTGGGTGAGCCGATTCTTACTATCCACGAAGCATAGCCAAGATGGGTATTAAATAAACTGGGTGAGCCGATTCTTACTATCCACGAAGCGTAGTCAAGTTGGGTATTAAAGCAGCCATGTCTCTTTGAATATTATTGTTTATGAAGGGAGTTGTTTTCTTCGGTCAGAGGCGGAATTCATTTGTTCTTTTTTTTTTTTCTAGAATCCTTTTAGCTATATTTTTAATTAAGGAAACTGTACATCTGAGCCTTGGGTGGAAGTGGCGCATTGTGGTGGTCGGGGGGGTTGTTGGGCCCCGGGGCCCGAGCTCTTGTGGGGGGGGATTACCTACATAGCGTAGTGGCCGAGAGTTGTGGCACCTTTAAGAGACGTTTTAGACCCAAAACTTTGGCAGTGTTGATTGTTCTGATCCACGGGATCCATGGAGTTTTTTTTTTTGTGGCACTTAAGAGATTAGACAAAACTTTTCAGTGATGTTTATTAAGTACATGGTGCAAACAAAATAATTCCAGTAAATATTACCTAATATATATTGCTATAGTTGTGTTGGTGTCCGGATTCTCCAATATGATAAATGGACACATTATGGTAAAGTTGAATTTTTGTTTTATTTAGTAATTTATTGTACGATATTGTAGAAAAATATTTATCAGATGCTTCTTGCAGATACAGCAATGCTGTACTTCCAGGTCAACTTCCTAAAGTGACATGAAGGAATGAAGTCCCCATTGAAAACCCGTCGGTCATAAGAAAAGCAGGGATTGGTACTCACGTTGTACTTTCTTTTTACTGATATTGGTACCAGTGATGCTGCTCTCTTTGGTTTGGTTTTGTTAAAATGTATCAAATTCCAGGGACGAACTGGCCCTGGTCGACCCCATCTAGTGTTGCACTCTTGGAAGGCGGGTTTCCAAAATGCCCATTGTAATTCCACCTGGCCATTTGGCCATTGGTCAAGTATCATTTCATGCACCGTCACTGATGATGGTAGCTCTGATTCCTATTTACAGCATTATCGGGTTATGTATGTTATGCATGTTACTGTCACAATGATAATATATTTGTTTTGGGAGGCAGAAGGGACTTGAAGCTTTTGAATTACTGTACAGTCAAAGTGTCTTGTACATTCCAGTTTGAAGCTCTTCGATTCTACTACTTCAATCCTGAACTCTAGGTGTTTGAGGCTGACATCATTGCCCATTTGTACTGTGAAATATTCAATTACTTTGGACATTAGAACCTGGTCTGGTAAGATCACCGAATATTAGGTCTGACATCTGATACATAAATTCACAAAGTTCTCAATGTGTAAACCTCTTTGTTACTGCATACCTCCCGCGAGAAAGTCTGAAATATGTTCCTCTTCTCCTACAGAAAGGCGGAAGAAAGCTTCCGCATGGGAGAAGAATTTGGTGTATCCTGTTGTCATGTTAATACTCTTGGCTGGAACAGTAAGCAATTTATTGTTATTTTTTTCTTACTCTTTTTTGAATGGCAAGATATCCTATGTAAGTAGAGGTGTCCTATTGATAGGGTACACTTTGTAATTTAAGGCTGCGTGGCGGAAAAGGTCGCTATAGTCGGATGGTTTGGGGGGGGGGTTTCTTTATTTTTCTTTATTTTCATGCATTTGTAGTTTAATGTTCAAGGGTTAGTGACTTTGCTGGAACCATTAAGTCATTTTAGTTTAAATGTGTTCTGTTAATATGACCAACTCTTTTAAATTTTTCTATTACAGACCATTTCAGTCCTTCTGGTTGTGTTCAACATCCTCTATTTGTTAGTTGATGAAACTGCAATGCCAAGGGGATCAAAGGTAAATAACACAAAGGCACACAGCGTGTGCTGTTCTCTCTGTTAAACACAATGCTGACCAGTTCATTATGGTGTGACTCTGCTTGTTTTGAAACTTTGTTTAAATACCGGGTATGCTTAAATGCATTGAAGTTAAAAAGCCAGAAGTTGTATATTATCTGATTTAAGATTTTTCTTTTCTTATCAGATATTTCATCAGCGTCAGAAGGTTGTTTTTTGTTTTTTACCATTAAGAATCATTTCACAGTACCTTGCAGATCAAACACTAGACATGTTATTGATTTGCAAAATGTACACAAAGCGTAATGTGTTCAGTCAAATATATACTTGGCATTAGTTAGGAATCTGTAAGCGCAAAATGTGTTGTGTGTTTAAAATTGTACAGCGTGTTCCACATTCCGTATTTGTATTAAGAAGCTTTACATATTCATTTAATGGTTAATTTTTTTTATTGCATGCGTTGTAAAAACATCTCGCTGGAGTGTGATTCTACGATAATTCAGATGTTAATGAAAAAATAAATAAAACGGAAACGATTTTTTATTTGTATTAAGTGTATCTTATTCAGGGCCATTGCATTCAGATTTCACGGTGCCATAGATCTAGTCATTTTGGTTTGTTGCAAATCCAGATGGTAAGTGGAGCTCCTTTGAGTTCCTTCCTTACAGTAAACGCATCTGTTTCAGGCTGCATCTAGAACTCAGGGGTCCATGGGAACCTTTTGTAATTGAAACAGAATAGGTCTTATTTCTGTCTCTCTGCAGTGCCTGTACCGAACATTCCATTTTTTTAGTTTATTTAACTATATTTTTTTTGGCATGACCCATGTGAGAAAATCCCCTAAATTACACATGTCATAAGTGATGTCAGCTTCTTGACAGCGCTGTTTGCTAAATGGTTATATGTTTGAAGAGCTGGATGCATTCCATTGCTCTGATCTACTGTCATGTGTCTGAGGTGTCCTCTTTAAAGCTAATCAATAGAGCTCTCCGTTTGATAACCATCTTAACCCGACATGTTGCTGTGTTTTCTTAGTTGTTCATGCACTGCCTAGAGTTCGTGAAAGGTAATCGGATTGGAGGTGAACATTTTTGTGTTTTTGCTGTTTTGAGAAATAAAAAAAGAGAGACTGGTAATCCATATACCTGTGTGTGTGTGTGTGTGTGTGTGTGTTTGTGTGCGCGCACATTATATTATATTATATAAAGAAAAGAAAACTAATTATTTGTCATGTCTGTATTTGAATGTTATATTTTTTAAATTGATAAAAATACATACATTTACACAGTCTGCTTAGAGTACTGAGGTCCTTTGGTTTGTATTGTATGTCATTCAGTCTGTTGCTGTTGCCAGTGTAATAACACAATAGTCAATAACAAAAGCGTTTCACTGCTTGTAACTAAGAGCAGTGACTGATCATGCAAGTTCTATTGGAGGCTGTATTTTAGGAATGACTAACTCATTTGATACCATATATTGAATATATAACAAATGTCATCAAGATTACCGCTTGAATGGATGCGTAATGTAATTTTTGTATTTTATTTATTTATTTTTTAAATACATTTTTGCCCACTTTTTTGAGTGCAGAATATGTCCAACTCGCTCATTTAAAACCTTTCTAAAATGACCATCTTTATGTAATGTCTCCTGCAGGTAGATTTTGTACCTTTTAAAGAGTGTGATTAATTAGTTCCTGTTTGTGTCATCACCACACGATTTTGTTTAACGTCATTTATTGGAAAGTAAATCCCTTCATTGTTGTGTTCCTAGCAGAGTGCCTTTTCAAGATGGTTGTAAAGCTCACTGTAGACATTTCACTTGTGCATGCAACTCGATTACCCAACTTCCAGGGCAATTACTTCTGAATATGTTGAGCTTAATATGAGAAAATCAAGTTTGTTTGCCCTTTATTGCCAGACATCTTTGAGAGCTTAAAGTATATTCAGATTCTTTGTTGGCAAGAGGTGTCTGATCTTTTGTGCTGTCTCAAAAACAGCAACCTGCGTTTCATATCTGAGTAATAAGATGATAGTTGCAGGAAGACGTGAAAGAACATGTTCAAATTCAATAAATATACAGCTACAACAAAGAACTTAAAAAAAAAAAAAACACAAAATTAATTTTTAGCTTCATGCCGATGCATCAAAAGAAGCTGCTCCCCTTTTGGTTCTTGTGGGTTTGAGCACCATGGACACTTCTGAATGTGCAGGTTTGCGTGATAATCCCAGAAATAAAGAGCCAAGTTGTGTAATGTAAACGGCAGACAGTGCCAAGGAGTCTGTCTTAGGAAACGATCTTGGGTAACCATTTTAAGCATCCCTGTGAGAGGAGCTTATATGTTTTGTAAGCTGCTATTTTAACTGCTAATATTTCACAGCCATGTTAGATGCCGACTTGGTATTTTCAGTGTTCTGGAAACTAACTGTACCCTGGACTTTTGCCTCAGCACTGCTGCCATATAGGGGTTCTACAGTCCTATGACCTATTCTAGTTTTCTAGAATAAGGACAGGACACGTTCAGATATTGTGGTGCAGAGCTGTGTTCTCTGTAAAAATGTATACCAGTCATTTGACATTCTATATGATTTGTGACTTGAGACATACTGCACAGAGCACACATGTTGCTTTTATATTGTTTTATTTTGTCAAAACAGCTGTGTGAGTTACCATTATATTAACTGATCATTTCAACTGGACAGGGGCTGGGTTTGTGCTTTTGCTGAAAAAAAAAAAAAAAAAAAAGTAAAAAGAACCATGGCTTTGTTCCCTCTTTTACTGTTGTTGGTTTTCACGGATTCTCTCTTTTTTTCAGGAGCGGGGGATAGGAAGTGCTTCCTTGTCCACGTTTGGATTTGTGGGAGCAGCACTTGAAATCGTCCTGATTTTGTATCCTTTCTGTTGTGTTCTGTGCTCTTGCCTCTCTAGGGTCTGGTGACAGGACTGTGTTACTAATCAAGGGTGGGACAAGGCTGTGGATTACTGGCTCTAACACTTGTTTTGTTTTGAAGAAGATAAATAGAACTTTAAATAGATCTGTTGCATTAGTATGTTGCCCCAGTCTTGTTTTTATTTGTCCTTGATTTTCACAGCTATCTAATGGTGTCTTCTGTAGTGGGCTTCTATAGCCTGCGCGTCTTTGAGGAGCTCACGCCCAGGAAAGATGACACAACCATGACAACGGTAAGGTAGGCTCCAGGTGCTCATGTATTTGGGCCTTGTGCTTTGTTTTTTTTGCCCATCCAGACTAGCTGTCCTTCAGTAATTGCTCTGAATAACTCATTTGCGTGGGTCAATATTTGTTTGCGAGCTGCGTAAACACCAAGTGGAAGGTTTTCATGAAGCTGAATGAGTGGGAAAAGTTTGGTTTGCATGGTGCCCATTCATTTGTAAATAGCTTGGGATGGTGAGGCTTCTTAACTAGCCACAGCATTTCAGTGAAATGACTTCTACAAAGGAAAGAACCTGGTAATGAGCAACTTCAGAAGTACTAATTGCACAATCAGTGGAATCCGTTTAACTAGAACATAAGAACATAAGACTTGCTCGTTTAGTTGTTAGTAGCTTATTGATCCCAGAATTTCATTAAGGATCCCAGGGTGTCAGCCTCAACAACATTACAGGGGAGTTGGTTCCAGACCCTCACAATTCTCTGTGTAAAAAAGTGCCTCCTATTTTTTGTTCTGAATGCCCCTTTATCTAATCTCCATTTGTGACCCCTGGTCCTTGTTTCTTTTTTCAGGTCGAAAAAGTCCGTTGGGTCGACATTGTCAATACGTTTTAGAATTTTGAATGCTTGAATCAGATTGCTGCGTAGTCTTCTTTGTTCAAGACTGAATAGATTCAGTTCTTTAAGCCTGTCTGTATATTACATGCCTTTTAAACCAGGAATAATTCTGGTTGTTTTTCTTTGCACTCTTTCTAGAGCAGCAATATAGTTTTTGTAGTGAGGTAACCAGAACTGAACACAATATTATAGATGAGGTCTTACTAAAGGGAAGTAATGTTTAAACTGTACAATGCACTAGTAAGACCTCATCTTGAATATTGTGTTCAGTTCTGGTCACCTCGCTATAAAAAAGATATTGCTGCTCTAGAAAGAGTGCGAAGAAGAGCGACCAGAATTATTCTGGGCTTAAAAGGCATGTCATATGCAGACAGGCTAAAAGAATTGAATCTGTTCAGTCTTGAACAAAGAAGACTACGCGGCGACCTAATTCAAGCATTCAAAATTCTAAAAGGTATTGACAATGCCGACCCAGGGGACTTTTTTGACCTGAAAAAAAAAACAAGGACCAGGGGTCACAAATGGAGATTAGACAAAGGGGCATTCAGAACAGAAAATAGGAGGCACTTTTTTAAACAGAGAACTGTGAGGGTCTGGAATCAACTCCCCAGTAATGTTGTTGAAGCTGACACCCTGGTATCCTTCAAGAAGCTGCTTGATGAGATTCTGGGATCAATAAGCTACTAACAACCAACGAGCAAGATGGGGCGAATGGCTTACTCTCGTTTTGTAAACGTTCTTATGTTCTTATGTTCTTAATGCGTTGTAAAGTTTTAACTTTACTTCCCATGATTTAAATTCATCACTTTTCACAATACATCCGAGCATCTTGTTGGCCTTTTTTATAGCTTCCGCACATTGTCTAGATGAAGACATTTCTGAGTCAACATAATCTTCTTGGTCTTTTTCATAGATTCTGTCTTCAATTTCAGTATCTCCCATATGATATGTATAATGCACATTTTTATTGCCTGTGTGATACCTTACACTTTTCTCTCTTAAATGTCATTTACCATGTGTCTGCCCAGTTCTGAATGCTGTCTAGATCATTTTCAATGTTGCTGCAACGGTGTTTGCCACTCCTCATATTTTTGTGTTGTCTGCAAATTTAACAAGTTTGATTACCATACCAGAGTCTAAGTCATTAATGTAGACTAAACATATCAGAGGACCTAATGCTGATCTCTATGGAACTCCACTGGTTACCTTGCTCCATTTTGAGGTTTCTCCTCTAATCGGTACTTTCTGTTTTCTCCATGTTAATCACTCCCTAATCCATGGAAGAAATAGTTCTAAATGTATATATTAGTAATTAAGAAATCTCACAGTCGTCATCATCATATATTGTTACACAATGAAAACAAACCTGGTCTAAACGATGAATCCACCAGACTGCTTCCCCCTGGAATGATGTAGTAGTACTGAGCAAGATAAGAGTGTCTGTAACAGAAACTGCTGGATTATATTCTGTGCTACGCTTACATTGTCTCAGGCATTAGAAAGGTAATCATTTTGGGTATAAAGCAACTGACAGCTGATGTGAATGAGTGTTATTTGGTTTGATTTATTTACACTTGTTGTCAAATGTTAACCTTATTTTGCTCTTGGTTCATTGTATCATTTTGCCAAAGAGCGTAAAAAATATTTTTTATTAATATTACAGATATCTTTCGGTTTTGATTTATATCTTATATTGATCAAGAGACAGCTTCTTCTAGCCTGTTTTTTTTATTTCCTCTTGGAGAATCTGTATGAAATGGTATTTGCAGTTTTATTCAAATTTGGATTTAAGTGCAAATGAAAAAGCTAAAATGCTAAAATCGTTGTCTGCTTCAAGTGTAATTTGTAATCTCCATGTAGATAGGTACATTATGTAAATCATTCCAGAGGGATTGGTTGGAGATCTAGGCTCTCCTTCGGTGCCACAAACTGTTTCGGATTCAAATGACCTGGTGACAGTTTTTAATTTCTCAAGTCAAGGTGCTGTTTTGCATTATAAAGTCCCCCCCAAAAAGGTTCTGCCAAAATCATCTGCCATCAGGGGTTTAGTGTGAATCAAACTATATCAAACATTAGTGGATTGATTTCCATTTTGTAGATGATCTACTGAACAAAGCTTAGGCCACGAAAAATAAGTTTAATTTCTCATCAACTACCACATGTATCATTTTATTGCTTCATTGTTTTATTATTATTTATTAAGTTGTGGGTGTGTTGTATAACCAGCCGTGAGCTTGTATTTATTTCAGTATACTTTTGCATTGTGTGTGATTTCATGTCCTCCCAACACAAATGCAGGGCAATAGTAACCAGTCATAGGCACTAGTGCGTTATACAGCAGAATGTTGAAAACTCTAAAACAATGTTCAGTCTGAAACTTTAATAGAGTACCGGTGATATTGATATGCCATGCAAGTAAAGCTTAAGCCCTGCAGCGTTTCAAGTTCTGTACATTATAAGGTGTTTGGTCTGCTAATTGTGCTCTTAAAATTAACCTGAACAATCCTGACATATCCCCCCAATAGCAACTGTTCTATATTAACATGCATGGTCTGTACTTATAAGTGATATTGCAAATTGTAGCTAAAGTGGTTTTTCTTTTCTAAACAGATCATTGGCTGCTGTGTGTCTATCCTTGTGCTGAGTTCTGCATTGCCAGTTATGTCAAGAACCTTGGGTAAGTGCTTGCATAAGCCCATTAAAATAGCGTTGATTATTGGTGGAAAACTGTCTCCTGCCTGTAATTTACAATAAGAGTCATGACAATGAGACCTGCTTACTGCTGCTAGAGAACTGTAGTGCCTGCAGTGATCTGACTCACTTTGCAGACAGGAGGCAAGACTACCACAGAGTTTACATTGTAGACTTGTGCCACAGTGGAGTTAACTCCAGCGAAAGCAAGCACCCACGAACTCCCAGTCCCTAGTCTCTCTCTCTCTCTCTCTCTCTCTCTCTCTCTCTCTCTCTCTGTATATATATATATATACACACACACACACACACACACACAGTTGTAGTCAAAAGTTTACATACCCCAATAGAAATTTATAATTTTTACAAATTTCTCAAAAACAAATAAATTATAGGAAATATTTTTCAGCATTTTTTTTTTTTGCAAGATTCCACATATGATCATTCAAAAGTATTCATACCCTTTGATGCTATGATAGTATTGTCTACAGGGTACTAGAAATTTCAATTTGATAATGCAGAACTCAATTCTAGAAAAGTATTGAAAATACTGGATTGTAGGTGAACATTCTTAAAAGGGTTAGGTGTAAGGTGATTGCTGTCATTACCAATAAGTGAGTATGGGACAAAGTAAAGAGCTATTGAAGACCTTAGGCACAAAATTATTTATTGTCATAAAGCTGGAGAATGATACAAGAAGATTTCCAAGCATTTGAGTATCCAGCTATTGTTTCTATTATCAAGATGTACAAGACTCATGGTACTATTACAACGCTCCCTTGGTCTGGAAGAAAGAATGTTCTTTCACGAAGAACAAGTAGAAGAATTGTGAGGAAGGTTAATAACAGTCTGAGATTGACTGCCAAAGATATTCAAAGTGAACTGGCTGCAAGTGAGACTGGGGTTTCCATTTCAATAATAGGTTGAGTATTGCAAGGTGAAGATCTCAATGGTTACAGGCCAATGAAAAAGACACTCTGAAAAACATCACAAGAACAATCGCTTAAAGTTTGCAGAACAGTATTTGAATAATGGATATGAGTTCTGGTCAAAGTTTTTGTGGAACAAATATCAAGCCATTTCGTCATGCTGATATTCATTACGTTTGGAGAAAGTCTGGTGAGGTGTACAAAGAAAATAACACCATTTTACTATCAAGCATGGTGGTGGTAATATCCTTCTGAATGATTAAAAAATAATAAAACCAAGGTTCTGGAATGGCCAGTCAAAATCCTGGTCTATTTCAATTGTTTTACTAATGAATATACCTAATGTAAAATATCTACAGCAATGCTGGTATTTTTGTACAGACACAGATGCATATTTGAGTGCACAGTATGTGTTGGAAATTACTTTTTATACAATTTTATGGGAGGAGCGCATCGTATTAGTGTACTTTCTATAACAAAAGCAGACAAAATTGGTGGCAAAGGCACACCACTGTTTTACATCAACAAACTAAATTCTTCAATAGTTTACCATAGAGATTGAATGAGGGAAAAAAGAAAAAAGATGGAACAATTAAAATGAAGCTAACAGATGCACGGACACAGCTGTCAAAACAGGATTAATGGTGGATATTAGAGTACAGAGTGTCATGTGGTGCTCTACAAAATATCAACATGCATTGCTTTACAGGCTTTTCCAAGTGGCATTCAATGGATGAAAATAAATATATGCGTTAAACAGATTCATTGAGTCTGTGTGATGGGAAAGGTAAACTGGTCAAAGCTACTGTTATTCTCATTTGCACATGGAATGAAGCAGTGGTGCACAGATTTCATAATGGGAAATAATCCAGCCGACAAACCAGCAACAACAAAGCTTTAGTGTCTGCAAATGCATCAGTTTGAATTGTAGGAGACTTCATTACTGTACCCTGTGACACTGACATTGCAGTAGTAGTCTTTGTTGTTGTTAGATAACCTGGAGAGACTACAGTGAAGCTGATAACCACAGTGGATCAGGATTGCTCACAAGTACAATATGAGAGACTACAGTGAAACTGATAACCAGAGTGGATCAGGAGTGCTCACAGGTACAATATGAGAGACTACAGTGAAGCTGATAACCACAGTGGTTCAGCAATGTTCACATGTACAATATGAGAGACTACAGTGAAGCTGATAACCACAGTGGATCAGGAGTGCTCACAGGTACAATATGAGAGACTACAGTGAAGCTGATAAACACAGTGGACACAGAGAATTTTAGAGGTAGAAAAAGTTTCCGTACACAGGTGACCTATGTGGTAACAGGGTCCTGGGAGACAGTCAACATGGTTTTAGGAAAGGGAGATCTTGTCTAACTAACTTGCTTGATTTTTTTGAGGATGCAACATCAATAATGGACAATTGCAAAGCATATGACATGGTTTATTTAGATTTCCAGAAAGCTTTTGAAAAAGTCCCGCACAAAAGATTAATTCTCAAACTGAACGCAGTAGGGATTAAAGGAAACACATGTACATGGATTAGGGAGTGGTTAACATGTAGAAAACAGAAAGTACTGATTAGAGGAGAAACCTCAGAATGGAGTGAGTTAACTAGTGCAGTACCACAGGGATCAGTATTAGGTCCTCTGCTATTCCTAATCTACATTAATGATTTAGATTCTGGTATAGTAAGCAAACTTGTTAAATTTGCAGACGACACAAAAATAGGAGGAGTGGCAAACACTGTTGCAGCAGCAAAGGTCATTCAAAATGATCTAGACAAGATTCAGAACTGGGCAGACACATGGCAAATGACATTTAATTGAGAAAAAAGTAAGGTACTGCACACAGGAAATAAAAATGTACATTATAAATATCATATGGGAGATACTGAAATTGGAGAAGGAATCTATGAAAAAGACCTAGGAATTTTTGTTGACTCAGAAATGTCTTCATCTAGACAATATGGGGAAGCTATTAAAAAAGGCAGACAAGATGCTCGGATACATTGTGAAATGTGTTGAATTTAAATCAAGGGAAGTAATGTTAAAACTGTACAATGCATTAGTAAGACCTCATCTTGAATATTGTGTTCAGTTCTGGTCACCTCGCTATAAAAAAGATATTGCTGCTCTAGAAAGAGTGCAAAGAAGAGCAACCAGAATTATTCTGGGTTTAAAAGGCATGTCATATGCAGGCAGGCTAAAAGAATTTAATCTGTTCAGTCTTGAACAAAGAAGATTACACAGCGACCTAATTCAAGCATTCAAAATTCTAAAAGATATTGACAATGTCGACCCAGGGGACTTTTTTGACCTGATAAAAGAAACAAGGACCAGGGGTCACAAATGGAGATTAGACAAAGGGGCATTCAGAACAGAAAATAGGAGGCACTTTTTTACACAGAGAATCGTGAGGGTCTGGAATCAACTCCCCAGTAATGTTGTTGAAGCTGACTCCCTGGTATCCTTCAAGAAGCTGCTTGATGAGATTCTGGGATCAATAAGCTACTAACAACCAAACGAGCAAGATGGGCCGAATGGCCTCCTCTCATTTGTAAACTTTCTTATGTTCTTATGTTCTTAAGGGAAAAGATCATCTCCTCTTTCTTGCTTTCTGAGTGCAAGCTGCAGCTCTACACAGAGATATAACTTTTGCTTGTATGTTTAAAAGCAATGTGTTACTTGCAGTGATTTGTGGATTGTGGGATTGCTGGTGCAAAGCAAGGGGAATTCTAAAACAGTCTCCTATAGATGTTTCAGATTGCATGTGGCTTAATCCGATATACTTTCCATTTTCATACGTGTATTTCAGACCTTTCAGGTAATGTGACATTATTAGGTGATTGTGAGGACCCTCATGCATTTGTTACCTTTAAGTGCAGATGAGCTAAACCACATGGGGTGAGAGACTATGCTGTCCAGAGCAGGGAAAGATTAAGATAATGTTGCAATTCAAAAATAATCTGAGGGGAGCATCAAATCAGCCCACCGTGTGAAAGTTTAAAAATGTAAAAAATATTCTACATAGTGGTTTGGTATTGCAGGGATTGTATGATCATAACTTTATAGGACAGTAAGTTTGAGGTTATGCTTGTGGACGCCAGGCTTCGGGTTTGGCCAAATTCATGTCAATTGTAAAGTATGATGATTTTCCTTCTACTCCTGTAGGGTACATTAAACATCTCGTCCACGACCACATGTTTGGGCACATCTTTCATCAGAGTCTGACCTGCGTGTTCCAATCTATGTATTGCATTTAAAAAAAAACAAAAAAAACAGGGATTTCTTCAGGAACTTAAAATGCCTTTTTATTTAATATTCATCTCTTTTCTTTTTTCTTTTTCATCTTAAATCTATCAGTTAATCTACAATACAGATGCCAACACCTGGTGGATTTAGTTAAATCTTTTGAACAAAAAGTAGCATCAATTATCATATCAATGCCAACACCTGGTCAACTTCTATAAATCAACAGCAGTCATTGTGTTAATGCCAAGACCCTTTCAGACTGGTTTGGAATGCAGACAAACTCAGGGAGCCTTTCAAGTTGCATCATCACTGCAGCGGCAGAACAACAATGTACACAACACTCCACTTCCTTCTACAGTTATTTGTTGTTTTATACTGCCACAAAGCTTATTTTTTGCAAACATTTCTTTTGAATGAAATCCTGAACAGTATGGGGATGAATTACCTAACAAGCTGATGCAGTGTGTAGGTCCTGGCTTTGCTTTTTTATTGTATTTTATTATTGTTTTTGTTGGAATAGTGCACTCTAGGGGCTTGGCAGTCAGATGTTCAGCTTCTCATCTTTTTTTTCTGTAGTTTGAAGTTTGACACCCATCTGCATGTTGTTTGTAAATGCACACGATTTGGAGAGACCTGTGCCAGGCTGCAATCTATGGTTGATGGAGTCCCAATTCAAATGGGGCCGTTTCCAGGGCTGCTGCCAGCAGATATGAACAGTTTCAATTTGAGCTTGATGCCACTTGGTTTGGATTCAAAGCCCTTCTAATTCATTACAGTACCACAGGCTCATTACTGTAGATGTGGAGATGAGCATATTGTTTTGGTTAAAATGTTTGGCCATTTAAGTCACTACACAAAGTGGAAGGGATTTAAACCAGTATCTGATAGCACTTGACAGCATGTACTAAATGAATATAAGTAGTCCTCTTGTACAAGGGCTCTTATTACCAAACCCATCTCTTAATTGGTTCTAGTTGTCACCAAAAAACTAGGCTGTCTCTCAAGATAATGTAATAGTTTAAACGTTTAATTGTTAAACTATAACTTTTTCTTAAACATTTAATACAGTATATATTTAATTCGTTTAAACTAGAGTAAAAAACAAGTACATAAATATGTCTCACATATATCCATGAAATGTGATGTAAATGCTATTTTGCATGCTGTGTAGTGACAGGGAAGAGAACTCTGGTTGATTGCATCAGCATGAGTGAGAAGGAGAATCAGCTGCTAGCTAACATGGAGCGTTCCAAACGGAGCTACGTGTGGAGTCATTTAGAAAAAGTTAAACGTGTGTTAAATGTAAATTATGTAATGCAGAGATTACTTGTTCAGACATAACTGGAACAATGCTAAATCATTTGAAACTTAAGCACCGATGTGTTTCGACGGGAAATAAAGATGACAGTAAGCATACAATCCTGACAACATTTGTTTTTGAAAATTATGTAGATGAGAAATTAACTGAGCTTTTGTGCACTATGATAACTGAAGACATGCTGCCAATAGGTTTTGTTGAAGGTACAGGATTTCTCAAATGAATGGCTTTTGTGGAGCCGAAATCCTGTGTGCCTTTTGAGGCAAATTATAAGTGCGTGGTCCACAGTGCCCTCAGAACGTGGTTTTTCCGCTGCTGGACTTGCAGTCAGTTGCAGTGGACTCACCCGGATCATTTTTTTTAAACAACACAACTGAAAGCATGAAACTGAAGTAGATAATGCAGTTAAACTAACATTAACATTGAACTTCACTGTTTTTTTGTTTTTATTTATTTTCGTTTTTTAAATAAGGATTTCTGAATGAAGCTGAACTTTGTTGACAACTGTTTAGAATATTCCAGGGTTTGTATTCTGGAGCTTTCGTTAAACTAAAACAACTGAAGTTGCATGCCAATTAAAACTGTTGAAGGAAAACACAGCTACTGTAAACTGAGATTCAAATTGAACTGGTGTTTCCTTTTTTTCAACTTGAAATGAGAATATTTTGAATAGTCCTGGATTTGTGGTCTTCAGATTGCTTTTTGTTCTGGAGCTTTGATTGCACTGCAGTTGTTTACTGTTCTCAGTGTCTTCCGCACTGGATAAATGGTTCTTGGTAAGTACAATAACAACCAACATATTGATTGTGCACGGAATAGAGGTATATGCCAGTGTCACTTTATTATCGTTTAAACGTTAAACTACCTCAGTAAAAAGAGTATAATCTAATACCTAATTAAACAATATTTATATCTCTAATGTAGGCAGATACTAAACACATTTAAACGCAAAGGGATTAGATGGGGTTGTTGCTAATACAGAAAACCACTTTAAAATGACGTGTTTAATCACCTTTACTACCTGTAATATTTCTGTTTAATTAGAACAGCTTAGCTGGAAAGCGCTTCGTTCTTAGTAGTTAATTATTCTCATCCTACAGATGAGGTGAGGTTTATAATTGCATGTGTTGCATATACCTCAAGTATATAAGTGGAAGGCATTGCTGTAATAAGTAAAAGCATGTACAGCCATACAGTAGCACAACACTAAAAATTGATGCCAGACTAGACTCTAGAATAACCCGGCATAAATAAGTACAGCACAACAGGGTGTTGATAGCTCAGCAGACAGCGTATTATCCTCCAAGACAGATGGTTCTAAATTGAGGGTCTACTCAGTCTAGCAAAACCCCAGCATGAAGTTTGGAAGTTGCAGTATTAAAAGAGCTCTCCTTCTGATAAAATACAAAAGAGATATCCTCTTTTCATCCGTGGGTTTCAATGATCCTGTTGTTTTTTTTGGGTGTATGGAACCCTTGCTCTGGGATCTGTTTGGTATGAAAATGATATCACGCTCGAAGGACTGCCGCATGCCTCACATTATAAACCTAACAGGTCATTATCTACCAGTGAACACCCACTAGTGTGAACAAAAAGCCTCATTACTATTAAACAAGCAGTGCTAAATCAATCCATTTTGAAAATATTTTGGGCAACAAGCCCTCCAAATGGAATTGTATCCGAGAAAAGAAAACTGAATGAAACTTGAAGAGTGGTAAAACAAATTATATATATAATATATATATATATATATATATATATATATATATATATATATATATATATATATATATATATATATAAAATTGAAACAAAAGAACTGCTGTAAATACAGGGGGGTTATATACTATGTAAGAAATCTTAAATACTGCACTGTTACAGACCTAGAAAATACATGTTTGTGATTGCCTAGATTGCTTAAAGCCCCTGTCTGTTTTTACTTCAAACCCAAAACATCCCTCCACACCTGCGATTGACGTTTCAACTTCTGCCTTATAAAATATGCCTGTAAGGGAAATATCCTTGGGAAGATGATGGGCAAAATAAGTATGGAAGTGGGATTTACAAATCCTTCAATTAGTGCGACTGCAGTACACATCATCTCCAGTGCTGAGCTAGAAAATCGCCAGGTCATGGCTGTATGAGAGCATTGCTCCCTGGAGGTAACAATAGTCTTCCCAAGCGGCATTTCATTTTCTACAGTGCACAGTTAATATATGAATCGGTCAAGAAAATAAGTCAGGCAAGGTTGGATAGTAAATACGACTTTATATATTGTGTTTAATTATAGCCAATACAGTATATATACATAAATATTGACATATTTTGATTAAATGTAGCTGATGCAGCATAAGTAAATAAATAAATAACAGAAAATGTTTTTGAAGTTCATACTTTATAGTTAAGTTTTTCTCCGTCTCCGTCTGGTTTGCCGACTGCTGCATAATCCGTTTTTTGTGTGAAACTTTCCCAAACTATTGCAGTAATATGGTTTATAATAGGTTTAATGACCTCTGTGTCGGTCTCTAACTGGCAGATAATGACCTAAGGGGTGTTGAGAGCCCAACCATACCCTTAGGTCATTATCTGCCAGTTAGAGACCTCCTAGTCAGTCATTAAAGCTTAAATAATGCCCAACAGGGTATCTTTACACCAGAGCTGGGAAGCTACAGTAGACTATACCAGCCCGTCTACCATCAATATGTTTAGCTATAATGCATTTCATTTCTCCCTGGTGTGTCCAGTACAGAGATTGTTGATTGAAACCATGTTGAAACGATTTCACCAGCAAACCTCCCTGATCATTAAAAGCTTTAAAAAAGATTCTGGTTCCGAGTTCAGTCCGTGATAAGGGCTACTGCATTAACCCTTTCTGTCATAAATTATTTTTACAGAGCTGAAGAATAAACATGAGAGCAGGAAATGTTTGTATTTTTTTTACCAATGGTATATGTTAACACACGGCGCTAAGATTAGGTGGGACCTTGAGGTCCCGCCAGTATTGAAAGGGTTAATGGTGATGAGTTTCTGCGTATTACAAAGTCATAAAAAGGAGGCAGTGAGAGAATCCCATTGTGAGCAACAAGATTGTGCTTGCTTATTGTTTGAGTTTTAAATATGTAAATGGAAGTTGACCCAGTTGTATTTAAAGGAGGCTTGTGGTGTGTTAGGTGTGGTTAGTAAATGTTCCCAGTTTGCACAAGTGCTCTTCTATGATATCTGGTTTCTCTGTTTTATGAGACTGCACGATTAAGTGAATAGAAGTACAGGCATGCACAATGAAGACCCCAGCTGAAGTCTGGCTATGTTGTGGTATTATTCCAGTGACCTTTGTAAGTAATGAGTTATTAAACGGTAGTCAACACTTTTTTTTTTATCATGAATAAAGGTCAGGGTTAATTTGTTCTTCCCACACATTTGGAGAAGGTAGGCAACTCCCATGTGTTTTTTTTTCCCTTCATTTTTTGTACATTTGTCAAGTTGCTCTTTTCTTTTTGTTTAAAAGACCACAGCATTTTTTTGTCATTCTTTTCTTGTAAATTCATCAAAGGTAGTTGCTTTGCTTAGTGTTTTTGTTTTTTTTTATGTCTGTCCACACTGGTGAATGAAATGACAAGCCCAATGGGGGCATTTTATCTTCTTTTCTTTCTAAAGAGGATATAGGCAGAAGCTGTTCCTTAATTGGCACATTCAACATGCCTGGGGATAACCATGTCAGTTCGCTCATAATCTGGTAAATATTTAGATGTAGCTTGCCCTTCTGCGCCCCTGCAATCGGAGCTATAGTGGTGGACATTAAAATACTGTATGCCACACATTGTTATAAAATGCTTTAGTACAAGTTATGTAAGGAGATGCCTGTTTGTGTGACTTGTACATCTGCCTCACTTGTTAACGATACTGACTTCTCTAATCTTGTATTCACAGCTGTGTTACTGACATACTTGTTACTTCAGGCCTTTCTTTCCATCTCTTTGTCCAGGTATCCAAGTAGGATGGTACAGCTTGCTGACGACTCTGCGTGCTCTTACTGTGCATGCTTTCTGTAACGAGCACCCAGCCACACACACACACACACACACACACACACACACACACGTGACACCCGCTCACCTATCTATATGTGTAGGTGGATGTGTAGCATATAGTGGATGTGTGCAGTCAATATGCCTGGCTCCTGTATGGTATAAGATGCTTTTTCTTGCAAATTATTTGAATTAATTGTGTTTGTGAATTGTGGTTTAGACAATTGTTTTAATGTCCGTCCTACACCTGTGAGTTATGAGAGGAATTTCGAATAAGATTTATAGATTTATGGCCTAATGAGAGTCGATGCTTCATCAAGGTTACTGATGCAGCTGTAACAAACACCTTGAAACTGTCGTGCTACACCCTGTTTGATACATGTGCTGTCTCGGCTTATGTTTTCCAGGTATAACAAGGTTTGATCTCCTGGGTGACTTTGGGAGATTCAATTGGTTGGGAAATTTCTACATCGTCTTGTCTTACAACATTCTGTTTGCTGTTGTGACGACACTGTGTCTGGTCAGAAAGTTTACCTCAGCTGTGCGGGAAGAGCTTCTGAAGGCATTAGGTAAAGCTCTGTGGTACAGCTTGCTCTATTTAATTACATTAACACAAAGATTTGGCTGGAGTCACAGAATAGTAAAATCCAGCTCCAACCGATTTTGCCTTTTGCTCATATTAATATAAAGCTGCTGAAATGCTATGGTAAAGTTATGCCAGCTAGAAAAGTTCAAAACAGATATATATTTTCAGGGATCCCGATATTTAGTGAGCAAGCACTCTGAAAAGCACAAAACCCCCCATCCCCAATTTTACTGCTTTCATAGAAAAAGGAGATCATTTCGGGGTACCATTTGACTTGTGAGATGTCTTGCTCATTTAGATATTTAGCGTCTTTTTAGAAGGGAGACGATGATCTATTCAGAGATACCAGGGTATGTTACTATACATATGTAACAACTCTTTCGCAAAATCAGTATGAGAAGTATAACACTCACTTAAATAAACTGAACAGACAAAAGCGTAGCTTTAACCAGGGTGTATATTCACTGTCTTGAACTCATGATTCGATCCAAGCTTTTTAAAACACACTTGACTAACTCTGAAAACTATTGTGGGATAAATCAATGTGCTCTCTCGAATCTGCTCTCTCGATTGCTGTGAAATCACACCAGGCAGAAAGGTGTAGAATGTTAATTCCTGTCAGACCTGAACTACGTGAACTGACTCAATTGTGTTTGAGGTAATAGTCTTCTGTCGTAGATGTGGCAGAAAAAAAAAAACTTTTAAAGCTTGTTCTAACAAGTCCTGGTAGTCGGATGCAAGGAGACCTATAAATTTAATTTACTATAAAGACCAAAGCGCTTTAACCCTACAAGGGTTAAAGTCATGTTTAATTCCATGGTGTGTTTGTTTGTTTTCTCTTTCTTTACCCAGGTCTAGATAAATTACACCTATCAAATAACACAAGGGAACCGGAAAAACATTCTGCAAACGGGCATCAGAAATCACTGTGAAAATTCGACCAGTAAATAACCAACAAGGCCTGAATGTGAGAAGGGAAAGCTTCCACCTCATGACATTACATAGACTTTTTTATTCCCCCCCACAAGTACAGTTGTGTCTGGGAAACCTGAGCCTGTTCACAAGTATATTGCCAGTAGTGATGAGCGAATTCCTCCCTGATTCCAGAGGGCCATTAATCCTGTAGAAAGTGGCTCAATTGACAGATCCACACCCACTGCAAGATATGAGTCTGTGCAGTCTGCAGGATCTGCACGAGCCCTGGGGACGGGGGCAATGGATTGCAACCCCAGCAGATAACCTTCATCTCTTTTTACCTATTAGATCACAGGCTTTTTTAACAAACAAGATGGGTAATCCTTCAGATAATCCTCTTGTAATTTGTTCATCAACAGATATTGGAGGTTGCCAAAGACAATCATTAATCAATTTTCAGTGGCAGCTTGACATGCTTTTTTGTTTTTAGGTCAGTTGCATTTGTTTTACACTGAGATGAAAATACATTTGAAGAAAAAGTATCTTGGGGTGGGGGGGGGAATACAAATATATATATATATATATATATATATATATATATATATATATATATATATATATATTTTTTTTTTTTTTTAAAAGAAAATCTGTTTAACACAGGTGTTTTTTTCTTGTTTTTTTGTTTGTATGTTTAAAACACAGCTGTACATTTCAAGCTCTGCAGAACTGTCTATATAAGTTGACAATGAGGTTGATGCTATGCTAATGCCAGTTTATTCTATAATCACATGCTGCGGATTGTAACCCTTCACTTATAAAGGAGAGCACACAGGAGCTGGGTGGCTCATCAGATCCATATTCAGGTTTAAAGCCTTTAGTTGAGTTCACCTAAGCTTGGTAGTGAATGAAGTCCACTACCATCTGATGACTGCTGGATATCTGTGAAGTACATTTTTGTGGTTTCAGCCTAGCTTTTAGTGGACAGCTGTCCACATCACAAACCCACTTTTGTATTGGCTCTGGAAAATGAAAAGGCTGTCCAGAGAAGCCAGTGATTGGATGACCAGAGCACCCTGTCCTCTCCAGAGCTGTCTCTTGAGGAAAGAGGTTGCAGCTTCCATCACCTTTCATGGGCACTATATTGATTATGGAAAATAAAATGAGTCTAGTCAGAAAATAATTAAAATGGTAATAATAAAAAAAAGGAATTTGGGAGAATTTGTCTCTTTTTTAAAATTTTATTTCTAACAGAATAACTTTTCCTTAGTAAAAATGCAGCTACATAATGCACGTAGAAATTAGGATTTTTTTACATTCTTGGGGTTCTGCAGAAGTTAATGCAATTCAACTCGCAATTAACCGATTCAGACCAATTTGATTAAAATAAATAGCTAAAACAGACACTATAGACTGAAGATGGGGGCAGGCAGTGTGGAGAATGCTGGTAAAACAGATTTAACTGAAAGGTGAACATACCTCACTACACCATCTTTTTAACAAAGCACTACTAACACTGCAGCTAGATATTTTTAAGCCATGCTTGGCCAGTTGAATGTTTTGTTTTTTTTCTGCTCAGGCAAGTAGAGTACAGAAAGTCTTGATCACAGTTCACAGCAGAGCTCTTGCTGTAGGCAACATTGCAGGCAGCACCTACTCTGTGGGATCGGATGAGACCAGGATTTAATAGAACATTGATGTCTTTGCTCCTGCACTGGCCTAGCCTGGGGCTGTGTGGAGCTATTCTGGGCAGAGCCTTGATCCACACAACCTGAGTGCTGATTGTGGTTGCAGAGTACAGTATAGGGACACTGCAATGCTGGATAAGTCAGGCAACTTGATAATTCACATGTTAGGTAAATGAAAATAAAAGAAAAAAAAAAAAGTATAAGGTCATGAAAGGTTGGTACTTTTTAATATTTTAGATGTGTTATGTTACAAAACAGCACTACTTAATGGTATTTTCTTCTTAACTTACTCTATCTCAAAAGCATCTCTGTGACTGACTAAGAGCTGTAATCAGTATGTTGTAAGTTTTTACACCAGTTTGTAATGTGCAGAAATTTAAGTCAGCACTTTATAATGAAAAAAGGGATCTACAAAACACTGGATAAAAAAGTCCAAATACACACTTTAGAGGGGGTATTAGCATTGTTGTATTGAATAGTTTATATGCACACCCTATAGATGTGACTGATTGCCCTAATACAGTACACAAGAATTACATTTTGAACAAACACAATTGTACTGTTGTATATCTCATCGCTGGTACATTTCTAATGTACTAGTTCCTGCTTTGAGCAATATTAATATTACATTAGAACTAAGCAGTATTATTTTTTTGGATTAACAGTTACATATATAGTTGGTGAATTGCTTTTTTATTGATCAGATTTTGAGTTGTAAAGGATGGGTTTATATTCTGTTGGTGCACTTTAGCTTGTTGTGGCATGATATAGTACAGTAAAGATCTTCTGCGGCCAGTGGGTTCAACAACGCTAGTGTGTGACAACTTGCGTTTGAAAATCCTGATTGCTAGTCGGGGTGAAACCAGGGGTTTGGTGTTTCACACATTCGATAGTTTAACATTTATTATACGATTTCATGAAGATTATTCATATCCTCATCAGAAATAGTTTGAACGGATTACAGATTAAGCTAGGGACCTCAGATTAAGCAAGAGACCTCTGGGATAACTGTCCAGGCAACATCATTTCATGTTTAAATGTGTAAATAACAGTATGCTGTGCTAGTGTTTTTTTCCTACCTTGATTATCTGTATTTTGTTATCAGTGTCTACCTGTTTGGTTGATTACATGTTTTTTTCACAGTTATGGCAGTAGATTGCTGTTCTTTTTGAGTTTCAAATCAGACACCTCAATATGTCTTATGAAGAGGCCTTCGCTAACATCTTAGTTTGTTGTAAGGTTTTTCCGTTGTGTGTGTTTAATGACAGATTCACTGAACGCTTCTAGTTACTATTCAACAGCAATTTACAGTAGTTGATAAATACCCTCATATGAAAAAAAAGATGTCTTAAAACAGATTCAGCTGGCTTTGCCTAAAAAGGGTGGGTTGGGGGAGGGGGGGGTCATGCGTTTTGCATACTATCTCACACTTCTTATTTCAGTGTTCATTTAAAAGTGGCATTTCGGTAGTCATTGTTTGACACAATTCAATAGTTGGAATTCAGGTAATTTAGCTTTACAGCACGATAAGGACAGACGCCATGTTGTTTTCATTTGAATGACAATACAAGGGACAAGCCCCTGCTCTCATACAAAGCCGGCTTTCCTTACAGAAGCTAGTAGAAATTAGAGTAGACATGCAGTCCTGTACATGACCAAGCTTTATATACACTTCAGACTGTGTGCGTCGAATTGGAATGTGAATTGTACGGTAAAATGAACTCTCTATGACTAGTTTCTTACTCAAATACTTTAATTCTTACAAGGAACACATTTTCTGAGAAACAGCTTTACCATTCTAAAATTGGGGAGGGAGGGTAGTAAACCCCAAATAATGAAGTACTTTAGAGCACACATTTAAACATGTATCATTCACTGGTCCTTATTTCAGGGATTCACAATACGTATAGCGTATTGTTGTACACCTGTACATGATGTATGTATAATATTTACTATTCTGCGTTTGAATATGTTCACCATTTAGTTTTTAGCAGTAGAAGAATGATTTAATGTCATGCTCAGTACACTTTTTATATTTGTAAAAAACATTTCCAGCAGTGCAGAATATGGATGCAAATAACTTTGACTTCTAAAAATGCCAAACAAACAACCTCATGGTTCATTTATGTGGCTGAACAATACTGTGACAAAGTAGCACTGACCAAAACAGATACATTCCATTGCCTACGCTAGTTACATAGAAGTGAAACCACACTTTGCTGAAGGAGGAGCCCAGGATCTCAATTGACCAGACACAAGGTTTATGGAATGCAGAGTTTACACCTTTTTGCCACCCAAACGTATTATTTTTTTTTTAATTTTATAGTTACTAGAAGTTATTCATTTTTTTGTACATCATGACTCAGTGTTGTCTAAACCATAATACATTGAATTTGCCTTTGTTGAAAATAACCATAGTGAACATTAAGTTATTACTTGTTGTGTGTCACTCTTGCAAAATGAGCACTTTAGTTACAACACTGGCTTTTTTATTTTTTTACAGCTTGAATAACTAATGACCTTAAACCCAAGGGAACATAAATTCACAGCGTATTACTTTTTATGTTTTTTGTCATTTTAAAGTAGCATGCTTTCTATTTTTTTTCACTTGAGAGTAGGCAAATAAGTTGAACATAAAATGTAATCTGTTTTCTATTCACGCTTGCAATGGAGGCACAGGGAGTGTTTTGAGCTCATGAAAAGTTTTGGTTGCCTTACAGTATTTTACAGTTTAATACCTGAGATCGAGGGAACAGCCTGTTAGTTATGCAGCTGTTGATGTTTCTGCATGTCACTTGTAAATGTGAATGTGTTTTTTTTATACTCTTGTTTGTAGAACAGTTGTGTAAAAATGTTGCAAAAATTGTATGAATTTACATTGTGTACTTTTTCAGTTTACAATACATTTGATGAATGGTGAATGTTGTGTTCTTTTGATTATGCAGAGTATGTTAAAATTTACCTAGAACACGGATACTAGATCTGTCAGATAATCCATTCATGGGGCATGTGGGTTGTTTACGGCCATCTTCATGAGGGAAATAAACACTATATAGATCACAGAACATAGAATACTAAAATCACACTTTTTTATTTGCCTTAAATCTTATATTTGAGCTTTCTTTAATTAGCAATGTGTCGATTTAAGTGCCCCTTACTCCTCCCAACACACACAAACACAAATGTATAAGATTTACAGATCAGTAAACACTGAATGAGTGTTTGCAGTGTAGCTGCGTATTCCTGCAATCCTGTGCATGGAGACAGCTGTGGTAACCTCAAGGGGCTGGCATCTCACAAAGTCACAGTGACTGAAAGGAAAAGCTGTTACCAATTACAAGAATGTGTCTGTTAGAATAATCTGTTAAGTGCCAGTGATCATATCAGTTGAGAGGAATATGCTAACAAAGCGGTCACCCCTATAGCCACAACCGCCTCGAGGCCTACTTTACAAAACAGAGTGAAAGTTATTGTTAGACTGGCTGTGTACTCTATGTGCAACTGGAGACATTGTCTGGGATTCCTTAATAACTAACCAGTGATCAAACCAAAGGAGTTTTATTTGTATAATCAATTTGAAGGTGTATTATATGATCTCCCTTAAAAAAAAAAAAAAAAAAAAAAAAAAAAAGATGCCTCTAACAATGCTAATGTAACTGTTGGGCAATTATTGCACACCCAGCTACATATTGTGTGTTTGCTTTAGGAATACCTTGTTTATAAAGCAGTAGTTCCTACTTTCAGAGAATTCTTTTCTGGTACGAAGACCTGCATAAAGGGCAGATATGCCTCTCGTCTACACAGAAGTCTTCAAAGGCCTTTAGACAGTTGTGGTGGAAAATGTGTGAGCAAGATAAAAGCACAGTCTGTCGCAAAGAAAGGTGTGTATCATTATCACCAGATGTAGTTGGGTGTAAGATGCTGCTGATGTGACACAGTGGGGTAATACAAATCGGGCAATCGCTGGTCTCCCGCAAGACAGCCTGGAACAAAAAAGAACATGCCATAAAAGTATTGTATTGTGCATTTAAAAATACACATCCTTAAAGCTTTGCATACAATATTGTCCATAGTGTTTTAACCATTTCAAAATAAACTCCTTTTACATGAGAACAGGACACTTTTTTTTTTTTCATACATATTTATACAGCACCTCAGATTGGGACCTAGGAGTCCCATGAGGTTCCAGTGTGATTTCCGGCTGCATATGTTAACACACGGCGCTAAGATAAGACAGGACTGAAAGGGTAAAAGCAAATCTGTTCACCCTTTTGTATAAATAATACAATTCCAAATTAAAAACAGTAACACACCTTTAGCTGTATTTCCTCCCATGTTTCCTCAGAGAGTTCCGACCCACACTCTTTCTCAAACTGGAGCAGAACACCTTTACTTGATGCCACAGAGTTGTCTATTTCAGAGAGGAACTCATCAATGTTGGTATCACATGACTTTAAAAAGCTATCGTTCATTTCTTGGAGCTGAAATGGTAAAACATAAAATAGCATACCACCGTAAGAAACAGTATATTAGACAGCATAATGTTATTGGCTTCCATTGTGTCTTATTCCTTTATCTTTTCTGTAAAAAAAAACATTTTAACAAAGAAATGCTAAACAACATGAACACCTGTGTAAAGAACACAAAGTAGTGAATGATCTATAAGTGTTTACTGCAAGCTGTTTGATTTTAAATGTACTGTTGCTCTTTTAAATGTTTTCTTTTGTTTATGCAATTGCTTGTGGCCAGATAGTGTGCCCAGTTTGAAATACACCCCAACTAAAGAAACAACATTAGCCATGTTAACAAACAGGAACCACCTATTGAGGAAAGAGCCGACACATCAGACAAGCATTTACAATCAACTCAGTTTTATCTCTAGTTACACAACTGACAATAATTAAAAAACAAATTAAAAAAGCAATACGATCACCTACGGTAAAGTTGTCCAAACAAAAGTTTCCAGGTGAACTTTGTCCAGCACGGTGAGGGAAGGGGAGAGTTTTTCAAGAGATCCATCTTAATGTCAGCAAATTGCCTACTAATGTGTTGACTTATAGTAAGGCCCTAAAATGAAAAGGCTGGAATTCACAGCATATCAGTGCATCGACTGATAAGCTTGTACTTGTTTAATATCCTCCAAAACCTGCTCTTTGGTGCCACTGCAAGTTAGCAACAGAATGTTTGCCATCTCTGTGTGATAAAGGAAGTCTGCCAACTAAGCAAACCTCAAGACCATTATTTTGTTTGCCGAGATCTAAATTAAAATTGCTGGAGAAGTCTTGTGAGAAAAGCCACAGTCAGCCGCATCATTCTTACAAATGACTCCAACTGCCTCCTCAAAGAACTGTCAATACAGCAAACGCAGCTGAGGATATTGTGATGTGTCTGAATAGATTTAATTGCTGCAATAAATGACTGAACTGAAGTTATGTGACATGCGCAAGCAAAGTTTATAGATAAAGATCAAAGACGTGTTCCACTGGGCTGTAGGTGACACTTTGGTTATATGTTATTAGCATAACGCTTCAAATGACATTGTGGACCCCTTTGATCTGAATTAAGAAACCCAAATAGATTACTGGGAAAGACTACTGTATCACCACCAATCCAGTAAAACATAGTCCGGCACCATCCAAACCATTTAACCTTTTCCCAATAAAGGATTTAGTTCAGTTAAAGAAAGGTCAGCAATTCCTCTGCGGTCTCGCTGTGCTGGTAATAAAGGACCTGTGAACATCAAATAAGTTCAAATATGTTGTGCTGATGCAGCGGCAGAACTCTTTCTAAGAACTCAAAGCAAAGCCCTAGCCCAGTGTACAGCAGGGGACTCAACAGAGGTCCTGTCCACGCCATGGATATTAACTCCAAGGCCATGGGACAGTTTAGACAAAGAGCAAGAGTACTTACTGGCTAATTTCAATACAACCCCCCATAAAAAAAAAAAAAAGAAACCTAAGTGGATGAATAATGTATAAATATCTTCAAATCAAGTTCTGACTACTGACACTCATTCTTTAAATCTTTAGGTGGTTATGATTGTGAACATGGTAAGAAAAAATGTCAGCGAGGGACAGTTACTTAATTCATAGCTGGGAGACTAAAATACATGTTTCAATGACAGCTGTCAGTAAGTCAGTGATGTGAAGTACTCAAGGTTGAAAGTGGCTTCTGGCTGCCAGACAAATTGCTCCAAACCAGGGTAACTGAGGGAAGGATTATTTCTTACAGTGCTATTTGAAACTGAGGTGTATTTAACAGTAATGGATCATTTGGTCTAAAATTGATGACAGATATTTAAAAATCAGTAAGTTACTTAAAGGGAATTTCACAGTGAATTTGTGCTAATGGTTGCTTTAGACGTAACATTATTCTCACATTAACCAAGCTGTTGTAAAGAGTAGCCAGCTGCAGCCATGTAAACAGCTTCACAAGAATCCTGTATTCGGTAGCAATCTCATATTCCATTTCAGACAAGCGTTAGCCTCACTCACTATGCATTATAAATTGGTATCTCTTTAAAATGATTATAAAATCCTAATCTACATATTGTAACTGTACTGAATTCTGAGTCTGAATTGATAACATCTCACCATAAAGGGCATTCCATCACTAACAGCAATTTGTGATCTCTGCATGAGGTTACTATCATACATTCTGAAGTGTTTATCTGATATGTGCCTCTAATAAAATGAAACTCGTGATAAATGCATGCAATGTAATTTGAAAGCTGCTTTCTCTTTAAGGTAATGGCAATGTTTTCTCCCATTTTTCAGAGAGATCCCTTTAGTTTAGCAGTGAAGCAGTGAAAAGCCCCACAGTGAAAGACCAATCTATATCCAACTGACATCAAAATGAAACACTACTTTTATGTTCTCTCAATACAGTTTTTAAGAGCCAATACTTCCTCTAGTTTTAGTAAGTCTTGTATTTATTTAATGATTCTGATAGCATGAATATTTGTTTTGATAATCATCGTACAGGAGATTACATGCCACAGTATTGAATTTTATGCATAAAATGTGTCTTACTTTTTGTTCAAAGAAGTTTCTTCTTAATTTTGTATCTTTTGGTGGTACTGTTTTTCTCAAGTGTGAATACCATTTACGTACAATATATGCACGCCAGCATGCTTGAATTCTAAGAAAACAAAGAAAATAGGTCAATACAAATAGACAGGCATTTCTTTTAAGATTGGCATTGTCACCGAGTGTAATGTAATGCCCTACCTAGTTGCACACTTGGTTTTGTACAGCCGCGCCCCATCATGTATGACTCTCATCTCATACCGCTCTTTCCGACACATAGGGCATGTCTTCTTCCCTGAAAACCTCTCAAATGCCTGTAAACAAACCTGACACACACACATTTCAACCTCCCTAGTTATTTTTCATTATGTTTGATTTTTGTTTCTTTTCTGCTAATTATTTGCATTTGCTCATTCGTACATGTCTTGTCACAATGATGTCTCCAGCACAGGATTAGTCTTTGGTATAAGTACCGATTTTTAGAATATAAAAACGTTTTCAAGCGAGAGGTGCCATTCAGGTTATCAATGCTCGTCTGATTCCTAGTAGCTGGTTGAAATCAAAACTTTGTCAAGTTGGGTCTTGAATGATCCCAGGATTTTGTATTTTTTGTATTTGTTAAGTTCATCAACAAGCATTCATGTTCATGGCAATAACATATCCAGACACCCAACCTACAATTTTACTGTGTGCTTCAAAGCCAGTCACCATTACGTTTGTTTGTACTTGTAAACCCTTCTAAAAGTTCACCACAATATTTTTGCAGTTTTACCATGCTTTTCATATGGTTATATTATGCATTTACCATAGCCTTCCCCGGATTGCCATGTTTATTACTATGCTTTGTCGTACCTTGCTATTTGCAATAATGACCTATGCTTTACCATGCTTTCACTGTGGTTTATTAGACTTTGATATGCTTTTACTATGGGAAACTTTTATAAGGGAAATTATTTGCTATGCAAAAAAGTAGCATAGCAGAGCACCTTGGAATTGGAGAAGTCCATCCTATTCAGTTATCTTTACTTCAATCCTTTCCCATTTACTAAGGGTGCAGTTGGCAAGCAGGTAAGGTACAAGGTGTGAACCGCAATAACATGGCCCATACCAGCCGGCTTGCACCATTGTACTGAAAATGTGTTGGTAATGTTAAACCAGCTTGGGGGAGCTGACTTTGGTAATGTTAAACCAGCTTGCTGGAGGTGACTTTGGTAGTGTTAAACCAGCTTGGGGGAGCTGACTTTGGTAATGTTAAACCAGCTTGCTGGAGGTGACTTTGGTAATGTTAAACCAGCTTGCTGGAGGTGACTTTGGTAATGTTAAACCAGCTTGCTGGAGCTGACTTTGGTAATGTTAAACCAGCTTGCTGGAGATGACTTTGGTAATGTTAACCAGCTTGCTGGAGCATAAGTAGTTGCTAAGGTAACTTAGCTTAGAATGATAAGGCATATGCATAAATGTATGGTAAACAATTAACCACAGTACCCTTGTAAAATAAGAGTCGGTAGTGGTTGGTTGTACTTGAATGGCATAACAGCTTAATAACTAATTTCTATTGACAATTAGTAAGATAGTCATGCATGTTCTGAGCTTACTATAGTATACTATACTGTAGTATAGTATGAATACCAGGCATAGAGGCAACAGACATAGAGAAGCTTTTAATACCTCCAGGATCATCTGGACCATCGCTGTATCAGTCTGAGGCTGTCCCTCCAGGGGCCTATCTCTCTTAATACTAGTGGCACGTATTGTATCTAAACAATGACGTTCAATGTAAAATGTTATTTTTTTTGGGGGGGGGGGGGGGGGGGGGTATTTGGAACTAATAAATAGTAAACATTATTAAAATTTGAAACATGGTCTGGTCTCACCTTTATAGCATAACATGTTTACCTTAATTCATAAACCTTATACCATGTTCTAGACTAAGGAGTTGATTGATACAGTAACAAGTAAAATACACACAAGGATGTCATGATAAAATTAAATTGTAAAAAAATAATTAAAATCTAAAAACTTACTCTGTGAAAAACATGTGAACAGGACAGCAATACCTACAGAAAACACAGCATTTTTAATTTGCAGTAATATCTTACATACATGACTAACTATGACCTTGTTCTACCTGTGAATATGTATTTTGCAAGCTGATGCTATTGTGCAGCTAGTGTCGAAACTATAAAAACTGCATTGATTTCTGATCCTCCACATACTGCATCATCTCAAGACACCCTGCCGTGCACAATCTGTATCTAGAAACTAGACAAATTATTATTCTGAAATGAATTTCTGTCTGATAAGTGCAGGATCCAAACTGTGATGTGAAAACTACACAAAGGTCATGAATACCTGCTGTTGAAGCCCAAATTCTTCTTTGCAAATCACACAAGGCTGTGATGACTCTCCTTGCTGCACAGACCTCTCCTTTACTTTAACCCAGTCGTCTGCAGTGAGAGGCATCGCAGGAGCTTCAACCAGACCCATTTTCTGAGCTGAAACACATGCAGAAAAGAAGACGTTTTACTTTTTGTGGTGCTGCAGCAAAGTGGTTTGCAGTGCGCAAGTGTAGAGGTGATGCAGTGCTCAGTAATAACAGACACAAGACAGATCACGGTGAAAAGCAGCTCTTTTATTTGGCTGGGCTGCGTGCTCGCAACTCTTTAATAATAACTGGCTCTACACACCAATGTGTATCACTCAGTTAAACCATGGAGTTCAGTCCCGAAATAATAAGACACTAAACAAGACACAATGCGGTCACAAGTGCAGAGTGAGCTATCTCGGTGACAGTGGTGATGTACAGGTTTACACGTGCACAATGGTGAAGTGTAGCCCAGGTTTAATTGCTGGCTGTTTAGCTACAGCTCCCGCAGTTTAGCCTTCTATAATGACAAATATAGCAGTTAAATAGACAGGCAAAGCAACACACATAAAACTCACAGTTTTTTTTTTTTGTTCGTACGTCCTTTCCAGGTCTTTCCGTAACCATAACAAAGGAACAGATTGCTTTGCCACACCCCCTTCGGTAGTGAGTGCAATCACGTATCCTCCACTCCATGACTGACACATCACCTACTGCATTAAGGCAATAACTTCTGGTATTGTGACTCCGCCCCCTTTCTGGATGGCCGACTTCCGACTGACCCTGGAATGAACTGCCAAACCATCCAGTCCGGGGCTCAGTGTTCCTGTTATACCGTGCCCTCACAGCTCGGAAGGGAGATTGTTGACTAGGATTCATTCGCTCTCTGTCACAGGTGCACATACAGCTATGGCCAAAAGTTTTGCATCACCTTATAGAATTAACAATTTGTGCTTCTGAAATTGAATAAAATGATACGTTAACATATTGAATTACATAACGCTTTACAATTACATATCAAAACTGACAAATAAAAAAAAATGGACATTTTGAAATCTAATATGAAATACTGTACTACTACTGTGTTCTGGCTTCCGGTAGACCTGTGCAACATCATTGTAGTTTCTTTGATTATATTTAAATTATGTCTCAATCCTACAATTCTAGGTGATGCTAAACTTTTGGCCATAGCTGTACATTTCATCTATCACCTAATTTTTTCAAAACTACCCTTTATTCCCAATCCAATTAGTTGACCTTGGAAATACATGCTTGTAATTGTTATTTGGAATCATAAACTGTTCTCTTATTTCTTTCTTCCATATGACAGAAAAGTAAGTCATGCTGTAACATAATTATGAAGTTCTCTTGGCTCAGGAACTATCAAATAACACAAAGTGTGAAGGATGTTCAGCACTGAAATCCAATGCAGTCATTGTAGAGTGTGGAATGCTGCTTACCTAATGTCATTGCTGGAGGACTAGGATCAAGCACATACTCCTTCTCCTCTCTTCCACTGCACCTCTTCTTCAGGAGCAATCTGTTTTTTAAGCCAGTGTCCACCAATGGGTGTATTGCACTTTTATCAACAGATTTACAGTTGTGCATTCGGTTCCTGTGTCCTTTCTTTAGAGGAGCAGAAAGTGAGAGATTCTGGATTTGTAGACTCCTTGAGATGTGATCTTGCAATGCAACAGCAGTAAGAGCTAAACTATTACATTTGGAGTGTGCTCCCTAAGAGAAAAAAAGAAATGTACAGTACAAGTAGGGTTGCCACCTGTAGTGTTTATGTCCGGTTTTATAGAACACGGAATATCAGACACGCATTATCCGTTAACACTCGGTGCTAACGTCACTGAAGGGCCACCACTGGCTTTGAGACAGTGGTGCAAATTTGTGACAGACTGCTGTGCTTTAATTAGCAATTGCTTTTGCTAAAACAACAAAGCAGCTCGACAGATTGACATCACACGATGAGCAGCTCAATTTCAGCTTTCCATAGATTCACAATGTAATATATGTTGCTATTCAATTGTAAAGACAGATGTTGCTAGGAGCCAAACAGAGAAGGAGGTAGTGCCTGCATTGTGATAGGGATGCCAACTGTCCAGTTTTGGACGAGACATCCAGTTTTAAGGGAATCTGTACACTATTTGGGGTGGGGGAGGTGGTTTTGAAAGAATGTAAAGTACAAGTTATTGGTTGCCAGTTTTCATATACAAGTACTACATGGTCTATTCTCAGTACAGATAGTTTTAGCAAATAGAAGCATACTATGTTGAAGTATGCTATAGATAGACAGTACCTTTTGCATTGCAGGTTTTGAATTTGGCGCCATCCTGGATTCTGAATGATTAGGGTTAAGATCCATTCTGGCAATATCTAATAGCAAAAGTGGTTCTTGTCCTAAAAACAAAAGTGCACATTATACTCAATTTTACTTTATTACAATGCTTTTTTGTAAATGACATTTGTAGTTAAAGTGAGAGTAGCTAACAAAAACAAATATGTGCCAGGCACATCCATTCACTGTGTAAAATGTGAAGATGTAAAAGAATCTTATGTCTCAGCCATCATATATTTTCACTCTAAAACATGTTATCTGGTATATGTTTGTTATTCGTCTGTGGTGTGTGTGTGTGTGTATGTGTATATATATATATATATATATATATATATATATATATATATATATATATATATATATATATATATATATATATATATATATAAGCTTTTAGTTCTGTTGCCTCGGTAGCAGCAGGGTGCAGCACTGAAAGTATGTTGTGCTATAAATGTAATATTTGTATTTCTCCCAGACGTCCTCTCCCATGAGCAAAAAACAAATGGTCTGCGTTTTTGGAAAACACTTTCTGAAAAACTGGTATGTGCCCCTAGCATTAAAAATGTTTTGTGAAGTGTTAGTAGGCTAACTTTATTTTTAACTTTAGGTATTCCTGAAGACATCATCTGGATTATAAGCAGTGAGGCACATTTAGTAAGAAAACAAGAGAACACCTTTTAAATGCAGAATTATAAAACACATATTTTGTGGCAAATACTGGCATCTATGACATCACTGGATATAAAATGAAGAACTGTATCACGACAAAAGGGATAATTTTACCCAGATAGTTTAAAAGAGAACTACCGACTCGTGCGAAACTGCATGTTTAGGAGCTACTTTGGAAATAGTGTGGAAAACCTCAATATAAGTAATACAAATACTGTGGTAAACTAAACCATTTTAAAAACTTGGTCAAGCAAAGACAGTGAGCACAGCAAACGCATTGAACTGTACAAAAAAAAAACTGTGATCTACCTCTCGCATTTATAGGGCAGCTAATACGACAGGTGTTTAGGTGTGGTTGGAAAATGACAGGCAATATGATAAAGTAGTGTGATCAACTGTATATAGAAACCCCCATACAGTGTATTGTGCACCTGCATTGTACCAGCCTGATACCACATTGTATTGGTTTATAGAAACAACCCCCTCTTCTGGAATTAGTCCCACTGGCTTTTGTTATTTCCTCTTTGGTATCACACTGAAGACTGATGACTGGCTCCTGCTGATGTTAAGACCTCTTGGAAAACTGAATTCCTTGGTTCTTGTAAGATCTTGACACCAGTTGAAGAGTCCTACTTCCTTTTTGCTTGCAAATGAGAAGATAACTTGAGCTTTTGTAAACGTGGAGGTATTACTGTAACGCAAGCTTAATTATAACAATGATAAAAAAAAATGTAATCAGATGTAGTCATTTCAATTTAATGGAGAGTAAAATGTTTGCACAGTACTGAATTTAGAACACTTCTTAAATACAGTATTACTTATAGGCCTATGTCTTACAATAATTAGGAAAAACTATCTAGAAACATGTTGCCAGACCACATAATATCTGTTAGATAGCATGTGGTTTATTTTTTTGTTTCCCAAATACCACATGTTGGTAATTCTTTTATTCAGTATAAAACAAGCTGTGCGGTTAATTCAAGGACATTAAAGGCTTGAAGGATTTCACAGTTTGGTGCTGTACTCCCAAAAGTCTCCAAAGAGGCTGTACTTCAGCTTGCTTATCTTTCAAATAGTATTTTGTTTTTTTAAATGGGCCACAGATTACCTATAAAGTCAATTCATGGGCAATCTGTGTCCCATTTTTAAAATATTTCCACAGAGGTAAATATACTGATGCACAATGAAAATGCAACAGTCTAAGTTTTACATCAATAGCTCAATGGGCACATACATAATGGTATTTACATTTTAAATAGTGAGCAGATAGATGTGTTGATTGTTTGAGTAGTATTATTTTGGGATAACAAAATACTGATCTCAAGTCATGTGATTTCATAAAAAAAAAAAATGCTAGGTGCTCAGTGTTTGGTATTTGATTTGAGTTAAAATTGCCCAAACGAGTTAATTAAGAATCTATATAAAAAGCCATTCGAAAAGACATGATTTTAATTAACGTAAGAACAGCAAAAGATACGACCATGCCCCACTTGAGTTATGAAGATTGTCTGGTTGCTATTTGCATGATTGAAGGCAGTCTGTCTGTGAGAGAAGCTGCCTGAAGAATGTGATGTTCTGTTTCAACAATCAGCAGACTAGTCCAGAGAAACCAGGAAACCGGCTCTGTGAGGGACAGGCCACGTCCTGGAAGGCAGAGGGTCACCACACCGGCCCAGGGCCATGTGGTGTGTTGTTCAAGCCAACCGGTGGGGTGGTGGAAGTGTGATGATGTGGGGAGGAATCTCCTTTAACACAAGAACACCTTTGGCACAGATTGAGGGCAACCTTACTGCTCACCGACACATTGAAGTCCTTGAGGCAACATTCTTTTCATTTTGACAGTGCTTCACATTTCATACTGAAAACTTATCATGATTCTTTGATCTGTACTTTTGTTCACATTTTCTGTGATTTTGTTTGATACCTATGTTTAAAATATTTGATTCAATCCATTAGACCTGAGTGTTGCGTTTATTTTGTGCATCAGTATAAATTACTCTGTTACCTATCTATGTGCCTTTATTTTATTTTAATTATTAAAATAACACTCTAAAGTGTTGATTGTCAGGATATGGGGGAGATGCAGTATTCAAACATAGTAAGATTTTTAAACACAATTACAAATCACGTATGAGAAATTAACCAATCACAGTTACATCTTATCTTGTGTATAAATGTAATTCTGGGATATCTTCAACAGGGGGCAATTTATATACACAAAAAAGGTTGAGCTTTACAGCCCTGTAACAGTGTACTGTAGAAACGGACACATTAAACAAGTTTGCCACTTTTACATCTCTATAGTTTTGCACTTTGCATGACAGAACCGCTCAACGTCGATTTGCAGTGCGCTTTCCGAAACAAAATACTCACCAGAAGACATACAGTAAAAACACCATAAGAGACACGGTCAGCTGTACATCTTAACTTATCACAAACATAAACTGTGATGCTTCTCCTAATATAATAACATCCCATAACAAGCAGGTTTCTTTGTAACACAGTTTAACATTTTTCTTTCTTTTATGTTCAGAATATAAATGGACAATGTCACTAAATATGTCATTAAATATTGTGAAAGAAATAACACAATTTTTGTTCCTGGGTAGTAAGTGTTATTTCCTAATTGCTTATGCATCAAAAGTATAGAAAATGGCTATTATTCCCCACTAACTTTGCTTTTGTGACCAGGGCAGTGATATTTCAAAATATCACTATTTCCAATGGGAAAACGGGCAAATGTGTGTCTTTTCGTTCACATAAAGTCATAAAAAAACAACATATGAATCCAAATTAACATGTATTTGTACTAAAGTAATACAAAATGACTACAAAAGATTTATAAGTGAGTAGTTTTTCGAGATTTACGATTATACTGTGTTAATTTGGATTCATATGTTGTTTTTTCTGACTTTATGTGAACGAAAAGACACACATTTGCCCGTTTTCCCATTGGAAATAGTGATATTTTGAAATATCACTGGTCACAAAAGCAAAGTTTGTGGCGAATAATAGCCATTTTCTATACTTTTGAGTCATAAGCAATTAGGAAATAACACTTACTACCCAGGATCAAAAAAAAAAAAAAAAAAAAATTGTTACACGGTGTGATTAAGGAAATAGCTAGTGCATATAATATATGATGAAGATCATGCATTGTATGTCTCGTCTAATTTAACATAACAACAAGGGTCTGCCACGTACATGTATAGCAAACACGACTTTGTATTTGTAAAATGAGGTTGATATGATAAACCACCATCATTTTCAACTAGACACTTACTTACGTTATTTCTGTGTGTTCACTATAAACTCCCCAAACAAGTCATTCTAAGCTAAATCATGATACTATAGCATGAAACTGAAAACTGAAGCAGCAAAGTCAATAAAAGAGAACTAACCTTCAACACTGCATCTTCGACCAGGAAGTGTTTACGGTTGCTAGGCAACAAATGTGTTGCAGGCAAAACTGCAGGCGACTCCAGAACCAGAGAGAGAGAGAGAGAGAGAGAGAGAGAGAGAGAGAGGCTGCTTTGCATCAACCTGTGCATAATGTACTCTATTCTACCTGTTAGTTTTATTTATATTATATAGGCGGTTTATATATATATATATTATTTTTTTTTTCTGAGGCGGTTTGAACTATATATATATATATATATATATATATATATATATATATATATATATATATATATATATATATATATATTTTTTTTTTTTTAAATTGGAGTGATATTAGGGGATAGGCTACTAATAAAATACATTGCAATTCCTGTTCTTTTAGGACTGATAAAAAGAATGACAGTCCACATTTAGAACTGCATGGGTATTGACATAATTATGGGAATTTAATATAATATGAAAGCCTTTTTTCTTCTCTTTTCAGTTGTATAGCTTTTCACCTAACCATTATTCAACAAATCATACTTCCTTGAAAAAGAATTAACAGAAACCTCCTACTTTGCAGCTGTTGCTTTGTTTGCAAATGTAAAGATTTCTATTGTACAACTCGGCTGAGAGTCATTGTCCTCTGTACTATACCTCAAACATCCATCCATCCATCCATTATCATTAACCGCTTAACCCTATACCTCAAACATGAACATTTGAAATATAGCTGTATTGTAAAGGAATACTTCCTGTGCACTATGGGAACCCCATCACTCATTATAAAAAAATATAACACCAAGCTCAAAATTAAGCCAGCTGTTAATTTAGGCTACAAACAACTGAACTCTGAAACCACACTGAATACTGCCTGTGCTATATACTGTACTTGTCATCTATTGTGTGGTGGTCTCATTTGAAAGGAGAAACACCGTTTCATTAGTTTTGAATCTTTTTCTTTGTAGGGCTGCCAGATGTGGTAGCTATAGAATAAATACACTCTGAATGGATTCCTTAATACTACAGTATTAACATTAACATGTCTGTAATTGTAACACCATTTCATTGCTATCCAGTGACTGAACGATCAACAACATGCAAACACTTTGCTCTTTGCAGGAATTTTGGAACCATAATCTATTAAAACCGACGCACCACTGACCACATAATTATTCTAATTTTAGAACCATTCTTTCTTTTGAAATTGAATAATTGTGGATTTCATTTGTATGGCAATCCATTAATCACCCTTCATTTCAGTAAAAAAAAAAAAAAAAAAAAAAAAAAAAAAGAAGCAAAAAGGATTATAATGACTTCAATAAAACTTATATTATTGTTGGCAGGTAGGGTTGTTTTGATTAGCCTAGTACATGTTTGGGAGTTCAAATAATATATTGTAATAAAAATATTTAGTGTTTATTTTTAAAGAATATTTTGAAGCACTATTAGAACAGATATTTCAAACTTGTCAAGGATTTTTTTTAATGTATCCTAAGAGTAACAGGCAGTGTTGTGTGATGCACTGCCCTTTAGAGATTCTGCCCCTTCCTGTCAGTGAGATGAGATGATGTTAAAACACCAGGAATGCAGACGAGCCCGGCTCTTTTGCAATGTGGTTCAGACACTCTCTTGGAGTGTGCAGGGTTGCCGGTTCGCACCCAGCCTCCGCCCTGCTACCTGAGCTCACATGCAATATCCCTCAAATCCTGCTTAAATTGCATCAGTCTTACTTATAAGTGGTCTTAATGACTGGATTTGAATCATATATGTTATTTATTAGTTATAAAACTTCAATTTGGCCCTTTGTTTTTATTGAATTGAGACCTGCATAGATGATGCAGTGCCCAAAAGATTCATAGAATTATTTATTAGCTATGTTAATTTTATTAATTGCAATATGAGCTTCCTCTTTATTTTGACTGTATAAAAGCACTGTAACAGTGTGGAAATGACTGCAAGAGCGTGTGCAGGGTTCTAAGGTATTGAACTGTCTCTGAAGGACGGCACTGTGGAAGTAAACATTAAGGTAATTACATTTTAGTACTTTGGAATAAATGTGTGTGCAATTGCAAAGAGGCAGCATTATTGATTACATAATTGATGTGACAACATTTTCAGCGCAGTACAGTTGAAAAATGATAAGTGCTATAATGTATTTTTCACCCCAATTATTTTCAATGGCGATAACAAAAAAACAGCTGCAATTGGTTTTGAAAGAGCAGCTGTCTGTTTGATAGAACGTTATTGTTGTTTGAAAAAGGTCAAGGGAACTGGTGTGGAAGGGTGTGATAGGTGAATATATTTAAAAGGTAAAGAATCTGAAAAGGTTTGTTCTGGTTTCATTATGGAGTCATAAAAAAGCCAGAATGTCGGGACGCTTAGAGGGAGACATTCATTAAGGGTTACCAGGGATGTCACGTTACTTTTAATGCCCCGAATGTTTAAACTTTAAGATTTAACTCGTTTAAACATCTAAACTTTAACATACTGGGAAATGTTGTAACTAACCAACCAATCAATCAAAAAAGTCCCCAGGAAAAGCCCTACATTAGTGCTGTTACTTGTTCATGCTATACCATAACATGCATGTACACAGCATTTATATGTATAAAGAAAATACTTATTCTAAATATAACCTAGCACACATCATGATGTGTAAATACTACAGCAGCCCTCTGTATTTGACATGCATATCTCTGACAATTATTACACTTTAAAGAGAAATGCTAAACGTTTAAAAATCGGGAAACACTCGATTAACTCCCCTAGTATTTTATCCAAAGTGCAAAACTATTCAGTGAAAGGAAAATAAAAGCTAACAATTAAAGTTAAAGACTAAAAAGCATGCCACCTTGTTTGGCTATTCACTTAAACCTAATAATTCTACTTCAGGCATGCACACAGAAGCTCCAAACAACTGAATTGGAGATGGTGTATAAGGGTAGGCAGATCCCATCACAGTCAGTAATATTGTACTCTTCCATCCTCAGTCTGGTACGTTAGAAATATGTTAGTCAGAAGAAGCATGGCAATTCAATCTCTCTTAAGCTGAGGGAACACAAAGCCACTTTGTGGCTTGGGACTAGGTTTCAGGAGACTGCATAGCACTCCTGGAGAGTATTGGGGTTGGATACAGCAACGTTGCCTCAAACTAGGGCTTTACATACAGAGAGAGAAATGCTGTGATTCTGTGAATCTGAATGCTTGCAAAGCCATGGGATGCAGTGCGAGAAAAGGGCAAGACGGACACTTGATGGTGAAAATGAACCTCTAGATACTGGTTCATACTTTATATGAGCATTGCTGAGGGTGCTTACCAGCCTCTTTGGTCAGGGGACTGTCTGGCGCTCCTCTTCCAGTGATCACAAGACTGAAGCATTAACCAGCCTTGACAAGCAAAAGGGAAGTATTTACTTGCTACAGCTAACTGGAAAACAATTACACTTGCGTTCTTCTCAATATTTTGGTTGACAATAAAGCAAGGTCTTACACAACCAGGTTTCTTAATCTTTACGGTCTGTATGCAGCTTAGAAGGGTTCTGCTTGTGTCAGCTATACAATATTGAGAAGTAGGAGGGTACAATGAGAACGTTTTGTGGATAAAGGCACCTGCCAAATAAACTAATAATAATTATTTATCCAAAGACACTCAAGTTGCCATTTGCAGTAAGATATTTACCCTTTACAAACGGTGACTATTACCCAATATAGTTGTGTGTAGTTTTACAAAACTAACATTTGTTTTTATGTGCTCAAATACAATATGATAGTCTAGACTGTGCAATTAAGTTTAGTTTAACAGAAAACTGAGCAACATAAATCATTGACTTTGATCTTAATGATAGAAGATTGCAAGTTATGGGCACTTTTCCACCTCTTGACCTAAGGCAAAGTTAAACATTGAACAACTTGGGTAAATACAGGTAGGAAAGGAAAATGTTTGGACAAGTTTGTGGATAGTGCTAAATGTTTCAGTTTTGCAATAACAATATTATGATTAGGGTTTCATATTTTACATTTTAAATCAGTAAACACTGATAAAACAAAACAAAATAGTAATAAAAATGACTCCAGTGTTTGTTATAATACTACTATTTTGCATTCACTTACCCTTGTCCCTTGTTGATGGTGCAGTTTACCAAGGTACAGCACGATCTGTGATTCCTATGCAGCTGTTTTTTTAATTTTATTTAAGCAGTTCTAGGGATGTCTCTGTAATGGGCAGTGTTGTGTAACACATTGCCATTACGGATTCTGTCCTGTTATGTCAGTGAGATGAGGTTAAAAACTCTAAAACCACAGATGGAGTTGACCCTTCAGTTTTGCATAGTGGTTAAGACACTCGCTTGCGGTGCACAGGGTCTGTGATTCACTCACTTCTAATTTCATTCCCTTATATTACAATAATGAGGCTAATTTCCCAAAGCAATTCTAGGTAGCAGTCTGCTAAATCCAATTCACTTCTATTTAAACAAATAGAAAATAACATGTGCCTTTGAATCACACAGATTTGCTGAGAAGCTTTAACATGCTACCTTAACATATTGTGTTTTGAAACAGGTAAAAATAAGACAGCTTGCTAGCAGCCTGCTAAGTGCTAGCAGTGCTTTGTGAAACTGGCCCCCAGATTCTCTAATCATCATTAAGGTGTGCATCCTGAGCACACTTGGAGTTACAAGATGTTGGAAGATCGTTCATTTGCCAAAGCATCAAGCATAGTCTGCAAAGAATTAGGTAGGTTCAGCTTGGGTTGACAGTGTTTATCTCTTGGGGCCTTTGTACTGATATCAGGGTTACGTGGATGTTGGATTTGAATAACATGACATGCGCCGATCTCACTGCAGCACATGCTTCTTTTCATGTAAGATCATATAACTAACAGGAATGTAACAAGAGTAATTAAACATGTAACTCTCTGACATCCTGCACAGCACCTTTCTCTCTCTTTTAAAAGCAATATTTGAAATGTCACAGGTTCACATCCTGGAATCAGGTTACTGCAGGCACGGTCCGTGGGTTTCTGGGTTTAAGGCGTTATTACAAATGTAAGCATGCTTATTGTTCTTTTGAAATCACAATTAAAACTAAATGTAGAAGTGTAATCTGCGGCACACCTGCTCTCTAATGTTTCCCTATTATTTAACATGCACAGACTTACTGGCTTCCTAAAAAGCTTCAGTGCAATACATTTTAGTAGCTCTTAACACAAATATTGTTTTCCATCCAGAAGAAATGAAGAGCTGAAATGGTAGCGTTGCTGCAGAATTTGAATGTGGAGCCTCTTTCAGATACGTATTGCAATCAGTTCTGCTCATGAGTGATAGCTTACATACCTACATAGCTGACATGCATTATTATATGCTCAATTGCTTTCATAATTGCTTTCTGCTGATGCTGTCAGATGTTTAAAATGTTCTACACATATTTAGCTGTGATTAATAGTATATATATATATATATTTTTTTGTATTATGTACGTCATTGCTTTTCAAGCACATTAAACTGAATGCCCTCTTCGGTAATTCTGTTCTATTGGTGTTTGTGGTGACATGGAATGAGACAGGGAAATCACTCCCAGACTGTAAAATAAACTCTTTCAAAATGTATTTTAAGTATGAAAGCGATTCATTATAGCAAACTTAGAAGTGTGTTCCACTAATGTGACTGTCTGATATATTTTTTTTTCATGATAAATTATGCCTGCAATAAAAGTAAATTGTACATTAAAAAAAAAAAAAAAGTATTTAGCAATGGTCTGAATACTATAAAAATATTTTGGATTTAGAGGGAGTGCCAGTCTGAATGAAAGAATGTTTCTTTTTAATGCTATTTCTAGATGCCCCAGCTACAGAAACTGTGCCCTCCACTTCTGAACCCAAAGTTTCCTCCCCTGTCTGAGATACCGTGTCTCTGACGTCAAAGCCATTGCCCTGCTGTCTCGTGTTGTATTCTTCCACTGTGTTGAACGGGGTTCTTGTCTCTATTGAGGATATGCTAGGATTTATTTAAAGAAGCTTGTTGGCATTTTCATTTGAATTCCTTTTCATGCACACAGTATTTAACCCACCTCTAGATCAGTGGTTTGTGGCACTGTGTATTTACATATAAAAAGAGATCAGTGTTCTTTTGCATTATGTGGATTTCGAAACATTTTACAAGCTAGTGAATCTGGATGGCTTGGTACATTTTTCACAGTACAGAATAGATACATTGAGATGGACACATAAATAAATGTTTTTTTGAGGATTGGTGTTTCGGGTTTGACTGGGAAAGGCCTGATTTCTACACTCTGAATGGTGAGAAACAAGATTTCAGCAGAGAACAGTATCAAACAATGTCATTTTCAATCCCTTTGTTAATGTTGGAAGCTATTTTAAATCAAGGTTGTTTTTTTAACCAACACTCAGCATTGTTAAAGCTGTTCAGTAAAACATTGAAGGAATTGCTGACGCTCAGCGTTCTGGTCTAAGATATTAAATAGTATTCTAAATCAATGGAGGTCCTTCAGTTTCTTCTGCTAGTTACACGTGTTTCTTTTGTAACGTGTTTATTTTGTGTTATGTGTCTGATTTCACTAATTCCCCTTATCGAGTGAGTCATTCGCAGGAGAGAGGTTAATGGGATTAATTGGCTTATAATATTTGGAGCTCATGTAGTTACACTACTAAAGTGGTTAGAATAGGCTACAATAGGAAGAAATTAACTACTGTAGCTTTGTGTAATACAAGCCTTAGTGTAACAGACCCCATAGTTTAACAAGCACTGATTTACAACCAGTGTAGTTTCTGGGTTGGCCTACAGGGAAAACAATGAGTGTATATACAGCAAAACCTACAACAGATTTCCAGTTAAAGGCTTTGTTCTTTAAAAGGAGTTCATTTAAGCATTATTTTAACATATAAAAGTCAGACACATGGAATCATGTTTGTACACAAAACCCTAATTTAGATGTCCATCTTTTTGCTCAGGAATACAGTATATCGAATCTGAATTTACTCACATTGAAATTAACAACTAAAACCGGGTATGTTAGTCAGCATAGGTCAGTGGTCGAGGCATCAAAAGCCTGGTTTTATTAAAAAAAAAAACAAGAGTTGGAGTGACATTTGAAATACCATTGAATTGCACTGTGAATTCTTGTCTTTTTCCACATGAGGGAGCCTTGGTAGGTCTGCACTAGGAAATGGTTGGTAAGGCATCAGGAGCTAAATCTCAGATAACCGAATTTGAGACATTGTAACATCCACAGTAAGGGGTGCTGTGTAGGAATAATTTTTCTGTATGAATGCGTGGCAAATCTAAATGTCTGCCTACGTGACCTGCTACCTTGAAATCACTTACCACTGCTGCTCAGCACGTTCCAAGACATTGCACTTCTAGCTTTCAAGGGTAAAGAAATGAACAGACATGCTATGTCAATGTAGCTAATCAGTGAAATAATTGCTTGACACTATCAGATCTTCATCCAGCTTACCTGATTGATCATGTGATTTATTCCAGTACAGTCATTCTTATTAGATATGAACAGTTATGTCAGCGTTGTGGGGAAGTAACTGATGTAAAGATGTAAGATCAAAAGTAACGTGTGCATGACAGCTCCTTTATTCCAGTGAATACTGCATAGAAATCCTCAGCATTTATTCCTATGACAGGAATTCATGTAACATTTAGGATCTCTGCTGAAGGTACAACATGTATCCACCTGGTGGCACTGTGTGCTAATTTAAAATCTCAATAAAAAAACAGAGTTACAGCATTAACTTAATCTTTAAATAAACCCTAACTGTAACTTGAGCTATAACCCTGATCCTGTCCGTGTAAACCTACATTCTGATTGGACAGATCAACAGTACTAACCCTAACAGTTTACTAACTCTTACCACAACTTCACCCTGTTTTACCTGTCATGCAAATCCTAACTGTATCCCAGGAACTCTTCCATTCTGGATTGAAAGACCTAACCCCAACCTAAGTCCAGTGCCAATGCTGGGATTTACTGGGCCCTGGTGCAAGACTGTGAAGTAGATACCCCTAAAAAAAATGAAAAGCATGCAGCAGCTGCAGCACAACCTAAAGAAAACCTTCCAAAAATAAATACAGCAGCAGCAGAATCTGAATCGATCAAAAAATGTCCAATAAAACATATTCTATCATTATTTTAAGATGACATTTAAATAAACCAATTGTAACAAGATTAATCTGTTTAATTAACGTGATTTAGTCAAACTTGAAACATTTTAATAGCTTCAAATTAGTCACAAAGACGTATCACGGGCATGAATTGGGTTAATAAATCCATGTTGTCAATTACAACAGTTAGTATGAAAATGTTTCTATAAAAAAAAAAAACACGTCTGCTTTGCAAAACTTAGCCCATAGTACAAATGCACTCAATACAACTCTTAAGAGAAAATGAACACACTTAACAAATTTTTAGCTGCTGTATCACATCTGCCTGCAGAGCAATCACGTAACCTTAACAACACTGACCTATTGCCAGAGACAATCTGTTGGCTCTGATTTGAGGATTTGTGTTTTGATTGACAGCCCGCCAATACTCCCTTGCTACAGTTTATTTTTCTAATCCCAGTAGATCAGATGGTGCCTCTATATATTTTTACGTTTAGCCACTAAAGTGGGCTCAGAAAAAAAGACACTCGGGGCTGGGCCCGGGTGCAGTTGCGTCCCTTGCACCCCACCCCCCTGACGCCGGCCCTGCCTGTCTGACTCATACCCTGAAACAAACCCTGTAAAACTAAACCTAACCATCATACAAACCATGTCCAGTAACTGACCCATTCTACTAGAGGACCTGTCCCTGCCCTGTTTTAATTAATGAATACATACATTCTGCTGGGCTTGCTTAATAGCTTCTACATGTCTCAGAGAAATTTATGTCATCGTTTGAACTCTTTCTTCACTTGCACAAGAGTATCTGCTTTAATCAAATCTGAAGAAATATGTACCTACCCCCCCCCTCTTCTACAGATTTAATTAGTTCTTATATCCTAAGTGTTTCTTCCAAAATCTGTGTTAAAGCAAAACTTCAGTAGACTTGTCACCTGATGCTTGCTCAACAGTCAAAGAAGTGATGAACATTGAATATGTTGAGCAGTAAAGTTTATTCATGGTCACCCCGGCTGTCTTCATGTGTTCAGCCCTTGTATTTTTTTACAAATCTCTTCAAATAACTGGTGCCTTGGGGCTTTGTGGCATCGCTCTACACCCATTAACAAATTACTTTAAATTATTTGTAATGTTTTTTTCAGACAAATGATATTAATTATAATAGGACTGAAACATGTTGGCATGTCCATAAAGACTGTACAAGAATTATTCACAAGACTTTTTTTTTGGATACAATAATTGACTGTAAGTGTAATATTCATACTGGTGATGTAGACGGCTATTGCTGCAGTGAGTTTTTGCTAAATGTTGTAGATGAGTCGTATGTGGTAAAGGGGTTGTATTTATGCAGATACAGTTTGATTACAGATAGAGGGAGGGTATACAGTAGTAAATATTGATCAAAGATATACTTTTTTAAATTGTTATACTTGGGGGGATCATTTCATTCTTTGCTTGCTGGATTCACAGATGTGTCAATGAATAGATTGTTTTAGATGCCAGTTCCTGTCCTGTACTTTTTAGGGCACTACAGTGACTTACAGTGAAACAGCGTATTGAATTTAAAAGGTTCTCCTCGCTTCTAAAGCTATCCGTGGGTCTGGTCCTGCCTATTTGCGTGAATTACTTATCCCTTTCAAACCGATCTTTACCCTGAGATGTTATTAAGTGTCTTTTGGGAATTGTAAAACCTCCATCCCAGAACTATGGTGAGAGGGCATCTTGTTCTCAAGCTTCTTCACTTTGGAACTCACTTCCAGGTTCTATTCAGTCAATCTAAGCTTATTTTGATTAACGAGTTGTTTAGCTCTTTTTAGTTTGTTGTAGTTGTACAGTGTAGTTATAGTAGACCCTGATATTGATGTGATACTGCTAGCTGAAATGTCGTTGCGTCAGACAGTTTGTATCAAACAGAAAGTATGTCACAATAAAGTGAGCTCTGTACTGTTTCATTATAGCAGTGTAGTGTAGTGGAATAAATATCAGCACCCCTTACAGTATTCTCTATGTACAGCTTCCCAGGGTGTTTGTACAGGAACCATGTTATAGTTTTGCAATGGTTTGCAATGAAACCTAGGTAATACAATTGCCACTAGTCATTTGTTTAAATGAAGGGTAATTCTGTATAACAGAGTAATTGACTTTTATGAATAGATCATTTTGTTTATGTCTTTCAGGTTTGATTAGTAGCAGTCAATTTAATCACAAGGAGAATCTTGAGGGAAACCTAAAAAGAAGCATGTCACAAAAATCAGGTAAATTCTGTATGTAATAGTAAGTAAAAGTACATCAAAAAATGGTATCTCTTATATGGGCAGTTATCCAATTCACTACTTTTTTAGTGATCAATTGGATTTGTTTGACATATATAAAGTAAATATTGACTTTGACATTCTCATCTGTGTATGTGTAGAAAAGGTCAACCATGGGTTACAGAACCTACTAAATAAATCCTAATTACAGGTAGGAGATTATTCACAAGGGTGTCATTTGAAAAGAAGAGGACTGCAGAAATGTGTTGACATTTTTCATTTTATTTGGTCAATGCAAAGGTGCTCATTCCTTGCATGTGAGATAAAGCAGCTACTTTCCTGGGTTCGGAGAGAAACTACCTTTAAAAACACACAGGATCTTAACAAATTCCTTTCTTAGGCTGATGAAAGTAATTTCTTGTTTGCTGTGTCAAACAAGGCATGCTATTTGTCACATTGTGGTTTGTGTATCATTTTAAAAGCTTTCAACTTTGATCTGATTTAAAGGAAGGCTCAGTAGCCCAGATGGCAGAAGTAACAAACCAATGATGAACGTTGTCAGGCTTCTAAGTCAACAAATCCTCTTGACTCATAGGTACGAAGCCCTTGCACTTTTAAGAGGCTTGTGCGTTCTTGTGAGGAATCACAGACCTCTGCCTTCTTGCTTCAGACAAAGGTGCGGAACAATTTATTAGTTAAAGATTCAATTGAGTATACAATCAAACTGCTGCCTCTACATGGACTGACTGGCCCTTGCTTGTATATTTAAGTCAACAATTGCATTTACAAGACACTGCAAAGATGGGCTGAGCACTACATAAAAGCTGCTTTCTTCAAACTGTCATCAGAATGGATTTCAGTACGTGCTTTTATTTTCAACAGGGACAGCGTTTGTCTTTTTTTCTTTTATAAATACCATTTTAAAGAGCTTTTTATTTAACTTTCTTCACTGTGAACCGTTTTTACCTGATCTGTGGTATTTTGAAAAGAAACTTGCCTTGTCGTGCAAAGAGATGCTGACTTAAGAGTCTGTACAGCTACTTACATAGCTTAAAAAAGAACCCTTTAATGAACAACTTTACTTAGTTTGTGAAACAAAGACATCTAGAACAGGAAGCACAGCTCTGCCAAACATTTTGCATCACCTGCAATTTTAGGATTGAGACATTATTAAATATATAGTCGCAGACAAAAGTATTTGGGCAGTTAAAAAAAAGAGAAAACCACAAAGAAAGTGATTTCTATAATTTCTGATTGTTTATTGAAAGATATTAATTAAAGCAGAGATTCAACTTTATAATAAAACAACAAATTATTTTATAACATGCATGAAATGAAAAATAACATGCAAAAACTAATTTCATACTTTGACAAAAGTATTTGGGCAATCAACGTTTTGTAAGAAACTAATTGTTGACAATTATCATGATTGAAAACCAACACCTGATGATAATTATAGAATAAATACATAATGAGAACGTGCTGAAAAAACATGTGAAATTTGTGATTAAAAAAGCAACAGAAATGGTTAAAACTAAAGCGTAGAGCAATGATCTCATAATGACAGTGACACCACTAAACTGAAAAAGAGAAACTACCAGAAAGCAAAGACTCACTTTACTGAAAAGCACTTTGTGGGCTTGTGACAGGGTACGCCTCACCCGTGTGTTTGTGTTATTTTATATTTGTTTATTACTGGTATTATTAAGATTTATGTATTTTATATATGATGGTGAAAAGCCCTGATTATTGTTTAAATGTAGGACGAGCGGAAATACCGTCCGCCATTATGTGTTACTGTTTAGTATGATTAAGTACCTCTCGTGAGAATGCGTAACTGTCGGCTGGCAATTATTGAATTAGCTGACAGTCACGCATACTTAGTAAACTCATGCAGACTATGGCAGACGGGTTAATAACATAATTAATAGCCAGTTAATCCCTCTGCCACAGTATAAAAGACCTGAAAGACCTGCAGCTTTGGCTGCACGGAGGAGTGTGTACAGGCGGAACAAAACATGAGTTGTGAAAACTATTCCTACAGGATACAGACTTGTAGTTGAGTCCTCAGACCTTGAGTCCAAGTCCCAAGTATCGAGTCAGAGTCATCAGTATCTGAGTCACTATCATTCGAGCCCAGTGCTGAGTCCGTGTCCCGAGTCCCGAGTGTCGAGTCCGAGTCATCAGGGTCTGAGTCATCAGGGTCTGAGTCCCAGTCCGAGTCATCAGGGTCTGAGTCCGAGGCTCGAGTCCCAGTCCGAGTCATCAGGATCTAAGTCCTAGTCCGAGTCAGAACCATCAGGGCCTCAGTCCTAGTCTCGAGTCTGAGTCATCAGGGTCCGTCTCGAGTCCTAGTCACAGGGTCTGAGTCCCAGTCCGAGTCATCGGGGTCTGAGTCCGAGTCCGGAGTGTCGAGTCCGAGTCATCAGGGTCTGAGTTCCAAGTGTCGAGCCCGAGTCCATCCGAGTCATCAGTGTTTGAGTCTTGAGGGACGAGCCTGAGTCATCAGCGTCCGAGTGTCGAGTCTGAGTCAGAGTCATCAGGGTCTGAGTCCGAGGTCCGAGTCATCAGGGTCCGAGGTCGAGTGTTGAGAAGAAGTCCACAGCAAAGTTGCACAAGTAAAAAAACAGTACAGTACAAGACCCAATGCATATGATAAATATCCCCTCATACTATTTTCTTAATGGTGGAAAAAATATGATAAATTACATTAAAAACAACATAAGACTGGAAAATATGATACATTTTATTAAAATAACATGTAAAAGACTGAAAACAGCACAACGTACCAGATTTGAATGGGCACTTTCTTAACGGAAGTTGTTTAGTAATGCATGAGCAAGCGCAATGCAATGAGTACCACTTTTTAACGCGTACCTGAACGTAATACTATTATTAATAATACTTATTTTTTTGTGGCAACAAATGTTTGCTCTTTTGGCCTGTTAGATTACATGAATTAAAATCATGATCTTAGTGTTTAAAATATAATATATATATATATATATTATCTATACTATATATCATATAGACACATATATATATATATATATATATATATATATATATATATATATATATATATATATATAATATATATTATGCATATGATCAAAATCAAGTAAAAGTACCCTGACGATTTTGGCTTGTGTTGAAGGTCATACTCAACACAGTATTATTACTAGTATGTTTGGTGGAATATAAAAGAAACCTCAGTAACTTCTTCATTGGCAGATGCTACTGCTCTTGCTTCTGATGCCTTTTCTTCTGAGTCAGGAGTTCCTGGGATGTTTTAAAACTTTACCCAGCAGAGAAACATGATTACAAGTAATTTAATGCAACCAAGTAATACAGTACTGCATTCAAAAACAATGACCGGTTCTGTTCTACCCAGTAATCTTTGAGGCCAGCACCATGGCAACTGAGAGCGTGCACGTGACCAGAAATAATGTACTGTAGAACTGCTGTTGCAATTACCCATCAGGTGTGTACTCTGTGGCTGGGATTGATATCACAATGTCTACCGGAAGCCATAATAGTAGTACAGCAATTCATGTTAGATTTCAAAATTTCTTCTTTTTCAATCTGTGTCCATTTTTAGTTCAGTATATGGACAATATTGGAGAAGGAATCTATGAAAAAGACCTAGGAGTTTTTGTTGACTCAGAAATGTCTTCATCTAGACAATGTGGGGAAGCTATAAAAAAAGGCTAACAAGATGCTCGGATACATTGTGAAAAGTGTTGAATTTAAATCAAGGCAAGTAATGTTAAAACTGTACAATGCACTAGTAAGACCTCATCTTGAATATTGTGTTCAGTTCTGGTCACCTCGCTATAAAAAAGATATTGCTGCTCTAGAAAGAGTGCAAAGAAGAGCGACCAGAATTATTCCGGGCTTAAAAGGCATGTCATATGCAAACAGGCTAAAAGAATTGAATCTGTTCAGTCTTGAACAAAGAAGAATACGTGGCGACCTAATTCAAGCATTCAAAATTCTAAAAGGTATTGACAGTGTCGACCCAAGGGACTTTTTCAGCCTGAAAAAAGAAACAAGGACCAGGGGTCACAAATGGAGTTTAGAAAAAGGGGCATTCAGAACAGAAAATAGGAGACACTTTTTTACACAGAGAATTGTGAGGGTCTGGAATCAACTCCCCAGTAATGTTGTTGAAGCTGACACCCTGGGATCCTTCAAGAAGCTGCTTGATGAGATTTTGGGATCAATAAGCTACTAACAACCAAACGAGCAAGATGGGCCGAATGGCCTCCTCTCGTTTGTAAACTTTCTTATGTTCTTATGTTCTTATGACAACTACAAAGCGGTATGTAATTCAATATATTAACGTAACATTCCATTTGACTTTATGAAGCAAAATTAGTTAATTCTATAGGGTGATGCAAAACTTTTGGCCATAGCTGTATATTGTAATGACCCAGCAATTTGCATTGTCGCAGGTCTTATTGACTGTCCTGTTTGTTTTGCTGAGCCACACTATGGGGTGGGAGGAGTGTTGTTTACCAGTCTGCTCGGGCTCACCAATCCTGGACATGCATTTGCTCCCCCAGAATGCTGAGAGATTGGTGAAGGCAGATGGAGGGCACAGATTAATGTGATGAGATAAACAGGCGTTCATGAAAAAGTCAGAAACCAGCTGATAGGAAAGAGCATTATGGCAGCAGTCATAACGTGTTTCTTACGATGGAGAATGCAGGCTCCTAACCTTCCTGAACAACCCGGGAACAGAGGGAGAGTGCAGGCTCCTAACCTTCCTGAACAACCCAGGAACAGAGGGAGAGTGCAGGCTCCTAACCTTCCTGAACAACCCAGCAGAACAGAGGGAGAGTGCAGGCTCCTAACCTTCCTGAACAACCCGGGAACAGAGGGAGAGTGCAGGCTCCTAACCTTCCTGAACAACCCAGGAACAGAGGGAGAGTGCAGGCTCCTAACCTTCCTGAACAACCCAGGAACAGAGGGAGAGTGCAGGCTCCTAACCTTCCTGAACAACCCAGGAACAGAGGGAGAGTGCAGGCTCCTAACCTTCCTGAACAACCCAGGAACAGAGGGAGAGTGCAGGCTCCTAACCTTCCTGAACAACCCGGGAACAGAGGGAGAGTGCAGGCTCCTAACCTTCCTGAACAACCCAGGAACAGAGGGAGAGTGCAGGCTCCTAACCTTCCTGAACAACCCAGGAACAGAGGGAGAGTGCAGGCTCCTAACCTTCCTGAACAACCCAGGAACAGAGGGAGAGTGCAGACTCCTAACCTTCCTGAACAACCCGGGAACAGAGGGAGAGTGCAGACTCCTAACCTTCCTGAACAACCCAGGAACAGAGGGAGAGTGCAGGCTCCTAACCTTCCTGAACAACCCGGGAACAGAGGGAGAGTGCAGACTCCTACCTTCCTCAACAACCCAGGAACAGAGGGAGAGTGCAGGCTCCTAACCTCCCTGAACAACCCAGGAACAGAGGGAGAGCACTGAGGATGAAACTATAGCTCAATACCGGCGATTTCATTATGTACAGTTGTTTTGTATTCATCATCTAATAAACTTGGTTCATTAAGTTATCCTTTTCATTATGCATATTTGGTTTTATCTGTCGTATAATAATGATAATAATAGTAATATAAAGTGAAGACACTTGGTCAACATGGTCACTTCTGCCTCTCCAAATGACCTACCTGTTGTTCAATTGAGGTAGCCTATTTGGAGGGGAGGCACTATTTTCCAAATTAGTCTGTTAATCTGTGCTACTGGTAGCTCATTTTGAGGGGGAGTGTGGCAAAGTGGTAATTAGTGCACAGGTGCAGAGTAGGTGCACTGCTGTAATCCAATGATACAGACAGACAACAAAGTACGGGTGAAATGTTCTCTTTTATTTATAATCCAATGGTGTGATGACCAAGCAATAAATAATAGCTGTCCGGCAATACAAGCAAGGTGTGTTGCTCAGTAATAATAAGAGTGGCAGTCCCGCAAATAATAAACACAGTTAGACACACACACGATCACCGGTCCAGAGTGAGTGCTGCAGTGCTTGTAGTAAAGTACAATTTATTCTGTATGCAGTGATGTCCGGGTTTTGTACTGGCCCTAAGCAACAGCTCAGGATCGTGTTAGCCATCTAGTCCAGTGAAAAATGAACAAATAATAGTTTTAGACAGACAAAACAAACAAAACGCTCACGGTTCACTATAATAATACACAGGTCCTTCCGGTTTCAGCGTACCCATAATAAGGAACAGATTACCTCACTACGTCCACTTATATACCGTCAACCATGACCCCTTGGTTAATGAGTTCACCCGCTCCTCCAATCCGCAGATGCCATGTTTCCCTTCCGGGTCAATAATTTATGTACCGTAGTTCTGCCCCCTTATTTGATGGCCGACTTCTGCTGAAACCTGGGAATGAATAGTCAGGCCATCCAGTCCAGGGTACTCTGTTCCCTTTACGCAGCGCCCTCACAGGTTGGGAGGAAGATCTAACACCATAAATCATTCTGTCTCTGTCACAAGGAGGCACATATTTTCAGAACACCAGCGAAGCGCATTTACGCATTTATATGTGACAGCTTACCCCGTGCCTTATTAATTTTGGGCTATTTAACACATTTGGGATAGGGAAAAATTTGTGCCGCTACTTTACACTCCACCAATTTAGCGCAGCGTCGGTCATTCTTGATACACGCCCCTCTCTGTGGTAGTTACAGTAGTATTAGCTTGCAGTGTTATCAGCTCTTCCTTCTCATCAGAGGAGGGTGCTGTGCAGGTAATCTGTCAGCATAGCGGCTCGTTGAGAAACAATTGTTTATATTGGCTGTAAAAAAAGAAAATCCAGAAGAGGACTGACCAGTTCACAAAGAGTACTCAAATTCAATTTATTTAAACTTCTCTATAAAACTAGCATATTCATTTGTATTAAGTTTTGAGTTGTCAGCTTCCCTGCTTTCAACCTGTATAAAGTAATCCTTACAGGTTGGTCTGAAGATTTTGACAGATTTTCACAGGGGGGTGAACAGTAAAATGAGCAACTTGTCAAAGGGGTGTCTAGGCAAATGGTTTTATAATTGTGTTGCCTTTGTCCACTGTGAAGAATAAATCCAGACAGGACTGTGTCTAATTTTCACAGAATTACCTTCTCAGAAGTGATTTGCAAGCTATTTAGAGAGCAAGGAAAGATAAGACCTTTGTAGCTTTGGGGAGGAATATCTCTGTGGGAATTATGGTATTGCACTGCCTTCACAATAGTGTAATTCCTAAGACTTCAGGTACAGTATTAACGCATCTGATGCTTACAGATCTTCAATGCAAACCTTGACCACATACGAAGGTGGAAACACAGCTAACCCTGCAATAAGGTACTTACTGATTCTACATCTCCATGTTAGGGAGTTGTAATAAGCTTTTGATATAAATCTAGTACTCAAAATAAGAATGCAACATAACATGTGGCTCTTCCTGAATGTTAATCTTAATATGTTTAAAAATCACACCCAATAAACAGAAGATTATATGACTTGCCTGAGTATAATACTATCAAGCATTAGTTTCAAAATGAAGGTTAATTACCAGAAGGGACACAAGACTGTTGCTCCGTCCTCTCTAAATCCTAATTCCAGCCCCTAGTCTTTCTTTCTGGAATGTGCTGTGGTACATTTTGTAACCTTACTTCCAAACTAACAATAACCCATTCAAACAGCATGGTAAAGATATTCACATCTTTGCACAGGTTGAAAGTTAATGACATTATTGCAGCTCGGAAAGTTAAGACGAGTTCAGTATGCTCATGCATGCTAATTATATCTCCCAGTCATAAACAGTATTTACCTACGCAAAAAAAACCAACAACAACAATGCATCGGTTATCCACAACAACACAAGAAGGCCTGCATAGAGGTTAAAGGATACTCCTAAATGTGTCCTAATGAGTTTGTATGCATTCCTTGCATTGCTGCTCTGGCATCAAAGGCAAAGAAAAGCGTTTTCCTCTCTTGTTTCAGTAAAATCATGACACATTTTCATCAGGTTTTCAGGAATGAAAGCTGGGGTCCGCAGTGTTGTCAAAATAATAAAAAGAAAGCTGCGCAGATATGATGGCCGAAAGGTGTCAAGTGCGGAAGCAGTAGTGCATGAAAGCTTTTGATTTGCTGAAACAATGTCCACTAAGTTGTATTTCTTTTGTACAGTGTCACGACATATATATATATTATATATATATATCTATATATATATATATCTATATATATATATATATATATAATATATATTACAGCTTGGAAAGATAACAGCCTCTGATTGGTCAAACAGCATCACACTGAATAAATCACAACACACCACTGCATTCTGAATTCCATGACAAACTGCTATTTTATTTGTTATTAGTTACAAACCAACTGCAAAAAATGAGTAACATTCCACCTATTTCCTTTAATATATTTGGGGATGAAACTCCAGGTAACTGGTACACCAGCTTTTTGAGTGAAGACAGCAGTCCACCTGAAAAAAAATACAAATAAAATAAGTGCACCAGCAACTGTCAAGAGTCTACACATAACAGTAGACGAGGAACAGCTAAATGAAATAGAAGAAAACAAACATTGAAAAAGCACTAAATAAAACTAAAGCATGAGCTGTTAGTGTACTTAAAGACTGGTTTAAAGAAAAAATATGGGCATTCATTTTAAAGAAATGAGTAAAAAAATAAATCAACAACATTAGGGAATTTTATGCCACTGCAAGAAGTTCAACTGGGGACCAGTATTCAGTCTCCAGTTTTATAACGCTGAACTGGACTAAATAGATATTTTAACAGTAGAAGTTTTTCCATCTCTCCTGACAGCGAGTTTAAAACCAACAAGAATGTATTCCTGCCAGTTAGGAAAACAAGGCCAGACACGACCCCCTGAAGGCACTGTCCCCTGACACCGCAATCAGATTGGTGCGTAAAGTCAAACTTCTGCTTCTACTTAATCTGGCACAACTTGGACGCAAGGGTGTCCAACAACTAACAAAAACACCTGAGATCCGAAAGGATGAAAATGGACTTGAATATGTGTGCCTCACATATAACGAGGACACAAACTCACCTGAAGATACAGCTTCAGCATCCATGGCAGCTTTTCCCCTTACTTCCTCGAGACATTTGAAACTCCGCCCATCATCAGCATGTGTTCAGCCCTCTAGTAGTTTCTAGTGAGATGCCACATTCGATGCAGAAATCATTTGATGCTGATGCCTCGGGCCTCATCACCACCCCAGGCATGGTAAATATTATAGGAACCGCATGGCCCGTCATGGTTTATACCTTACATATTGATCAGGTTTTCATTGTTATCAAAGCTGAAGCAGGTGAAGCCAGCTGTTGCACTGTGATGCAGTATAAAGGTTCTTGCACTGTGATGCAGTATAAAGGCTCTTGCACTGTGGTGCAGTATAAAGGCTGTTGCACTGTGATGAAGTATAAAGGTTGTTGCACTGTGATGCAGTATACAGGCTCTTGCACTGTGATGCAGTATGAAGGCTCTTGCACTGTGATGCAGTATAAAGACTCTTGCAATGTGATGCAGTATAAAGGCTCCTGCACTGTGATGCAGTATAAAGGCTCTTGCAATGTGATGCAGTATAAAGGCTCTTGCACTGTGATGCAGTATGAAGGCTCTTGCACTGTGATGCAGTATAAAGACTCTTGCAATGTGATGCAGTATAAAGACTCTTGCAATGTGATGCAGTATAAAGACTCTTGCAATGTGATGCAGTATAAAGGCTCTTGCACTGTGATGCAGTATGAAGGCTCTTGCACTGTGATGCAGTATAAAGACTCTTGCAATGTGATGCAGTATAAAGGCTCTTGCACTGTGATGCAGTATAAAGGTTCTTGCACTGTGATGCAGTATAAAGGCTCTTGCACTGTGGTGCAGTATAAAGGCTGTTGCACTGTGATGAAGTATAAAGGCTCATGCACTGTGGTGCAGTATAAAGGCTGTTGCACTGTGATGCAGTATAAAGGCTCCTGCACTGTGATGCAGTATAAAGGCTCATGCACTGTGGTGCAGTATAAAGGTTGTTGCAATGTGATGCAGTATACAGGCTCTTGCACTGTGATGCAGTATACAGGCTCTTGCACTGTGGTGCAGTATAAAGACTCTTGCAATGTGATGCAGTATAAAGGCTCTTGCACTGTGATGCAGTATAAAGGCTCTTGCACTGTGATGCAGCATAAAGAACCAGGAGATAAGAAAATAAAGGTAATGAGCTTAATGTGTCTTCGAGGCCTTTTTTTCAGCACTTGAGTATAAGTTGATTTTAAATTATAAATGTCTAAACAAATGACAGATTTCAGTTCAGATCCCATGTCACAATGACAGTCCCTTTTATCCATGGAGTTTCTCTCAAGAAGTACCAAGAGAATCAACACTGGCTTAATCTTCCCTTGCCTTCAGAGCATTTCAGACAATAATGGTTTTTGACAGAGATTGAATGACGCTTGGTGTTAGACCTTCCCGACCTGTGAGGGCACTAGAAAGAAGGAACAGAGTAACCTTAAGCAAATGGCAAGACAATTCATTCCGTAGGGTAGGTGGAAGTCGGCCATTTAGGAAAAGGGCAGAGCTACGGCACCCAAGCTCACTGACCTGGACGGTAGACGGCGTGGCATCTGAGGATTGGAGGAGCAGATGCCCTTGTTAACCTAGGGGTCATGGGCGAGGGTATAGACAGGGGGGGGGTAGCTTCAGTGATCTCTTCCTTTGCATATGGTTAAGCCAAATAACCTAGAAGGAGCCCGTCTTGTGTGTACTGAAAACTGTGAGTGTTTTGCTTGTCTGTGTATTAACACTGTTTGTTTTGTTTGTCGTTTCTGACCAAGAATACTGAGCACGATCTGGAGCTGCAGCCGCAGGCTAGCTGAAAAACCCCACTCACTTTTCCACTACAGGAACTGTCTTTTTGCACCACTATCACTAAAATCACGCACACATGTCTGTGTTTTGTGTTTTGTGTGGGTGAAAGAACCGGACTTTGGGTTACGGGTCAAACCCGTGGGATTATAATCAGAAGTGATACACGTCGCTGTACCACTTCCAACACTATTATTGTTTGCAGGTTCGCTATAAGGCTCTGGACATTACAATCATTAATAAACACCCTTGCACCTGTAAATCATTTGTCTGTGTCATTAATCCGCTCTGCACTGCACTCACCTGCACGTATTCACCACTTTGCCACAGGGTTATATGAAGACAAGAAGTGACAGTCCTGGTTATCTGGTAACTGCTCATACAGGTATGATTATGGACAGACTGAATTCCTACTGTCTGTTCATGTCATCTCAGGGGGTTTATCCTCTATACATATTTGAATAATAGTAATAATACACCTTTAAAATTATTTCCTACCCTCTATTTATGTATTTGTCTGTACAATTATGACGTTAACAGGAGGCATATTTTTTTTCCAGCACGGCTTTCCATGTCTTGCAACATTTGCTGTGCCCCATATTGTTGGAATCTGTAGGTGGACACTAATCAATCATCAATGTGTTCTTGACTTGCCCTCAGCTCCTGATGGCTCAGTGTTGACACTGCATACCAGTGACTGCTTCACGCCACTCTTCAACCAGTTATTAGTTTGCTTTATCTGGTGCAGATTATTGGCTTTGTCATATCTGAGAGAGCTGTTCTGTTCTCCAGAACTGCAGCCAGCATTTGCAGACTCAGTCAAGTTGCCTGCGGTACTTGTCCTGCACAATAGCCTGGATACAGTCCACCTTAACGTGGTCCAAGTACCCAACAATCCTTTTCTTAAATGAATTAATTAATGCTTGCACACAGAAATCCAACTATTACCGCCCCAAGTTAAATGGTGTATTTCGCAGTAGCTCAGAATCAGCTTTATGCTGGCAGTCTCATGCAGACAAGCTTATAAAAATTAAACAATTAAACCAAATAAGTCCCTGCCACTTACTATTTTATTTACAGTAAATATTTTGCGGCTGTATCATATGACAAACACAGCAACAATGTATCCATTAATCGTCTGTGATTAGATCACAAACGTAACTTACAGGGAGATTGTGTGATTATGGTTATTAATGGCATAAGCAGACGTTAACAGCATAGCTGATCGAGGCTCGTCCCTTGTTAGCACAATGTATGATGTCCAACACCCAGGCCAGTTGTATTCATCTGCTAAAAAATCTGGTGAATTGTGATGCAAGATCTATTGGAGTCTGCCTATCCCAAACAATCTCATATGGATGCTAGCGTTGCTCGCCAGAGAAGTGTTTTTATAAATGCATATAATAAGGGCAAATAGAAACACATACTGCAAACACAATGATATTTGAAGACTTACATAAAAAAAGAATCTGTCCTTTTTTGTAAGATAAAAAACTAATCTAAACACACATTTAGAGAAATGAACCTTCTCTGTACATTTGCTACTTATTAGCATGATAAGAGCTATTCATTTGCTAGAAATGCTTGAAAGGTAGTGGATTTAAGAATAAAAAGCTGCCATTCAAACCAAAACAAAATAAAAGAAGTGTGAGATCCAAAGCAGAAACAAAATTGTTGACTCCTAGAACAAGCTGTTAAAACTCCCATTGTCAACCTGCTGCAAAGTAAATGAATGATGAGGGCGTAAAGACTAATCACAATTACACTTACTGATGCATCCCATTAAAACTGAGCAGGAACTGTATGTAGCTGAGTGCATTCTGTTTTTACAACCAAGAAATACATTGATATCAAGTTGCACCAAAGCCTATCTTTGGGATTTGGAAGGTTCCTTGTGGTCTCAGAGGCTCTGACAGAGCAAAAGAATGCGTGAGGGTGTTTTTACTAAACAGATTAGACTGTCTGTAAACCCGCCCCCCTTACATGAAGTGGGGGGGCAGGACAAAGGGGCAGCCTTGTTATTGTTTGTTGGATTTGTCTTTAGTCAAATGGACAAACAAGCTACACAGCAGCAGATCCTTAAATCCTTAATGAGTGAGTGGACCGAATTCAAGGAGGTCTGTGCAATGTGAACAAAACCAAGCCAATAATAATAATAATAATAATAATAATAATAATAATAATAATAATAATAATAATTCATTACTTTGATTCTTGCTTCCTCCAATTCCTCCCAAAAGTCTCCTTTTTCAGTTTCCTGACAGTGTTTTTGAGCTGCATAATCCTAGTAACAAATTTGCGACAGGAATTTCTATTCTCCACAGTGTTGTCACTTGTGATAAATAGGTCCTTGCTTGGTAAGTGGTGACACATCTTTGTGACAGTTTCTGTGTCTCGAAGGAGAAATGATTAATCTTGCTGTCAAGGCCCATAAACAAAAAAAACAGACAAACATACAAAATATTCATATTATGAAGCTGCTTTGTCACTCACTGGTCATCTCTATCGCAGATATGTCCTCCCGAGTCATGCACTTGAAAGGGATTAGCTGCATTTAGTCATGAATATAGAAATATAGCACCTTGGAGTAACTCCACTGTGATTTAGAAGCTTTCTTTCTGTCTCAGTCATTAAATTAAATAATTCCCATTATGCCAGCAAATTAGCAGATCAGTGCCGCCTTTATGCTAACTAGACAATGGAAACATAAAAACTAAAAATCCAGCCTTTGTGTTAGGATAATATATTACAAGAGGTCTTAGCATGTGGTAAACAGTCGTCCTTTTTTTCATCACTATCCCAGTTGTAATCCCAACTATTTAATCACACAGACAACAAAGATAAAATATACTAAGGATTTATTATATTGTCATATTATAAAATGGGAAAAATAGAGGGAGCAATCTCATTGGCTAATAAGTGTTCCAACCTCCGCAGATGACACCATCCCAGCACAGCTTGAGACTTTCAGAACCACTCTGACTGATTCACATGACAACCCATTCACTTTGGGAGAGATGGGGTAGAGTGGGGGTGCCATTTTATAAGCCCAGTAACTCACTCCCGTGTTTTCAAATATGATCCAAACTATACAAGACTAGACTGTTTAATGAGGCTGTTTGCCTCATGTCGAAACAAAATCCCAGTCTATTCAATGTGTGTTTTTAAGCAGTTTAAACTAGGCATTTCAAAGCGCTGTATTTCTTTTAAATGTTACTTTGACAGTAACAACATAATGGCCATATTAAAAGTCAAAGTTGGCCTAAAGAAATATTGTACAATACAATGTTCATCACATTAAGGACGGCAAACTAAACAAAAGAAAACCAACACATTGCAGAACAGCTACGCCTACATCTCACAGGGCTTTATTTACTTCTGCATGTTTTTGTACTGAGTCCCACAGACTATATTTAATTCTATGTGTTTTTGTACTGTACCGACATGTCTTATTGATAGGGTCCTGCGTTTTAAGCGACTTGTTTTTTTCAGTTGTAATTCAACTGCTATCCTCTAGATGTCCCTGCTGCCACTCCAGTAATAGTAATCGAATTCACAATTAAGAAATCAACACATTACGCTTTGACTAATTAGAAAAATAAAAGCTAATTATGATGAATGACAATTATAAATTGATATATTAAAAGCAAAATCGAGAGACTTAAACATGGAATGAGACATCGCAATCAAAAAGCATTTCATTTAGTGAACGCACGCAACAATATCCATCTGGTGTTCTATACACAGATGGGTATCATTTATTTTGCACAACTTGCAATTTATGTTTGGACCACACTCGAAAAGAAAAGCACAGAAAACGAAAGGCTGTGATTGACAGCTATGAGACGGCGTCCTCCAGTAAAAAATGAAAGGGGAACGAAAATTATGAACGTTGGCGAGGTGTTATTTCGATTTGACAGAGGCATTTGTTTGTGCTAATATCCCCCCTTGATAATCACAAACTATGTGCATTTCTGAACAAACATGTAATAAATGCAGGAGCAATTCCAACAACAGGTCAAGTGAAAAGGGAATATCTGCCCCAGATTGCTGAGCTGCACAAGATGAAAATTGCACAACGGATAAAGATGTCTGACAGTGCATCTGTCGTTACTGACAAGGCTACAAATGCATGACTAAATAAATGTCCGGAGCTGCTGCGGCTGCCTATTCAACGCACCAATGCGTGTCAATAGAATGACTAATTGAGATTATTAATCAATAAGTGGTTTTATTAAGCAGACTGCATGGCCACCTTGTGGTAGGAGGAATGAAGTGCAGCCTAAGAAAGCAGGTAAACGCAGGGCCCTGCTTATTGATACTACTGCTGTATGGTTTTTATCTATACATGTGTGAATAGGCAGCGAGTAAAGACTAGTTTTTGTTTTGCTGTTCACAGGCCTAGTCTTAATTGTAATTTAATAAAAACTACTGGTAGCTTCATGGAATTTTTCCAGCTTTTCAGTTCCTGTTGTGGTTAGTTTCACTAGAAGCAAGATAAATATGCCAGTATTTACATTTTATACATATTCCTTTAGGTTGAGTGTCGCAGTCCTACAGGTTGTGAGCAGTTTATGAACTCACTGCAGCTGTTTTTCTTTATTATTATTATTATTATTATTATTATTATTATTATTATTATTAGAAGTGCAGCTCCTTGGTTGTCACACTGGGGCCGACCCTCACAAGAATTACCACTGAGAAAGTAGTTTTCTTCATTTTAGAAATGCTTGGGCATTACAAGGGTAATACAAAATTCAATAAATACAGGGTTAATACAAAATTCAGTAAAATAATAATGTGTTTTTTAAGTAGGTTTAATTTGACAAAAACAGCGAGGGATCAGCACAGGGATCATATCGCAGTGATATTCTGTAATCTAAAATAAACAGCAAAAGGGAGCATTGCATTTTAATCAAGTAATCCACAGTGTATAAACTATTGATTTATTACTTTCAAGTAGCAGACTACCACTTTAAAAATTTATAAAATTCCTCCATTTGATTGACAACTGTAATAATATTCAGCAATCAGGACTTATAGGTTCTGTAATAGTCTATATAAACTGTTTGATCTGTTATAATGATTAAGAGCAGGACACAACTACACAAATTACCCATTCGGCAAGATGGGCAATTGTAAGATGTGTGTTTCCATGCTATTAAGAGTGCAATTATAATAATAAAAAGATATTACTTTGTCTTAAATCCTGACCATTATCCCTTTGTATAGGAATAAATGGGAAGGCAGTCTGCTGTGTTTCTTGGCAGAGTGTTATTTTGTCAGACTAAAGTAATGTTTACCGTTAAGCTTGTAAAGTGTAGGTGCTAAGATTCCCTGGTGAAAGGTTTTGCCCTTGATGTGCCCCAAACAAATACAACAAACAACAGAGATTAAAAGATGTTTAGAGGCGGTGCTAGAAGCTCCTGCACATTTTCACAGTCAAAGGGCAGCTGTTCTGAATGTGAATTTAACAAACTAAACAAAATGCAAAACAGCGCTTTGAAACATTGAACAGAGGACATGATGTTGGGATGGGTTAATAACACTAAATACAGCTGTAAACAGGGCAGGTACAAAATAAAACAAAGCTGTCTGGCATAACAACTAACATAAAGTCCTTTGTACTGTAAGTGCATGACTGTTAATAGAACCACAAAATGACAAAAGTCTTATAGAGTAAGTAGCGGGTTTCCGAAAAATATAGTGTTCCATGTCCCCACGTGTTGCTACAGTTTCAGTGATGTACCTGCGGAATGTTTCTTCTCATTGTTAACATCCTGACAGCAGTTTACACTTGTAACTTTAAAGTGTCTTTCAAAGTTCTTTTCAAAATGGCCGCTCTAGAGCAATGTGCCCACATTGTCAAACAGGCAACGAACTATGATGTGGTACAGAACTGAAAAGCTAAACAAACTGACAGCAGTTTAGAAAGGACTGTCAGTTTTACACTTGTAACTTTAAAGTGTCTTTCAAAGTTCTTTTCAAAATGGCCGCTCTAGAGCAATGTGCCCACATTGTCAAACAGGCAACGAACTATGATGTGGTACAGAACTGAAAAGCCGGGGCACTTGTTGTCGTTGTTTTTTTTTTTTCTTTTTTTAATCGCTCTTCCTGCAGTGATTTAGGATGTGGAACGCTATATTTAAACAGTTGTAACAGAGCGTGGGGATGTGGAACGCTATATTTAAACAGTTGTAACAGTGCGCTGGGATGTGGAACGCTATATTTAAACGGTTGTAGCAGCAAGTGGGGATGTGGAACGCTATATTTAAACAGTTGTAACAGCGCGTGGGGATGTGGAACGCTATATTTAAACAGTTGTAACAGAGCGTGGGGATGTGGAACGCTATATTTAAACAGTTGTAACAGAGCGTGGGGATGTGGAACGCTATATTTAAACAGTTGTAACAGAGCGCGGGGATGTGGAACGCTATATTTAAACAGTTGTAACAGAGCGTGGGGATGTGGAACGCTATATTTAAACAGTTGTAACAGAGCGTGGGGATGTGGAACGCTATATTTAAACAGTTGTAACAGTGCGCTGGGATGTGGAACGCTATATTTAAACGGTTGTAACAGCGCGTGGGGATGTGGAACGCTATATTTAAACAGTTGTAACAGAGCGTGGGGATGTGGAACGCTATATTTAAACAGTTGTAACAGAGCGTGGGGATGTGGAACGCTATATTTAAACAGTTGTAACAGAGCGTGGGGATGTGGAACGCTATATTTAAACAGTTGTAACAGTGCGCTGGGATGTGGAACGCTATATTTAAACAGTTGTAACAGAGCGTGGGGATGTGGAACGCTATATTTAAACAGTTGTAACAGAGCGTGGGGATGTGGAACGCTATATTTAAACAGTTGTAACAGCGCGTGGGGATGTGGAACGCTATATTTAAACAGTTGTAACAGAGCGTGGGGATGTGGAACGCTATATTTAAACAGTTGTAACAGAGCGTGGGGATGTGGAACGCTATATTTAAACAGTTGTAACAGAGCGTGGGGATGTGGAACGCTATATTTAAACAGTTGTAACAGCGCGTGGGGATGTGGAACGCTATATTTAAACAGTTGTAACAGAGCGTGGGGATGTGGAACGCTATATTTAAACAGTTGTAACAGAGCGTGGGGATGTGGAACGCTTTATTTAAACGGTTGTAACAGAGCGTGGGGATGTGGAACGCTATATTTAAACAGTTGTAACAGCGCGTGGGGATGTGGAACGCTATATTTAAACAGTTGTAACAGAGCGTGGGGATGTGGAACGCTATATTTAAACAGTTGTAACAGAGCGTGGGGATGTGGAACGCTATATTTAAACAGTTGTAACAGAGCGCGGGGATGTGGAACGCTATATTTAAACAGTTGTAACAGCGCGTGGGGATGTGGAACGCTATATTTAAACAGTTGTAACAGAGCGTGGGGATGTGGAACGCTATATTTAAACAGTTGTAACAGTGCGAGGGGATGTGGAACGCTATATTTAAACGGTTGTAACAGAGTGTGGGGATGTGGAACGCTATATTTAAACAGTTGTAACAGAGCGTGGGGATGTGGAACGCTATATTTAAACGGTTGTAACAGAGCGTGGGGATGTGGAATGCTACATTTAAACAGTTGTAACAGCGCGTGGGGATGTGGAACGCTATATTTAAACAGTTGTAACAGAGTGTGGGGATGTGGAACGCTATATTTAAACAGTTGTAACAGATGTTACAGTTGTAACGATGTGCATGTATACAGTAAGTTATGCATACTAATCAAAAACAGGAATAGCTAATTTATTGAAAGAGAACATGCTTCATAAAGATGAAATTAAAACTATGTAAGCATGTCTTGCTGTAAACACTTTAAATCGCATGTACTGGTAACATGTGGCTGAATTCCTTGTGTGCTCTTAGAAAAGTTTGTTTTTCTATAACAGACCAATGGTTTTCTCTGAAAATACTTCTCCTGGTAATGGTGACCTACTTTTGCACAAGTTATGATTGTCTGGGCTGTTGGAGGCTATTCAGTATGTTGGGAGCTACTTGCACAAATTTCATGAAAGTGTTCATAGACATTTGTTTCAACAAACGCGTGCAGTATTGTTTAATAAACAACAGTACTTTATCACTGTACTGGAACCCGATTGGCTGAACCTAAAGAGTAAGTGTGTGTGTTTGCAAAGATATATATGTTAGGATCCCAGGCCGAAATACGACCACATCGGTTTGGGGTTAATTGACATTTTTTGAACCCCCAAATCTTTTTGTGTTTGGTTTGGGGTTGTCTTGCAGCTGACCCCGTCATGATGCAGAAAATTCACTTTACCTGAAGCCAATCTGAGGAAGAAGATCCGGTACCAGAGGATCTGACCCTCCCTTCATGTCAAAGTGAGACTACTTTGAATTACCCCGAGATGTGTGCAACTAGGCTCTTTGTTTTCCTGTAACTCACTGAAGAATCCCATCTATTGTTTTTTATAATACATGGATACCCTTGTGATGCTAATCTTAAAGATGAGGTTCAGCAGTACAGTTCTGTTTTTTTAAGCGTAGTGTTTCAGTGCAGTACAGATGTCCTGTGGTGTTGTCCATTTCATCAGTTTCTCTGAGATAGAGTGTACAAGCTTTACATCATTTTTTTTTTTTTTTTTACATATTCTCATTTTGTTGATCATTAATGAACATTTCTGTACTGTGGGTGTTGTCGAGTGATTGAAAACGAGACATTTTGTGTTTGAATTGAAGGTGATGGTCTTGAGGAGTTGAATGGGTCAAAGTTCAAGTATATTTTCCTCTAGAGGAATTATCACTTCTTGACATCATCACTGTGGTATTATGCCTTTTTTTAATGGCTCAGGATGCAACTATAGCCTTCATCCATGTATTATATATAATACATTTTAAAGTGATGATATATGTTGTAGCGAAGGATAGTACAACTGTTACATATTGATTTATTACATAATAAAATATAGCATTGTTTTAAAAATTAATTATTGGCTAGGACTGGACAGGGAGTTCTGGGACAAAAAAGGTCAAGCCCTGCCACTTAATTGACCATTAAGTCGTTCACATATATGACCTGGTAACCAATCACTTTGATAAACAGTGAAGTTGACAGAAATCAAATAACCAAACACTGTACAAAAAAAATCCTTAACATGCTCTTAGAGCCTCAAAGCATAAGAAAAGTTTCCAGCTGTTAAAGATGTAAAATTGCAAACGGTACCAGAGTAACCTGAGCTTCTGCTGAATCATAAGACTTCTATCTATTGCTGAGATTTAGTCTGCATGACGTATTTTATCCATTTAATAGAGACGTTCAAACAAATTAATGTAGTTCTTGTAAATGAAATACAAATCATAAATTTGAATTGAAGACTGCTTTTACTTCATTTACTAAGTGCTACATTACCTCATGCTCTGGTCTTAACAATGGATTTTCAATAACTCTTTGTGTGGTTTAAATGACAAACTGCCCTACATATTATGAAGCGTGGCAGTGCTTATTAGCACTTGAGAAGTTATTGATCGACCGTCTTGATTAATCTTTCATAGGCCTCTGTAGTATTCAAGTCTTCAGAGGCTCTGCAATATTATTGCTCATTTGTACTTTCATTTTCAATTACCTGGAATTCTGCTGACTGCTATAGTAAAAGTGCTTGCAGTGAATGCAATAGAGAAAAAGATCACATTCCTTCTGAAAAGTCAATGCATTGAAGTGTTATACTAGCAGCATTTTTATAAACTTAGAATGTTTTTAGAGTGCTTCAAATACCTGAAACATTAAGAAAAAAAAAAAAAAAAAGCTTAGGTTTGTCTTCCCACTGATGCAACTAAAATCATGTGAAATATAACGCATGTGCAAGAACAACGCTAATTCTGACATGTGCATTTAACAGTAAACGACTATGCCATTCTGACAGGCAGATTACATGGTAACATCGCTTATTGAGGCTGGAAAGCTGTAAGAACAACAGTTATTTCCTATCAACGGTATTGTTAAATACCTGGAAAATGTCACAATTCACTTTCTTTATTTCAAAGGACATTAAGGGTCGTAGTAACTGGAGAATGACATTTACAGTCCAGCAGCTTTTACTGGCGCAGGATGCCTTCTGCTGGTCTGAATGTGTTGAATTAATTTCACTCATGCTGCTGTAACCTGCAATTCGAACAATGCTGATGTCATTTTAGCCTTTTTCTGTCATCGTAATGGACAATAATTGGGTAAAATCCATCATCTAAATTATACCTCGATATAGAACATCTTTCAGGCCGTGAAATAGTGCTTTGAGCAGGGTTCTCAAGCAGGAAAGTGACCAGGAGCTGCAGATCAGGGACATCCAGCAGGTTTTTATAGTTCCTCAAAAGAATGACTTCAACCACTGTGTTATTTTTAATACCTATCAATTGGTGTCTCATCTGTGCTTTATATTTAAGATGAAGGGACATTTTAAAAATGCTGTCTGTCTTTTAGAATTACCTTAAAAATACAAGTGGACAATTTACATTTTCATTAAATTGCAGATATACAGTGGTTATAGTATTGTTTAAATTGCAGGTATACAGTGGTTATAGTATTGTTTAAATTGCAGATATACAGTGGTTACAGTATTGTTTAAATTGCAGGTATACAGTGGTTATAGTATTGTTTAAATTGCAGGTATACAGTGGTTATAGTATTGTTTAAATTGCAGATATACAGTGGTTACAGTATTGTTTAAATTGCAGATATACAGTGGTTATAGTATTGTTTAAATTGCAGGTATACAGTGGTTACAGTATTGTTTAAATTGCAGATATACAGTGGTTATAGTATTGTTTAAATTGCAGGTATACAGTGGTTATAGTATTGTTTAAATTGCAGATATACAATGGTTATAGTATTGTTTAAATTGCAGATATACAGTGGTTACAGTATTGTTTAAATTGCAGGTATACAGTGGTTATAGTATTGTTTAAATTGCAGGTATACAGTGTTTATAGTATTGTTTAAATTGCAGGTATACAGTGGTTATAGTATTGTTTAAATTGCAGATATACAGTGGTTATAGTATTGTTTAAATTGCAGATATACAGTGGTTACAGCATTGTTTAAATTGCAGCTATACAGTGGTTATAGTATTGTTTTTTATTGCTTCAGTACTAAAAGCAGTGGTATTAAAACATGATTTTTTTTTATTACTTTGAAGCTTTCCAGGCATACATCTCCTTAGTATTAAATGGGAGTGCCTCTAGTTTCTTTAGCGTGCTCTGTGTACTTTTCTATCATTTATATCATGAATGATGTTTATATTACTTATGCCTCTTGAGGCGGGGGACATTTGCATGTTAATGAGAGATTATTGCCTGTTTTCCCAGTTGTACAGCCTGAGAGTCAACCTATATATTGTATAGAGTTGTCCTTGTTTCAGTAATACACATTTGTCAAGCCCAGGGTATGCACTGTAACCTATGCTGTTGTCTCTGGGAATGGGGGATTAAGTGGCCTTTCAAAAAAGATCAAGATTCAAACCTACACTTGGTAATGTATGTGTTTTGACCAGTGAGACTCTTTCCATAGCAGAGTTTCCTTCAATCAGAAACAGTTCTCAAAAACAAACATATTCTTATTTATTGAATAACTGCAGATGCAAGACTATTGCCATTTTATAATTTTGTTTCCTACTCTCTTGTCTAATTGACCAAACAGCTCATACATTTATTTTCTGTAAGTGCTCAGGATGAATAAAGAAAACTCTGGTCATACCTTTCAATATTATTGTCAAAAGCACTCCACAAACCTCCACTGTAGAATACAAAGACAGGGATGTAAGAAAGATAATTTATGAAATGTTTCAGACATTTATAAGGGTTATACTTCCAGTCATCTATGTGTTCAGCAGCAGATTATTAAAGATGATTCACAGGTATGTGAGAAGGAATTCAGAAGGTGTTTGTGTTTTGGATGGATAGCTTGTGGCTTGGCTGGTAAAGGCACTGTGATTTAATGAGCTGTATTGTCTGAGATGTAGCACAACAGGTGTTTAATAACTGATGTTGCTCTGTGTTTTTGTCACGGTGCAGAGATCTCGCCTGTGTGATGATGCACTCAGCGCTGTAATCACACACCTATATCTCAAACACCATGTATCCTTATGTGCAGTACGAGAAATTAGGTTCACCTTCAACTGAAAACTGTCTGATTAAGAAATGTATGCCAGAAAGATCCTGGCCTGTGTCTAAATTCTCCCATGGATCACAGCGTGAATACTGCCCTCATCTCACGAAACTAAAGCTGAAGTACTGTTTAAAAAAGCAAGATCAAAGATGCTTGAATCAAAGAAACTAACATATTGATCATACCAGTCCCTGGACTCCCAAGGCAGTTCTGACTTGAGAAGCAGCAGCTATCCAGATTAATACAGTCACTGATAGGCACAAGACGGCACTATTGTTTATATTGCTGGGAAACAAATTCTGTATATTATGTACTCCTAATATTATGTACAGTGTGACAGTCGTAACAGTAAGGCTTATTGAGAACATTATACAGTAAAATTGATACATTGTACTTATTTTAGACATGTGTTTTTCCAGGTAATAAAAAATTCTCTAAAACAAAATTACTTCTTACTTCTTACTTCTTATTAGCATAATATAGAGGTAACACGCTATGACAGGAGCTCTATTATTCCTGATTAAAACATGTTATTTTGACTAGGATTTGAAACAAACTTCTAAGTGGAGCTCTGCTAATATTTCAGATGTCACACATTGTAAGAACTGTGTGATTAATTAAACACTGCATTGCATTAAAAGGGGTGTTTACAACAACTTTGTAAGATTGTAGAAAGATATTACAGATGTGTTCTAATGTTACTTATCTAATTGTGGCCATCCGGGTATTCAACAGATGTGACTCTACTTGTCATCCTTGCTTTAAGAAAAAAAGAAAATTGGTTAAATGTAATTATTTGTTAAATGTTTCACTTACTATCCCCTTGTAACAAAATATGCCCATATGTTACCTCTCCTACTAATGCCACTGTTTATTTGTTGAACTCAGTGCACTTAATGTGTGTTATGAACTGACTCGTCTTCACTCAGCAATGCAACCAATGCATTGATTGAACTGCGTGGAGTCTGGCTTGCTGCTGAGATTTCAGTGGCTTTATCAGCAAATGTCTTGTGGTGTGTATATTTATTTATCTATTTATTTATTACATTTTCTGTATATAGCACTTTCCATACAAACATACCACAAAGCACTGTACAGTATATTACAAAAAGCATTTACATTTAAACAACACAATACCTTTGTATAAAGGTCCCCAGGCATGTCACACACACACACTGCTACATATTAAATACTATATTTAAAAAACAGTATATCTGTGTAACAGCCCCAGCTTCCCTGATGAAAGAAGGAACTGCATTTGATAATATAGGAGCTTGGTATGAAAAAGACCTCCCTCCTGTGTTCATTTTGTTGACCCAAGGATTAACCAGCAGCCCTGCATCCTGTGGTTTGGATGATACAGGGTTAGTAGCTCCTGCGAATGACTATGTGCTAATCCATTAGGGCTTTATAGGTTAACAGCAACAGCTTAAGATCTATTTGATAGTGCACAGAGAGCTAGTGTAAGGAGTTCTAATATGTTCTCTTTTCCTGGTTTTAGTTTGCATTCTAGTGGCAGTATTCTGAACACGCTGTAAGCGAGACACCACATTTTTTGTGATACCAGAGAGAAATGCATTACAGTAATCAATTCTAGATGAAAATGCGTGCATTAGTCTCTCTGCATCAGACTTCATATTGTATTTGTAATTGATATTTAGGCCTATAAAACATGTACAGTCTAAACAGATCGACCCGTTCTGAAATTATTCAGAGAAATCTGCTGTGAAATTCCTGAGCCTGTAGTTTTTACAGTCGTGGGGAAGCACTGTTGCAGCTCTGTGCCCTTTCCATGGTTGGTATTTAAAACTGTTTCACTGGCCCTACATTATTTGTTCTGAAGTTGTGCAATATGCATTTCTTAACACAAGATGCAACAGGATTACAGGGGATAAATAAGTGTATTTCTGTCTCAATAAAATGCTGATTGTTCAACAAATTGGAAGTACGACAATATTTAAGTCTACCTCTGCCACGTCAAGCAACATGACTATATTAAGACAGATATACTGTTGATAATGGGGGCAAAAATCTTTAGCACTTGCGCTGCCTAAAACCCATGCAACACGCAACACCGGACAATTTTCAGACAAAGTTTTCAAGCAACTTGTTTTAGGGGACATTTTCAAGCTCAAAGTCAAGATTGTTTCAAATTTGTGGCTTGAATTTTGTTTATAAATGTTCCCATCAACAAGTTCATAAGTTGCCAGGTATTTCCTGAGTTTAAATGACTGCTGTTTGTATTGGTCATTGTCTCCGGCCTCCAACACCTTGTACGACTGTTGTGTGATGCATGGCTTTCCACAGCAACAGCAGCAGCAGTGAAACATGGCCGCTGACTTTATTACCACTTCTTTTTGAAGCAGATGTTTTTTGTTCACATATGTGTGTGTGCATGTGTGTGTGTGTGTGTGGGTGTGTGTGGATTTAGAAGAGCATAGGTGGTAAATTTTGTTAATGCCAAGTTCTTTGTGGAACATGTACATAAAAAACAATTACTTTTAATTCCAATTAATATTAGGATAATTGGGGAATTTCCATGTGAATAAAGGAGGTTTTTTTTTTTTTTTTACAAACCTACATTTATGTTTGGGCCCGTGTGTGGTTTTTAATGGTTGGCAAGTGTTAAAAGAAAAATATGATGTGCCAATTGAAACAACAAGTAAGCATACTTAAAAAAGGAAGAAATAACCTGATAACCACATAACAGGACATGACATTTGTGGTAATGATACAACACTGTTTTTTTTGGAGGATGATTCAACTGTAAATGACACGTTATAGTTCCAATTAATTTGTAGAACTTATTTTTTTATTTTTTTATTTACTGGCACATTTAATTAAGTCGATGCCAAATATTAAGGTATATATTTGTGATTTACTAATATCTGTGTCTATTGTCAAGGCTTTTCACACACAGATATATATATATATATATATATATATATATATATATATATATATATATATATATATATATATATATATATATATATATATATATGTTATTATTTGAGTAATGTTATTTAGTGAGTAATATGCCTATTATACTCTTCCTCCCTTTAAGCCCAGTGATGGGCTTCAGCCAGTCTATTCGATCTGGTTCATGATACCAATGTAACAGGGTAGAGGCTGGCCATGAACTGGAGATCCCTACATACTCTAATTCATGGTTATAGAGCTTTTAACACAACAACCCCCAAGTCACAGCACAATGTAACAGGCTGGGTGCAGAGCCCAGATCTTGTGCAGAGCCCAGATCTTGTGCATAGCGGTTAAACAGCTCACTTGCTGCGTGCAGGGTCACCATTTTATTATTTTATAACATAAAAAAGACTGGATTAAACATTTCTAAAATATGTCCCTTGTTCTCAGCTTTTTCAATTAAAGAAGGAAAGAGCTTTTTTTTTTTTTTTTTTTTTTTTTTTTTTTAACCTTTGTAATTTTACTTCAAAGAACCAGTCACAGCTAAGCAAGAGATACATAAGAAATTCTTATTGTCAGTTCTAGTTGACAAGAAAACATTGACAAATGAAATTCTGTTGATAAAGTGCCACATGCACACCAGAACACTGACAGTTATTTTAAGCAGTTTTAAGATGGCGCCTGTTTGCCGTAAACATGTTTCAGCAGCTGATATAGTAATTGGAATCATTTTGAAAAGAAGTCGTCGTAGAAACACTTGAGTGTGGAGCAGCAGAGGTAAAAGACAAACCAAAGAACCTGTGAACTCAGTAGTTTGTATTTTACCTCCGCTAGAGATTTCCTGAAAATATTTGCTAATTTCTTATATTAGTCTTCTTTTTTATTGCGGTCTTTATATTCCGCACATCAAACATCCCATAAAGATTTTCTTTTGTGAAAAAAAATCGATCAATTGCAAAGTGTCCTTTTGCTGGTCTGTAGCCATACTTCCTATTTAGCAAAATTGAGAGTGAAATCAGGTGATTAGAAAATGCAATATCATTGGCTGATCACACACAGCACATGGAAACACAGTAAAACTCGAGTTGTCAATTAGTGACGGATGATCAATTTTGATTTTCAATTTGAGTTGCCAAGAAAAAATAGCTTAATAAATTGCTTGTGCATCTCTGGCATAAGGCAACTAAGTACAATAGATGGTATAGAAAGGGCATTTTCTGTACTGCAGCCAAGTGTTCTATCATTCCATTCATAAAATTAGATATCAAGATTACATTTAATTTTTTAATAAGAATATGCCTTGATTACACCATGGGATAGTAGTGTGAGAATTTGAAATTTGCCAATAATTCAAATAGTACAATTTTGAAAGTAATAGTAATTAAGAATCGAAATGATAAAACAAAAAAGCAATCAATATTCTTATAATGAATGACATGGCTAGCATTCACATGTGTATAGGCTGCGGGATTTGTTTTAGTATTGCTCAGTGTTTCCCACAAGGTGAGCTGATCTTAATATGTAGGAAATCCTAGTCAATAGCAGTCCTTTGCTGAAAGAATGGCCATCTCTTGCAAACATCCACCTGCTCTGATAGGCTTTTTGCAAAGCCAGTTCAGTCTACCTCGAGTTATCATTCATTTGCTTAATTGCAGGTGATGATACAGGAAAGTCCTTCACCTGCTCACAGGTGCTTTCTTCTTCAGCCAGGAGCAGCATGCTGGGACTTGATCTGCTCGTATAGTGGCACACGCAGGGCCTTTAGCATTAAATGGGTTTGACACACCTCAAGCTGCTCTCTGACACACAGCTGATGAAAGTACAATACAACATGAAAGATGGGTTGTTCTTTACCTGTGGCTGCTGTTTTATTTTATTTTTTTACAGCAGTGATGGTTTAAAATAACTTGCTTTCTTGATGTATTTTACAGAATGGGAGTAAAGACTAGGAATAAGCATAGGTTTTGTTATTCAAATGCATTTTTCTATGTTGTTTGTACAAATGATGAAACAACACAATTATAATAATGCAGAAATACCAACAATAGACATATTTGGGACACTGCAACTAAGTGAAGATGGATATTAGCTACATAAATATTTCAACTCTATTCCTCCTCCTACCCCACATAAAAAAAAAAAAAGAAAAAAAGCTTTTCATGTAGCCCAGGTTAATTAAAATGATAAAGAAATCCCAAAATGCATGAGCCATACAGCTCAGTTTATTTGATGATTATTCCTTCTGGAAAAAAATAGAACAGTCCTCTAGGGCAAGGTATCAGTTTCAATTCAGAAGCTTTTCTTTCCTGACCCTGAGACATTTAAGTTATATAACGCTACATTTAACAGCCCCAGCCGCTGTTTTTGCAAAGCAAAACATTTTTCCCTCCTGCAGCACATGCGTTAGCAACACTGTGCTCTAAGGTGGTGCGTATGACGACTGTTAAATTATGACCTGAAAGCCTTTTCTGAGATTCCTCTTAACACATGCCTATGCATGGGAAGCCTATTGCAGTGTGACCTCTTTGTGGACCTGCTTCTAAAATAAGGACTAGTTGGGCTCGAAGGCTTTCATTCACTTACTGGTACGTACTTCATGCCTTGATGCATGCGTTATTCCCACATTATTTTGAACTTGTATAATATTATTTACAGCATGTTTTTAATTCTTTGTGAGTAACTGTATTATGCTGGGGCATGTCATGTTTAGAACATGTTACTTTCCTGTGTGATCTTAACCTGTAGGCCTTAAAATATAAGCATTTACACAGGACCCTGAAGTAAGATTAAAGTTCATTTACAAACCAATCAATTGGTTATTCTCAAGACTTTAACAGCACTTTTAAAGTTCCATTAAAAACTACAGCATGAAAAAAGACATGTGGTACTTAACTGTTAAGGAAACATCTCATTCACCAACAGCTTTGTTACATCAAAGCCAGCTGAGGGAATTGCCAAATGGAAACTGGAAAGTCTTTTGGACTGCTTGTTGTAATCTCAGATGGTGTTGACAGCTTAACTAGAACCACATATTTACTTGTTTTTCAGTGTGCCGTGGGTACTAAGAGAAACAGTATTGCATTTCCGGTAGCTGTCTGAACTAACCCTGCTCTTGCACTGGATGACTAATATTGATAGACAGTTTATTAGCAGTATTGGATTAATACAAACTCACCACCCAAAGTAAATTCTGGATTGGTGTTTCTCACTAAAAGCCCTACTATTGTAGTAGCAAAAAAAAAATAAAAAGCCTGCATTTTCCTTAGTGAAGTACTTGTTGCACCATGTTGTACATAGCAGGAACAGGAATGAAACTATCATGCCTTTCAGTTTTGATAAGGCCACTCACCTTTTAGCAGTGTGGCATATCTTGTGGCCATTTGCCCTGCTGAATTGCAATAGCCCACATTATCTGCTTTTCTAGATACACGTTTAGTGCTATATTGTAGTTAACAATATAAAAAAATTCAGCCATAGAACAAACAAACAAAAAATGTGCACCTCCCATTTTGCCTGTCCACAATAATAGTAAACATGTAATGCTCTACAGATGCGTATACAATTATAAAATCATACTATCCTGTTCCCTTGAAATAAAATAAAAAAAGCTTTCTAAATGTACACATTGGCCACAGCTGACAGGGCTCAGGTAATTGTATTTTTTGTTTAATCTCCATTTATGTATGTTTAGGGCTTTTTGTATGTTATCTGTTCTGAAAATGAGCAGCTTTACTGTAATTTGTAATGGTTAACTTCAAAATAAATAATAACATTAATAACATTATACTGTTATACTAGCTATTGATTCATTTTGTCTGGTAAGAAAGTTATCTTAACGTCAGCATACTAAAAAAACGTCACGTACTAAAAAGAAACTGAAAATGATAATTTTGTACCTCTGCAAATCTTAAGATTGCCATTACAATAAGTCTTCTTTGTATAAATGACAGCATTCATAGCAGTTTCACCTGCCCTTGACTATGACATAGAACAATAGGGGAGATTGGGATTAATAAAATCAGCACTATTTAAACTGATACATTAAGGGTTGTGAAAATATAGCTATTGTTTAAATAATTAAAATTGAGCTCAGGATCTTTGTAGAGGGCAGTGGGTAATTTGAGATGCTTTGAGGATAGTTGAATTATTTCCAGTTTTCCATCCTATGTATAATAATAGTATATTTTCTTGTTGTACCTACAGTATGCTACGAAAGCAAATGTACACCTACAGTACTCAAACATTCTTATATGATCTTTTTACAATGGTGAAATCTATAACAAATTAGCCCAGCCTTCAAACATTCATCACAGGTACCAGAACTCTTGGGAGTCATTCGTCCATCGTGTGTTATGCTTGTCAAAATTATTATTTGTTTTAGAGAATAATTAATATCTTTCAAACAAAAACATCTTAAACATAAACAAATCATTTCAAATTTTAAAACCTGTTCCTACTGAAGTTAGCTTATCAGTGAGAAATACTCCAAATTCCTTTTTTGTTAATTCTAAATCTGGGGGCAGCATGAGTTCTATCTGACCTGCTGTAGCCCTCCCTGGGTTTTGACTGCTCCTGCAGAACATTACACATTAGACTCCTAGCTATTGCAGTTAACAGCACCCATCTCTCTGACGTGTTCAGATAGAACCTGTTCAGATTAGGAGTGAAAGGACCCCCATGTTACACAGATACACTTAATCCATGTCAGCTGCCGTGAATAATAATGCCCTTCCAACTGAAAACAGCTCGACAAACACCCAGCTTTGTCAGCAATTTAAAATAAAGAAATACCCTAAATGAGCATTCCAGATCTGTCAGACAAACATCACCATCACACCGTATGAAGGGTCTCATTTTAGCTCAGTAAACTCATGAATCATGTTTTTCTGTATTAATCTGGAGGAAAGGTTTTCAGACACTGATCTTGTGTTAAACTGGGATGACAGAGTAGAGCTGTAACACATTAAAGTGCTGACCGTGGCAGTAGAATATTCTCATTTGAAGCCTTGTCATTAGCGAGCAGTACTTGTTATTGGGTCCCGGGGGTTTGAATTGCCTCCAAAACCATTTGGATCCCTGTTCTGATAGCATTGCACTAGGCAGTGTGTTGAGTCTCTTATTTCTGACAGCCTCAAGCAGTTCAGCACAGTCCCTCGGTTGCAATCTAGTCTGAAGTCAATGACTTTATTCCAGCACCCAGGACAGAGCTCAAATGGGGACGGTACAATCCCTTTTTTTTTTTAATGGAAAGGTTTTTATTTAGCTTGCAAAATAAATTATTGCATAATGACATGTCTGCTTGTTTTACATAATAGGCCAAAGCTGTTGCTTATTCTGTAACTAGGCAGAGCATAAACTCAATGTGTACTGTGTTTTGTTTATAAAAAATTAAAATATCAGCTCTTCTTCTGTTATAAAGTGTGACTGTTTCCTCAAAGCTATTTTGCATGCAAATTAAATATTAAAATGTAAAATGGTAAACAAAAATTGGACTAAACCCCAGAGCAATAAAAACTACTTGCTCTCTAAATATCCTGGTATCCCTTGATGGATTTCGTCTCCTCTTTTAAAAATATGCTCATGATTATAATGAGCGATCCATCTCACAAGTTCAGTGGTACCCTAATATATATTTACACAGTCAGCATTCATACTCAAAAGCTATGTTCATTAGATGTAGGGCCTAATTTCAAGCAAACATGAGTAGCAAAATTTGAATAAAAACAAAAGGATAGTCAACACAAAAATGAAAAAGACCAATGTTAATTCTAATGTAAATGGATAGGTTTTTTTTTTTTTTTTTTTGGTATTGCTCAAAAATAAACATAAATTATACAGACACATTTAAACATCACAAACATCTTTAGAGGATGGTGATGAGGTTAAAAACAAGACAAAAACAAAACAAACAACAACAAAAAAACCCCGGTGTAGTCAGGCTCGGGTTTAGGTAATTACTATAATAACTTCACCAAGCTCAATGTACTTTGAAATTACTTCTACATGTAAATGATTGTTCTTTTGAATCAGAGCACCACTTCCATGTATAAACATGTTCACACCCGAAGGAGTCTTCAAGGAAATGTTCTCATGCCCCTGGATATGCTCTTTGTGATTGAAGTTAGGGAATAAAATCTGTCTTTCTTTTTTAGTTTTTATAGTAGCAAGGTAAACTGTCAGGCTATTCGTTGAGGGTGCTGGTCTGATGAAGGATGATTGAATATCGAAGTGCTGAATGCAGATCGTCACATTTATATGCCTGTAAAATGTTCAGCAGAAAAAAAATTGCACTTGCTGAAGTGAATCACTGTAATTATTGTGCTTTCATTATAAACGTGGTTGGGCTTATTCGATAAACGACGTACACAGACAGAAACTTGCAGAGCTTCAGTGCTGTTGTGAAAAATAACTGTTTAATGAATCAGACATGGAAAACTCCATCTGCATCATGGGCATAAAGGAAACGTGTACAAAAGTATTCATTTGCTGATTCCCATTGGAAAGATTGTTTGTGATGGACAAAAACCAAAGTAAAGTAAAATCATGAAGAAAACTGATTCATCTGTCTAGTTTTTCCATAGTTTACCATTCATATTAAGTAAAAGGACAATTTATTCAAACCAACTTGAGACACCAAAAACAGCGCCAGTCCGGTAAGTTTCACATGGATTGGAACACTGTAGAGTTTACTGGAGTCTAATTTCTTATATTTTCCTCATGAGAACGGTTAAAATGCCAAGTACAATACCACATGTAGACAATCCATGCACTGCTTTCTACAGCAAGGGTTCTCAACTTTCTTTACTGAAATTTAGCACATATCCATCCCTTCAGCTTTACTGTTAACAATATAAAGAAATATAAAAGACTTTCTCACTTTCTTACATTTGCATTAAAAAGCATCATTATGTATCTTGCATTCATGCTTTGTTTAATGCGTTTCTCTATTTATTGCAGTTCTGATCTTGACAGGCACAACTAACACAGATCACTCATTCTAATTTGGGTGTTGTTGTGACTTTTGACTGTCACTTAATAATTGCATCTTGCATTGCAGTTTTAATACCCAGTGATGATATATACTTCAGAAATGTGATAACCCTCTGAAAGGCACTAAAGCCCTTAAAAAGCTGGGATAGTTGGTCATGCTCTGATGCTGACTGTTAGTGATATAAAAACAACAATCCTGGCTGGTAGGGATTTAATCTGAGCTTATTCCAATTAAAAAGACGGCAAGCATTTTAAGTGGATGGAGGATGATGGGAACGTTAGGACAGCCCTGTCATCTGATCAGTGGGTGACCCCAACCTGTGCTGACAGCTAGGTTTTAAGGAAGAACGAACCTCACTGAGGAATGTTGGCTTTGCTAAAACATCCAGCTGTTTGCTTAAATAATACCCATATTGCACTGATACAGGAGTCTATATCATCCTTCTAAATAAAGCAAGTGGCATCCTTTCAAGCTTATGTTATTGAATTTAATGTCACAAAGAACAATTATATAGAACTGCTACTATATATATATATATCTATACACACACACACACACACACACACACACACACTCACACACACGCACCAGCATGCTGATTATGGAAGAGCGACACTACTGTCATGTTAGTTGTCAATGAAACTGAAATATTCCCATTACCTTGCAGTCCTTCAGATCTGAATACTCGCTCTTCCTATTACCTTGCAAACTTTCAAATATGAATGCTCGCTCTTCCTATTACCTTGCAGACCTTCAAATCCGAACGCTCGCTCTTCCTATTACCTTGCAGACCTTCAAATCCGAACGCTCGCTCTTCCTATTACCTTGCAGACCTTCAAATCCGAGTGCTCGCTCTTCCTATTACCTTGCAGACCTTCAAATCTGAGCGCTCGCTCTTCCTATTACCTTGCAGACCTTCAAATCCGAGTGCTCGCTCTTCCTATTACCTTGCAGACCTTCAAATCCGAGTGCTCGCTCTTCCTATTACCTTGCAGACCTTCAAATCCGTACGCTCGCTCTTCCTATTACCTTGCAGACCTTCAAATCCGAGTGCTCGCTCTTCCTATTACTTTGCAGACCTTCAGATCTGAGCACTCGCTCTTCCTATTCCTTTGCAGGCTTTCAAATCCAAGCACTACTAAAAATGTGATCAAGCAATTAGTGCTCAATAAAAATCATCAATAAAGAAAAACACGTGGAAAAAATATTACAACAATTAAGTGAGTTGTGAAAAAAAACATTAAAAAAATAACAAAAAAGAAAACGAAAATTATATATAGTGAAAAGAAAAAAGACTGAAGCAGTGATTTGTCAGCTGCTGACATTTACAGTTTCAAAACATTACTTGCAGTGAAAATATTTCAACACACATTACATTCCAGAGCCTAAAGGCAATTTTATACCGCAGGCTTATTTTTTCTTCAAATTTTGTCAAAACTATTGAAACTCATCTGGTTGATTAGGGTGCAGACTGAGTGCTTTAAAATAACCTTGTGACTATTAACATTAACATCATTAAAGATGAATTGAAAACAGCCCCGACAATTGCACACAAAATACAAAAATGTAAGCAAAGATAAATGCTCCCTCTTATGCATAAAGGAGTCCATTTGAATTATCTTAACAGCGGCAGGATCTTAAAATCTCGACTCTTTAATAATCCTAAACCGATTTACTATCTTTACTACATGAAATAAAAACACAGTGAGATGAGGCATGTGAAAAATCATGTGTAGAAATTTTAGGTTGGACCCCCATGTGTGTGAAGATGATAACACTGAATCTGATGTGAATGTCAGAGCAAAACAAAAACATATCTCAAATGCAAAACAGGTTCTCATGCACAGGATCATATTATTGGATTGCTGAAAAGAAAAAAAAAATCATTTGGATACAAATCAAAGTGTTTGATTTCTGTCTGCAACTGTTTTATAAGAGTCAAATAAAAGGAATTGTATCCTTTTGATAATATACATTTTACAGAATGCTTTTATTTAAACCATTGTAACATTTTGTGAAAGCTATATGGGAACATAAACTCCTTGTTTGAAAACAAACTTTATCAGCAGTTGCCTGTAATGCTGATACTCTTGATATATTATATGTTTTGTGCAGGTTGACTTGACAGGTAGCCAAGAAATACTTAACTAGTTTACCATCATCCATGTATCATCAAGCGATCTGGCTTCCACACAGCTTAAAAATAAAACTCTGGAAGACAGCAATGTGCTGTAATGCAAGCGACTTAAGAAACACTGAGATCGTTTTCCACGAATTTAAACCTCGGCACTTCAAACATTTTCTCATACATTTCCATGCACTGTAGCAACACCCAGAATTCAGCACGATCCTCTGAAGATGACAGAACACAAATCTATAAATCATTGACAAACTTCAGATCTCAGCTCTGAAAGTCCTTTTACAGAACCAAAGCAAACCAAAAAGGAAACATAGTTGCAGGAAGTGATGTCACCTGCATAAACCTTTTGATGAAACACATTACAAATCATCCCTATATGGATATTGACTTCAATTGTAGGAAGGCAGATCTTCATTCTGTTAACAGTACAGTCAGGCATGCTTCATAGCGCTCCTGTTCTGTCATCCTGCACTTATCATCACCACATTAAAATGTCCTGGCCAGAATATAATGGGATTTCCTTTGTCACGTTTTTTTAATTTTCATTTTGAGATATTTTAAAGAAGTTTGTGTGAGCTCTATGGAGTTTGAGAAGTTGCCCTGCTAAAACTGAAAAAGAAAAGAAAAAAAAAAACACATATGCATTATAATTATAAATAAATTTTATATATATACACACACACACACACACACACACACACACACACATACATATATATATATATATATATATATATATATATATATATATATATATATATATATATTATATGAAACTTAACATGGTACAGTTATACATGCAGTGACTGAATATCCCTTTGGTAATTATCACACTGCAGTTAATAATTTCCACCCTAAGTAATTTCCAGTACAGCATTCAAATGTTCAGTATGTCTACAGTTCATTTTGTTTTAAATATTCTTATTACAGTGTGCTATACAGTTGACTGTGTGTTAAAAAGTTTTCTTATTGACAAACACTGTAATCAGTGAAATACTGTGTACTCTATTTCAGGTTTCAAAGTGTAATGAATCTAGTAGAGGCTAATGAGTTAAAAATACTGACATCTTACCTCTCAACTACTCTTTGCTACAATGGTAAGACTTTTGTGTTTGAACCTTATGGTTTGTGGCTCATATCCAGTCCTTGCCTTCCTATTCAATTCAATGGACTGAGAAGCTATAACAGTATGACACATGCACATGTTGTATCAATGCTACAACACTATGTTTTCACACTCATTTTGCCAGGTTTTTGTATTACAAAGTATTACTTATTTCATGATTTTTACATTATACTCATAAGAGCTATCGGAGTTGCATTCTGAACACTGCTGCCTGATACCTAGAGGAGCAGGGCTGCTCATTTCATCTTCCACTGTAAATGGAAGACTTTAAATCTCACCAGATCCCCATCCTAGGAATTGATGTGTGGTTTCAATGATTTACAAGGCAACAGTACTGCAAGTAAGTGTTGCTGCCCCTTATGTTTGTAATGAGATCAGTTGGAATCGAATCACTTTCTTGGTATGGGTTCAATTGATTTACAATACTACTTAATTCAAGACAACTGAAAGCTTTTAGGTGTTAATTAAATATTTTCTTAAGAACAAGCTGTATTTAACAACATGCTGAACATTTCTGATAACATAATATCTTGGACACCCTCCGGCGTATATATTTGGTTAAAATATAATAGCACAACATCTATACTTTTGCTATATAATATTACAGTCAAAGATAAATGAAAACTGCATTGATGTATATACTACATTGATTTATATATACAACTTAAAGTGCATGCAAGTGTTGAAGAATTACCTTGACAGACGCTCGGACAGGAATCCGAACATTTAAACAGGAGGTACAAATGTCACAGCACAGCGAGAGGAAATATTGTGTTCCAAGTTTAGTTGCATTGTGATCTTTAAATGTTTAAAGAAGGAAAAGGCTATTCCTTCCTTTAGGGTCAGACACAGAGTTAAAAAAACAATCTGCTTACCAAGGATGCCCCAACTGCAATACAGAATCTCTTTTACATGGGGTCTCGCTTGTATATGTTCCCACAGCTGGATGCCACTAATGTGATTTACCTGCCCATACAGTAGGCCACCGTGTAAGTCAATGGCTGCAGTGGGTTTTGAACCAGCTGCCTCCACTTTGTGTTAGGATTATCTTGGTCTGCCGCTGTGTGGCACAGAGAATGTTTTCCTGACAGGTTTATCCCGTGGTGTCGTTTGCTGTCTGTAGATGTGTCTTCAGGTCTGCTAGACTGGAAATAGATCACCAGGGATAGACGGGAACAGTGATAGAAGATTGATAGACAACTCTCTGTCACAGCTGTTGCTGGACACTATGCAGGCAAAAGCAGATATTAAAGCCAGTAAATAGTTGACATGTAATATTGCTGTGGCTTTTCACCTGAGCTTCCCAAAGTTATTTTCCCATCATACAGAAGCCCTGCTCCAGTGCAGATTTCATTTTTTATCATGCAGAAGCCCTGCTCCAGTAAAGACATGCAAGTCGTGTTGTGCATTTTAAAGTTAAAAGGTTCATGAGGGATACATGCTTAGCTCATTTGCAGATGTTTGGTAGTAAATTGGTTCTGTATTTTACTAAAGTTTCAGTAGTGATATAAATTTTGTGTACAGTTTGTACACCTGCAAAGTTAGAGATTTGTATTCTCATTTATTTAAAGAACAGCAACCACAACATAGCTCACTCAACAAAGTGTTTTACAATATCATGCAAATGTGTAGCCAAAAGCCTGCATGCACTTACATGTACAGCAGACTAATTATTATCTATTTTAAAAGGCCTTTAATTGTGTTATTTGTATTTTGTATTCATTTTTATTCATTCCCGTCAATAGCAATTACAATGTAAATACATGTCAAGCTTGGATAATACACACACACACTACCTTAACTTTTATTTATATTGATTATATAATATAATAAAGACATTGGACTCAATTTTTCACTTACATAGACAATTTTACATTTCTGTGTCGGTAAGTTGATGGTGTCACCATACCTTCATGTTATTAATTTCCTATGGCATTTTTCACTCTTTCTTAAATTTGAAGTGACTTGTGATAATATCGGTTTACGTATCTAAAAAACCCATTCAAAATGTCCAGCCTAGACATGCCTATGTCATGCTTTGCCTGTGAGATGTTTTCCTAAATCTTGCATCATCTCCCAATCTTGTCCTGTTCCAGTGGATCAAAAGTCCTGAGTGTAGCACTGGTGATGTCATTCCCCATATTTCCCCGCTGAAAAAATTTAGAGAAAACATTATTGTTCCCTTTACTTGAAAAATTGAACTTCACAAATCTACAGGATTAAAACCATCTAAACCACACCCAAAACGGCCACAGAAAATAATAGCAGAAAACAATAATGACAATAATGTTTTTTAATATATCTGCCACATAACAGTGATAGGCTTGTTTCTACATGCGTTACATCCAGTCAAGGTGAAATTGAATCCGCTCAATCACATTGCAAAACATACGTTTTAATAACCAGATTAAAAGTTGTGTCAAACCTTTTTTTAATTATGGTATTCAAGTTTTGCCCCTTCAACAAACTACTAAAGATATCAACCCTTGGATTATATTCACATTGTGTACCACATCAAAGTATATGTGTTACCTTGTTCTTTCTTGTGTTTGTTAGAAGTGCATTTGGCTTCAGTACTATACATGTTGACTCTGCAAAGGTTAGTCTAATTACTGTACTGTTTGAGAGAGAGGCACGTTTGCAATCCCAACACTGCCCTAACAAAGCCTTTTAACTTAACTCAATGATAATTATTCTTCTTGCAATTAAGACCCACCAATTCTACCTGCTTGTCATTACAGATGATAAATACTTTGCAACACATACACCATAAGTCATTCAGGATAAGGCTAGTTTTAGTTAAATCATATCTGAACAAACTATACCCAAATCCTTCAAATAAATCTTGAGGTGACAGGGAACTGGCTGTTTGCCTGATCTCTCTTTATTGATTTAAATGCCAAGGTACACAGGTGTGCAGTCTGTCTGTTCACACTTCCAAGGCCCTGGTGTTTGACACAATCATAAAAGTATATTACCAAGCACTTGTATCACAGCACTGTGCTTCATTAATATATATATATATATATATATATATATATATATATATATATATATATATATATATATTTGATAAAATGTACAATCTATAGCTTCAATCCCTTTAAAAAAAAGAAACCTGTTTACTTACCTTACCATAATATTTTTGCAAATTCAAAACTGCAAAAATGTGATCAACCATAAAACAACAGGGGAAAGTTAGCCTCATTTTCTTTATAACTATTTGTAGACATCACATAACCGTATGCCTGGTGTCTGTCCACTTAACCTGGGGCTAGATTAAATAGAAAAGGAGGGTGGAAGTGTGAAAATTGTGCTGCTTTCCAGTTTGTCATTTCTCTTCTGCAGCGTTAAATCAAACAATCCTTAAAAAAGTTTTTCAAAAAGTTTATCTTTGCCCTTTAAAAGTGACGGGAATGATAATTGTAACTTTAGTTACAGAAGTATCCAGATTTAAAAAAGCAAGTCTAAGCCTAAGAGTTGCAAAATATAAACCTGCCCGGGACTGGACTTGAACCAGGAGGACTTGACTTTAAACTTCATACTTGGGTTGTCCTCTGCAATATCATGTTACTATAAAGTAATGGTCCCATTCACAAAGCCACTTCCCTATCAGTGAAATAAGATATCAGGCATGGTAACTAATGTGACATTGTGTTTACTTTCTTTGGGATGTCCTACTTGACATATTACACTTGACACTGTGATTTTGAATTACTGGAAAAGTGTATCCACTTAAGGTATTGTGCCCTGAATGGTTAATATTTATATTAATGATTCAGTACAAATGAACCCCATGTGTGTGTATATATATATATATATATCTATATATATATATATATATATATATATATATATATATATATATATATATATATATATATATATATATATATATATTTAAATTTGGTTGTGGAAAAAAAAAATATACTAATGTTCTTATTCATAGTTGTCACATCCTTGAATATGTTGTTACAAAACACTTTTGTCATTCAATTCATGGAACAGGAAAGCATTTTTTGTATTGTACATATTATGTACATAAACTTATTTTTTTGCTGTTTAGGGCTCATCCGTGCAGTGTAACTGTACTCCGATGTTACTTATTTACTTACTCTCCTGAGCTTTTCAGAGTATGCAGTTGGTTAACTTTTGGTGACTTTCATGCAATTTGATTGGCTTTTGTAATGCTGAAGTTTGCATATCCTGATTACCCATAATTCTATAATTATCAACCACCTTAAATTGTGTGTGTATATATATATATATATATATATATATATATATATATATATATATATATATATATATATATATATATATAGATATATATATGAGTCATAGTCGGGATTTGGTTGATGACCGACAAAAATAACCATTCCATGATTTGAGCATTGACAAATTATCATAGAACGAAATTAAAGTTTTTTTTTTTTTTGGTGTTTGAGAGAATTATTTTGCTCAAATTGCAAAATGGAAAATAACAAACAAGCAAACAGGCAAAGACTGTAACACAAGAAGAGAGCTTCTTCGTTCTTTGAGTAAAGTGATATAATCAAATTGCGAAATGGAAAATATCAACCAAGCAGAGAACAAGACACAAAAGAAGAGACAGCCATAATAGAGTTCCCCAACAGATTTTAAAGATGCTGCTCAATCTGCTGTTAGCAATTAACTGCAGGGTGTTAAAAATGGGCATCAAGTGAAATAAAAACGTTTTAATAAAATACGTTTTCATTGAATGAACATCAAATCAGTAAGTTATAGTTATGAGACACGTCATTGATTCATCATGTATGTATGCATTATGTATGCAGGAAGTTAACCTATGGGGCCTCATTTGCAAGGGGGGGGTTATGGTAAGCAATTTAGGATGACAATGACCCAAAACATTAAACTTCAAGCGAATTTGAAATAACATTCATGATGTTCTCGTCTTATTTAGAAAATACAGTTTTAGAGGAATAAGAGAACCCAATTAAAATGGATTGTTTTATTCATGTTATAAGACTATTTTATACACATTATTTAAACTGCAGGCACTGCAAATGTTACTCCATGTTTGTCTAATCACTGTTTTTTAAGCAAAAGAAAGAAAGAAAGAAAGAAAGAAAGAAAGAAAGAAAGAAAGAAAGAAAGAATGCTTATTGAGAGTTTAATATTCTCATAAATCACAGGAAGGGATGAACTTTTACTTTTTAGAAAACAAGCTTTGCCTTTCCGATCAGCGCCAGACAGCACCACGTCTGTGGAATAAAGATGGAGTCAAAAAAAAAAAAAAAACTTCTTAAATGTTTTTATTTTAGATGATGAAAACTTTGGTAAATTAACATTTTCAAAATGCCCCATACTGAGAGCTCCACTGGGCTACTCAGCCTCATTTTAAAACACTGTTTTGATTTTTTAGATAATAACAGAGGTACAATTAGTTCAATCAAATTAGATACATATAAAGAAAACATAATGAGAGCTCATTAAAAAAAAAAGACAATTTAGATTTAGCAACATACAAATCATTGTATTTGTCTCTGCAAGGCTTGCTGCTGTGGCATGTAGAATTGCACTGAATGCCCTTATAGAGACTTATAAACACTTCTTTGTTTGATAAAACTTGTTGCACTTGCAAGAAATGAAGCTGTACATAGCCCCAGAATCAACTCCTGCTGCTGTCAACTATTGCTTCTTGGGTACCTAGTCCAAAATTAGGAATGAACTATCGGATAATTGAAATTTATTCCGATTATATCGCTTTACTCAAAGACAGAAGAAGCTGTATCTTCTTTTGTGTTTCCATTCTTTGCCTGTTTGCTTGTTTGATATCTTTCATTTTGAAATTTGAGCAACATAATTTGCTCAAACACTGAAATAACCTTTCATTTCATTCTTTGATAACTTGTCAATGCTCAAATCACAAAATCTGTCATTGTCTGTCATTGACCGAATCCAGACTTTGAGTGTAACATATATATTGGTGCTAAATAGCATATAGTTTGGGGGAATACAGCTTTGTTCCTTATCCCATCTGCTCTTCAATGAGCATGCTGTTTAAATCCCCAGTCAGTACCCTTTTTTATTTGCAAGAGGCAGGTGAAGTTCTCCCCACCTTTGAGTCTTGGCCATGCTGGTCCTTACCTCTCTCAATGAGGCAGAGGAGGACCAAATCAATACAACCCACTCCAGCTCCTGTCAGTGAACAGATCATACAAAACCAGCTCCTGTCCAGTGAACAGATCGTACAAAACCAGCTCCTGTCAGTGAACAGATCGTACAAAACCAGCTCCTGTCAGTGAACAGATCGTACAAAACCAGCTCCTGTCAGTGAACAGATCGTACAAAACCAGCTCCTGTCAGTGAACAGATCGTACAAAACCAGCTCCTGTCAGTGAACAGATCGTACAAAACCAGCTCCTGTCAGTGAACAGATCGTACAAAACCAGCTCCTGTCAGTGAACAGATCGTACAAAACCAGCTCCTGTCAGTGAACAGATCGTACAAAACCAGCTCCTGTCAGTGAACAGATCGTACAAAACCAGCTCCTGTCAGTGAACAGATCGTACAAAACCAGCTCCTGTCAGTGAACAGATCGTACAAAACCAGCTCCTGTCAGTGAACAGATCATACAAAACCAGCTCCTGTCAGTGAACAGATCGTACAAAACCAGCTCCTGTCAGTGAACAGATCGTACAAAACCAGCTCCTGTCAGTGAACAGATCGTACAAAACCAGCTCCTGTCAGTGAACAGATCGTACAAAACCAGCTCCTGTCAGTGAACAGATCGTACAAAACCAGCTCCTGTCAGTGAACAGATCGTACAAAACCAGCTCCTGTCAGTGAACAGATCGTACAAAACCAGCTCCTGTCAGTGAACAGATCGTACAAAACCAGCTCCTGTCAGTGAACAGATCGTACAAAACCAGCTCCTGTCAGTGAACAGATCGTACAAAACCAGCTCCTGTCAGTGAACAGATCGTACAAAACCAGCTCCTGTCAGTGAACAGATCGTACAAAACCAGCTCCTGTCAGTGAACAGATCGTACAAAACCAGCTCCTGTCAGTGAACAGATCGTACAAAACCAGCTCCTGTCAGTGAACAGATCGTACAAAACCAGCTCCTGTCAGTGAACAGATCGTACAAAACCAGCTCCTGTCAGTGAACAGATCGTACAAAACCAGCTCCTGTCAGTGAACAGATCGTACAAAACCAGCTCCTGTCAGTGAACAGATCGTACAAAACCAGCTCCTGTCAGTGAACAGATCGTACAAAACCAGCTCCTGTCAGTGAACAGATCGTACAAAACCAGCTCCTGTCAGTGAACAGATCGTACAAAACCAGCTCCTGTCAGTGAACAGATCATACAAAACCAGCTCCTGTCAGTGAACAGATCGTAACAAAACCAGCTCCTGTCAGTGAACAGATCGTACAAAACCAGCTCCTGTCAGTGAACAGATCGTACAAAACCAGCTCCTGTCAGTGAACAGATCATACAAAACCAGCTCCTGTCAGTGAACAGATCATACAAAACCAGCTCCTGTCCAGTGAACAGATCATACAAAACCAGCTCCTGTCAGTGAACAGATCGTACAAAACCAGCTCCTGTCAGTGAACAGATCGTACAAAACCAGCTCCTGTCAGTGAACAGATCGTACAAAACCAGCTCCTGTCAGTAAACAGATCGTACAAAACCAGCTCCTGTCAGTGAAGAGATCGTACAAAACCAGCTCCTGTCAGTGAACAGATCGTACAAAACCAGCTCCTGTCAGTGAACAGATCGTACAAAACCAGCTCCTGTCCAGTGAACAGATCATACAAAACCAGCTCCTGTCAGTGAACAGATCGTACAAAACCAGCTCCTGTCAGTGAACAGGTCATACAAAACCAGCTCCTGTCAGTGAACCGGTCGACCAGAAAATCAGAATTACTCAATATGTCAATCAAACTTTAAAAGACTTCTTTCAAATGTGCGCCGGGTAGGACCGCATTCATAACATGTTTATCTGTTTCTAACAGAAGACCTGGCTAAGAGTTCCACACATGCAATCTTGTATAACATGTGCCTAGTATTCCATGTGGGTCATTTTAACTAATAGATGTTTCATGTTAAAAGAGAAATGATTGTACTCTGATACTGCTTAATAGTACAATATACTAAACAATCAAGAACAGAAAACATTGCTTTTATTAATTCTTGTCTTGATGTAAAGGGATGATGCATGCGTCTTTAATGTATGTTTAAGCTCTAATAATATTGCTGAGCTTGACATGATGTGAAATGCTATATTTAAAAGAAACAATTATAGGACAACAGGCTTGGTTTGAAACATAAATGTTAATACCACAGGTTGTCTTAACTTCAAAAAAGAGCCAAAAACATAACACTCATCTACATAGAAAGGGTGCCTTTTAAAATGTAATTATAACTCTGAGCTGAAAAGATGAGAGATTTACCATAGAAAACAGTGATTAATAAACAATAAATGAGCATCCTAGAGAGAGTAAAACAAGTCAGTGCTCATCCCTGATACTGAGGGTAGTGTACATATCAAAGCACACAGACAATTCAATCATCTACCACAAGTGAGGCTTCACCTTTAGCGCTTGTGCCCACTTTCCTGTTTTTCCACCTGTTTAATTGAAAGAATATGAGAGCATTCTGATGTGTGCCGCCTGTAAGTAATGCAAAGCACAGAGTCGGTGCTCAAAGCTTTCATCTTTCATCTGCTTTTGGGTGCCAGCCTTACACCGTCTAGTGTCTAGTTTTTTGTAAACTTTACAGACACACCTTTACTTAACTCTTTCAACACTGCAGACCACACCTGTAAATACATCTTGGAAAGATATCTCCACTCAAAACAACAGACCTATAAGATAATCTGATAGGCACTACCCAAAACACAATTAACAACAAGAATGAAATGTGAGTACTTCAAGGCAGCACTCTTTGCACATTGACACTGCATTTATGTGCGTAACAGCAGGGACATGCATCAGAGCACAGGACCCATGGAAATCAAAGTGCCTACAGGCTTGGTCTCTGGAGATACTATACATTTTTCATTAAAGTCCAAGTCCCTATCAATGCCTTTGTATGGCATATGGGCTCTTCTGGCGTTGATGCTATCTCTACATGGGTGGGGCATGGTTCTGATCAGATGTGATCTTCCTGTGCGATCCTGCTCCTTCAGTCTGTGCGAAGACCAAGCTCTCTGGTGTCACATGGAGGGTTACAGCACTGACAAGCATAATGTCTCAGAAGGTCTCAAAGGAGCTTTTTGGATTAAGAACTGGTTTACTTGCTGGCCAGTCCATAATCTCTGTAGTATCCTACACAAAATAATCCATGACAATCCAAGCATTAAGACAGCGGGCATTATCATGCATCAAAACAACACAGCCAACTGCACTAGTAGATGGTCTTAGTAGGTAAAAGAAAGTTCTCAATTTGTATGTCCTGCTTTCAGTTACTCTGTTACGCTTGCACTTCCTTGACAGCTGGGTTGTTAATGACATGAAAAAAGACAGTGAAGGGATGGTGATGTACTTTCTTCATGTGCAATGACCTTGGAAATACAAAACTATGTTAAAGGCATGCAAACATTGCTCAGAGACTTGTTATAGCATGTGTTTCTTTCACAACTGCACGTGAGACCTAGCAAATGAGGAGCTTGCAACACAAATAAGATGAATTGAATTAGTTAATGAACTATTATTCCTTTAATGGATAGATTCACAGGGAGTCACTAACCTCACAGGCTTCATATCATGTAATCAATTACCAAACAAAGGGTATTCCTCATTTGATCAATGATTCCAAAGATAATGATTGCTAATATAATGGTGCCCTATTTAAAATACCTCCAGTCAACCCTTGGTAAAAACAAAAGAATCTGAGATGGTGTGGTGGGAGCCATTTGTCCAAAACCTTTGGTATGTCATGTCTTTCAAAATAATAACATTGTAACAAAGCCTTAATTCGGGATGATTATAAATAATAAGGAGCTTTAAACTAAACATCTACACTGGTGTTCAAATATATTTTGTTCAGTGGCTACAATAAAAAATAATTGTTTGCAAAACATTCAAATATTATGTAAAACCAAAAAAAATTTCTGTTACATAATCATCAAAGATTTGCTTCAAATCATGCAAAAATACTAGTGTACATTTATATTTCAATCCATTTTCTCCTCAATTTGAAATGCCCAATTTGTGGGCCTGGCTCATGGCTGCAGTCGGGAGAGATGCAGATGAACGCATGCATCCTCTCAAACGTGTGCTGTCATTGGTCTGCTTCTTTTCACTCTGCAGTCATGCCATGCAGCCACGTCAGAGCTACAGCATCGGAGGACCACACAGCTCTGGGCTGCTTGCAGGCAAGCCCACAGGTGCCTGGCCAGTCTACAGGGGTCGCTGGTGTGTGGTGAGCCGAGGACACCCTGGCCGACCTAAGCCCTCCCCATCCTGGGTGCCGCCTGTTGGGAGCTCCCATCCATGGCCAGCAGTGGAATAGCCTGGACTTGAACTGGCGACCTCCAGGCTGTAAGGTGCATCCTGCACTCCACACAGATTGCCTTGACCGGATGTGCCACTCGGGAGCCCCACTGGTGCTATTTTTTAAGCTATGATGGTAGTTACTCGACATGGCTTTGCTATCCATTTATTTAATAGAAGCCTGTTTAAAAGTTTAAATAGAGCATAGTTTACTATAGCAGTGTCAACACTAAGATAGGTCCTTTGTGTTTCAATTACTGTCAATTGATACGACTGACAAACATGATCCTTTCTGGATTCCTGAACAGTATGTCAGTTAGAAAGCCTTCAAACGGGACAATTAAAAAGCGTATTAAACATGCTCCCTGTAGTAAGATTCATACTAGATTATGCTACAATAACAAGGACACTGTGGTATTTGTTTGAAAATGGAGGGATTATATGGTCTTTGTGCAATGAGGAATTTAGTTTTGGGGAGGGGTACAGTGGTGGTGATTTATTTTGTTTATTTTTCTTCAGCTCCTTTGATATGTCAACTTCTGTCACTAGGCATTAGGCCACATGTAATTCCTTAAATCAGCTTAAGATAATGTATGTCAAAAACAAAGCACTACAAGAAAACGTGTGTGTTGCTTAATATATGATTATAATGACAACTATACAATGCTGAAAACTATGTAATTATCTAATGACTGAATATACATTTTTTAACAGTGCATTGTCTAGACAGTAACCTGTTTACAAGCTTGTCCTGTCAAAATGATAAACAGCATGCCGCTCAGTATTACTTTTCATATAAATCATTCACGACTGTAGGCAAGCCTGGATATTGGGGCGCAGTGTTCAGTTTTGAGCGCAACATTGTGCAGCTTAGAATTCTAAATGCCATCCCATCAGTGTCGACAGCACAGGAGAGAAAAGAAACGGGGGGGGGGGTCCCCCATATCTGAGCATAAAGCAGCAAAGTAACTCAGAAATCTAAACATGTAGAACATCTCAAGCATTATTGAAGTAAAGACGTGTAACATGGCTACCAGTGGGGCCTAGTTAACTCAGTGCCCCTGAGATTCGAACCAGCAATCTCTTGATTGCATTCCCTGTACAGTAGTATTGTTTTTAGTAGATGAGTCACTGGGGACCCTAGTGATAGCTATTTAACTAAAGCAAGAGGTCAATGTTCTTTATCTATTAGTCAAGACGTCCATGTTATTTAATACTAGTTATCAGTTGTCCCTAATTTGCGGGAAGTAAGAGTTTATTTTATTTATTTTTTTATCTCAAAGGTAAGATATCACAGTGACCTCAGGGTCAGACTTCCCTTTATTCATGTGTGTTTGTTTTTCCTTCCTTATTTATTCACAGACTCACTGACAACCTTAGCCCTGACTTTTCCACAATGGCTATTGAAATTGATACTTAATGTTAAACTACAGTCGTTTAACTAAAGTAAATCATCTACAGGAAAACAATTCGAAAACATCTAGAGAATGTGCTAAACCTCATCCTCCACATTCCGAAAGAATGTCTAATTGCAAGCCAGGATTAGATTAAAGACTTAAACACAAAAGCTTGGCTTCTAAAAGACATAATAAGTAATACAATCAAACCAAAAATACATGCTATCCATATAGTTTATTCCACTTCATTATATTGCACTGTGACAGAGAGAGAAAGGATCCGAACTTTAAATCTCCCTCCCGATCAGAAAGGGCATTCTGTAAGGTTGGTGGTATGCTTCCTCCTAGATGGACCGCTTTGACGGTAAGCGGAAACCTGGAAGGTGACCATATTATGGGGAGCGTGTAGTTGCATGTACCTGAAAGGACTCTATTGCAAGCAGCTGTGTGGCGGCCCTGCAGTGGAGAAACAATGGCGACGGGCTGCTTGCAGAGAGGAGTTTCTGGGTACAAAGGGAAAGCCGCTACATCAGTACTGCCCCTTGCGCTGAATTGAGAGCCGGAGTGAATGAACATGTATTATTGTTTGTCTCGTATTTTTGTGTCTTTTCTAGAGGAGGAGTGAGAGTTGGGTACTGCAGCCACAGAGCCAGCATAAACCCCTGAGCACATCCCTCACAGCACAGCACAGCACCGAACATGCACCACGATCAGTGGACGAAGGGCGCACAGCTTCGTGCACAGAGGATTGTGGTTAAGAAGTTCTTTATTATTTTATCAGGACTGAAACTTGTCGTGTTTCTCCCCGATACCATAGTTGGTAGAGGGGTGGACTGTTTATTATTTTTGTGGTTTTTGTAAAATAAACACAGATATTTTTGGGAGAATCCTGTCTGGGCATTGGATTCATTACCGCACCACTCTCATCCTTGTTCACAAGCACACATATCTGATAATGGAATATTCTGGCAAAATGGCCTCTGCAGTGACATATACTGTATTGTTAAAACACACAGTGTGTTATTATAGATACTGTACATACCATAATGTGCCCAACAAACTGTAATAACAAAGTTCATTTATAGATGTATTAGATCAGTACTTATGACAAAGATCAGTTATTAAAACTGCTTACAGGACTATGTTGTTGTTATTATTATTGTTATTTTTGGCTTTTCTAAATTTTGTTTTTATTTCTGTTATTTTTCTTGTCACCAAATCAGTATAGGCAGCCTTACAAAATATACTGCAGCTATATTTACACTGTGGCCCATGCAAAAAAAAAAAAAAAAAAAAAAATTGCTGGCAATCAAGATGATCTCAAGGAAACGTTTGTCTCACATACTCAACCCCCAACTGACACAGATGCTCGAAAAACTTTTATCAGTCAACAAGAAAGTGCAACACGTCCAAGAAAACCACATTTGACTTGGCTGTGGTAAAATCTTATCTAACAGAGCTTGGAAAGCACACGAATCCAGAAGGAATACCCATGTCCGGCCTTGACACACACCTGACAAATATAGTTTTCTGTGTAATGAAAAAAAGACGGAACTGAGTATGAAACTGGCACTGGGTGTAGTGTGGGCTGAACTCTCTCAACCTGCTGTTGTGGAAGCCAACTCTCTCTGTGTGCATTGTTGTTTCCTTTTTGCAATATTGCCATGCAGGGGCAGGGGCTTCCTCAGAGCCTCTGGTCAGACTGTAGGGCTGGATTTTGCTGCCTGATAAAGAGCACATTGTCCTTGAGCTACGTGCCTTGGCTTTTCTTTATAGACTCGGTAGGTGGCATCTTTTTAAACTATTCTGAATTTAACACTTGCTGTCGTTTACGAAAAGAGATGGCAGGAAGTATGAACCCAGAAAGGTACGTTCATTCTGAGTTAGTATTGATAGATATATTGAACAACAACATATCTGATCATATTTTCAATATCCATGTAATATAAAAAATAACATATGTGCCCTGTCAGTGTATGATGTCACATAACCCCTCATAATGCACTGCAGCCCATATAATAAACTACATATACTAAACACCCATGTTGGGGAAAACCTCTTTCCAATTGAAAGTATGTAAAAATTAAATTACTGTACTGCACTGTTTTGCTTACTGTAGCTAAGAATACCACACTTCTAATGGAAACTCCTTCTTTCCCCTTGGATTGGCTCTCTTGTTACGAATATTAGTTTGTACTCATTACTCGGCACATTAGTTGGGCTTCACAACCAGACAATGAGCTATCTCTATCTTGTACCATACAGGAGAGAAGATTCAAAACCACTTTGCTGAGCTGTGCCATTTAGCTACTAATTCTTTGCTTTGTAATTTTGTACCTTAAATTAAGAGAAGCTGCCTGTATATTGTCTACCATGTTGAAATTTGTGCATTATGCATTTCAGGATTCAACTCAATAAAGCCTTTTATTCCACCCTAATGGATTTTATTTTTAAAATTAGAGTTATTCCCTATTTCACACAACAATGGTAAAAAACAAGTAAAGGTATTTCATTTTTTCTCATAAATTTGGTCTCTCTCGAGTTATGCCAACCAGCTGGGAATGTTGCAACATATCCTTCTGATTCAGGACTGCAGAGAGAACTTTTAGAAGATACTGAGAGTATCCTTTTGTAATTAATAAAGTTTCACCCAATTTGTAGATGCAAGTACACTAGTAATCAATCTAACTCTCTAATTTAATATGATAACATATGAAGATGAGGTATATCAACAGATTGTGCTCTAATTAATAACAAGGTTTGAACATATGAAGCCCATCCAATACTTTTTTTCTAGCTTAGGTCTTGTTGTGATATGAGGTAATGACTCTTCCATTGGTAATAGATTAAAAAGGAGCTGTTTTAGTGTTAGTCACGTCATTTATGACATATATATTTTGTATGTCATTGTTAATCATGTATGTTTGTATTAAGATAACGAATATTCTTTTGATAATCGTATTTGTCTGTTAATAATATGGTATCATTAATATTTCAGTAAATAGTTTAATTTAACCATTTAAATTGGAAAACAATTGAAGTAATTAAATGTGATTCAAAGTTACCAATGAAGAGTTGCATAAATAGGGTTTGTTGCAATTAATAATATTTACCACCTGATGAAAACTAAAAGTTGAAATGCTTCGTGGACGTGGATCAGAAATGTTTTTAAACTGAAAAAATAAAACCCCAAAATCCAAACCCCCAATTATGCAGAACACTGAATTCTGCATGGAGAATGCAAACAGACCTGTATATGTACTGGCCTTTAAGACACCATTCAGTGAGTGTACTGGCTGGCCCTATCTCAAGTGCTCAGTCAACACTGTTAAAAAAAAGCTGTTGTGTGTTTCAGTCTGAATCCTGCTTGTCCTTTCTGTTGTGAGCAGTGGATCCAGTCTGAATATTTCTTGTCCTGTCTGTTGTCTGAGCAGTGGAGCCAGTCTGAATCCTGCTTGTCCTGTCTGTTGTCTGAGCACTAGCTCCAGTCCTTCATCTGCTGAGGAAGGCTCTTCATCAGACTCCTCACCCAGTTTATTGTGTTGTCAAGGTGATAGGGGACCCTCCTAGCCCATCCTTAATGAATCTATGGAGACCATCATCTCAAACACAAAGGATTCCAGCTTCAGGTCCAGGGAATGCCTCTCTGTAGTTAAATCTCCTCAGTGCTGTTGTGTTTCCTGGATGGATTATCCTTGAGGCACCCTTAGCAGATGAAGAACTTCTTTTGGTGTCACGTAGAAGAGATGGAACTCATTGTTTGGCTCTCTGTCTCACGAAGCTTTTTTTTTTTGTTTCCTCTTTTTCTTAATGAGGTGCAGGTTTTGTCATTAGACTCCCACTGCAGGTTGAGTGTGAACACTAGCTGTGATTCACAATCCTTTCCTATTCCATGACCTGAATGACAAAAGTGAAACATTTATGAGTACAAAAATGATTCTATTTTTTTACAACCCAAAACAGCAAAACGCTAAAAACCTCAGATTAGCCAGCCCTCCACTGGTATCCTTCAAGCGTGAGGGTTATGTTAAAGCGTGGCAGGCAAAGGTGGGCATGCAGCTACCGACACCAACAATAAGACATGAAACCCACAAGCAGAAGAGAACTTGAAGCATACATGGAAGCTTACACTAAGCCATGGGCCAGCTTACACTAGCTTGTACTCATTACTATCTGAGGCAACACAAAAACAAAACCCTAAATACTTGGATATACATTTGTAAGCCTTTATTATGCACACAAATACATATTCTTGTTGTTACTGCATCTTGTAAAGCGCTTGGTGATGGTGGTCCACTATGAAAAGCGCTATGTAAAACAGAGTGACTGATTGATGTTTAGTAAAGCGTGAGTCCTAAGCAGTGAGAAGATGTGTGTAACACTGAATGGTGGAATGGTAGAGGAGACTTCATGTTTTACATGACTAGTGGTCTTTAAAGCTGAGTTAATAGAACATTCATCATGCTGAGTAGACAGACAGACCCTATTTCAGAAATAGTGACCAACGTAAAGGAAAGAGGAATGAGCAGGCTGTCTCTTTCCCACCAAGTCTTTATTTATTACATTGAAACTACCTTAGGAGTTTAGTGAAGTAATTGATGATGTGGCTGGAGCAAGGTCTTGGATTGGAATGGGTTAAAGGTCACAAGGGTGTGATTGCTGTACAGCGGGGTAAGGATCCTACGCACTTGTTGTCCAGGTCTTGGTTTCAATTATATTCTAAATTGAACCAATGAAACATTTGGACAGGTCATCAGCCAATTAATTATACCTATTAAACTCACATATAGCACACCATAATTATACTTAAAATGAATTAAATATCTTTGATAATGGTTGAGATTAACAAGCCTTCACTTTGGGTCGATTATACTACTTGTATATGTCTAATATGCAGTATACACATAATCTCTTCATTGTATCCAATGACAGGTTATTCTGCCCACCGTTCAGACTTAGGCATTGCCTATGACTGTAATTTTGAGGTCAGGTTTAGCATCTAAAGTAAACAAATAAAAAATGTGATTCAACATGTCTTCCTCAACAACAGCAGCAACAGCAACAACAAAATCAATAAAAGTTAAACTGGAAAAAGCATTGTGACTGCTTCAATGGATTGGCAAAGATCCAGTATCCTAAAATTTGTGAAAAAAAAAAAGTAATTTGTAAGAGAGTGCAGTGTGAAGACCAGGAATGCACAGTCGCACAGTGATGTGGCTGTACACACAGTGACGTGGCTGTACGCACAGTGATGTGGCTGTACACACAGTGACGTGGCTGTACGCACAGTGATGTGGCTGTATACAGTGTCGTGGCTGTATGCACAGTGATGTGGCTGTATGCACAGTGACGTGGCTGTACGCACAGTGACGTGGCTGTACGCACAGTGATGTGGCTGTATACAGTGTCGTGGCTGTACACACAGTGTCGTGGCTGTATGCACAGTGATGTGGCTGTACGCACAGTGACGTGGCTGTACGCACAGTGACGTGGCTGTACAGTGTCACAGTGTCGTGGCTGTATGCACAGTGATGTGGCTGTACGCACAGTGACGTGGCTGTACGCACAGTGATGTGGCTGTACACAGTGACGTGGCTGTACGCACAGTGACGTGGCTGTACACACAGTGATGTGGCTGTACACAGTGACGTGGCTGTACACACAGTGACATGGCTGTACACACAGTGATGTGGCTGTATACAGTGTCGTGGCTGTACACACAGTGATGTGGCTGTACACAGTGACGTGGCTGTACGCACAGTGACGTGGCTGTACACACAGTGTCGTGGCTATACGCACAGTGATGTGGCTGTACACAGTGACGTGGTTGTACGCACAGTGACGTGGCTGTACACACAGTGACGTGGCTGTACGCACAGTGACGTGGCTGTATGCAGTGACGTGGCTGTACGCACAGTGACGTGGCTGTACACACAGTGTCGTGGCTGTACACACAGTGATGTGGCTGTACATACAGTTTCGTCAGATAAATTGTCATTCTATGTGATTTGTAGACTAAACTTCTATAATAAGCTGAGGAAAATAGGCATTTCTGACTTAAATGAGATCTAGGCCAAATTTCTTATTTAAACAGATACTGTATAAGACATTCAGATGTTCCTAAGTCCCAGCCTTCTATAATGAAACTGTTGCTGTAGGCAGAGCCATGCAAATATCATACTGGTGTGTTTTCAAGGTAGTGGGTTTAAAGTGGTTGTAGCTAACATAATCATTTCATAAATCTTATCTGTCATACACTTTGGTTCGCTATATAGGTCTCAAATGCAGTTGGGATAGAAACATGTACTGCATTTTCATCTTAAAATAATATCAGTTACTTCATTTGCTTAAAGAATCCTGTTTGTAGAGCTTACGTCTGTTCACTTCCTTGGTCATTTCTGTGCTTTGACTGCAGTCAATTAAGGAAAGCGGTGGTGCTGGCAGGGAACTCACTTTAAGCTTAATGAAATCATGAAACAAGCATGTTTTAGGTGAAACTCAAATTATATGTAATGATGTCTCTTATAATTAGAGACATCCTCCACCCAACATATTACCTTTTTAATAATCACAAAAAGAAAGCACTGCAGCATGTGCTCTTTGCAAGGAATAGCATCTACTGAAATGTTAACAAATTCCTAACTCTGCTCGATTCCTTTAAAAGCCCAGCTACTTTACTTGCAGTTTTTCCTTTCTTTCTACGTAATCCGGAGGCAATACTGTCTATTTATGCATTAGTATTCAATCTAAGGTGGTTCAATTAAGAGAGCTGGGATAGCAGCAGGCTATACGGCATCAAAGAAAGGACACTCCCTCTAGCATTGCCATATATTTTATTGAGGCTGCAGTATTTTAATTTTCATTTTGTTCACTTTGCCAATGCCATCAATTTAATTTCCTCTTTGTGAAGTTTTGCCTTTTTGCAAATTACATTTATTAACTTCCAGAAACCTTTGCACCACTGTGTGCCCACTGACGTTGAGATTCAGCAGTTTCCCAAGTGACTGTGAGTCACTGCCTGTGCAGAGCTGCAGATCAATAGAATATATCAGATTGGCAGGAAGATGAGAGGCCCGCTGCAGTCCTGTCTCTCAACCCAGACAGAAACCATTCCTTAAAACTGTCTTGTGCACAAGCAATATGCAGTAAAGCACATTCAAGACAAACGCATAGGAAATGAAATACCCTTTTTTTTTTTTTTTTACTAAATACTACTCAATTTATTTAAATGCCTGTGACAGGTTGCTGAATGGGTAGAGGTGCAGAGGTGATGCAGTGCAGGAATAAACCAGACAGAAACTCTAATCTGGTTTGGAAAAGGGCTTTTATTTATTTTTAATCCAGGTCTGGTGACCAAACAATAAACCCCAGCAGTACACACTAATGTGTAATGCACGGAGGTAATAATAACGGGTTGCAGCCCAAATAATAAGCACACTGTATCTGCCCCACAATAATACCTAACCTGGTCACCAGTCCTGGGTGCGTGCAGTAGTGCTCGTGGTGGGTGATAACAGGTTATTTTGTGACTGTGGTGTAGTGCCGTTCTGGATTTGTGCTGGCCCAAGGCGACAGCTCTCGATACGTGTTAGCTGTCTGGTGGTTCACAAACTAGAAAATTACTAACAACATGAAAGCAAACAAAACACTCACAAATACAATTGCAGTTTTCACTGAGGTCTCTCACAGTTCTTCTAGTCTCTAATCAAAACCAAGCGAAGGAACAGATTGCAATTCTCTGTCCCCTTTTTATGCTGTCACGCATGACCCCTTGGTAAACAAGTGCAGCTGTCTGTACAATCTGCAGCTGCTACGTCGTTTCCCTTCCGGGTCAATACGTTCTTGCAACGGAGTCTCGCCTTCTTCCAGACTGACCGACTTCCCAACCCTGGGAAAGAACTGTCAGGCCAGCCCGTCCAAAGAACTGCTTAGCACCCTCACAGGTTGGGAGGGAGATTTACAATCAAGATTCATTGTATTTCTGGCACAATGCCACTCACATTTTAATGTATCCATGTAGCACAATGAAGGAACAGTTGCTCCAGTAAGTCCAGCTGATTATTAGATAGATACACCGAAAATATTACTTTCTGTATGTTGTGTTGCTGTAGCACCAGCATCCCCTGCGCCCAAGTTATAGTTTGTCAAAAAGAAATATCTCGTTGCTTCATATACTACAGCAAGTGGCTCATTTGAATGCAATTAACAATTACATTGTTTTTTTTGGGGGGGAAATACCTTTTCTTCCACTGGTCATATTTTGAAAAAAACTGTTTTAATAGATTACTCCAAAAGCTGCATAGATACCCAATTCCAAAGCGATTGATCCATAAAACAAAAACTTATATAATATGTGTGGATTCCAAATGGAGGGCTATTTAAAGTAAACATGCAGACAATCTGTATAAAATAACCCTTACTAAGTGGCAACCATTTTATTTCATATAGAATACAATGATAAATGCCATTACTAGTTATACATCTGTCATCTGTATGGTGTACAACATCTAGCATCTATCAGGGAAGATGCACAGGTGGTGTGTTAAATCATTTGGCGCAATAAATGTTAGCCTTGAGGTTGAATTCTCGGGGGGCGAGCTAGGGCTCTGCCTACCTTTCTTTCCTATCAATTAACACTTATTTCTTATTTAAAGCACTGTTTCCTCCTTCCTCGCTGTCTGGTGTTCTCAGTTTTCTTTGACTGTAAGCACACATACAACCCTTTACCTAGGGCTGAACTTTCTTCATCATCCCACTCCAACTCCAACTTCTTCATCATCCGACTCCAACTCCTACCTGTCTGGATTGCAGGCCGTTCTGCTCATCGGGATCCAGTTCCAGCAGCATGCCCTTCGATACCACGTCGATCTTCAGGTATACATTCCAACGACCCATCCTTGTTCCACGATTATCCTTCTATGTTCTTTGAAAACTGATCAGCTCCATCAAGGACAGTTCATGTAAATATAAAAAATCAATTCTCCAATATGTCCCTATTCCTCAATGCTCAAGTGCATTTCCTGCAAGAGCTCTTTTCTTCCGGCAGACCCTCTATTCGTTGATTCTTCCCAAACAATCAGAACAAAACACTGGTTCACTACTCAATACTCATCTAGCCTGTATCTGATATTGGGTCGAGTCATCATTTACTCTGATCACAGCCTTAACAACTAATGATTAAAGACACACACACATATACAGTATGCATGTCAGCGACATGATCATTGGACATATATATTTTGTAGACCAGAGGTAGACAACTCTGGTCCAGGAAAGGCCATTCCACGCCAGGTTCAATAGCTAGAATTAATTGATTGAGTGCTTTAAAACCCAGTCAGAGGTTTAATTGATTGGATTTAATAAGGAAGGACATGGTTGGAACAAAGACCTTAACTGGAAGGGTCAAGGCTGTCTCCCCCTGTTTTAGATTGCCTACAGGTATTATGAGGCTTACACAACTGATTGTGAGGTTTTACCTTTGTGCGTCTGAGTATATGCGCAGTTATTGTTGTTATGCTGCAATTCTTGGCCTCGCGGTTTACATGCTTATTATTAATATTTAATTATAGTGTTCAGTCTGTTGTGAAAGAAAAGCGCTAATATAAGGGTAAACAGTCAAAATAAATAATACATTTCCCCAAATACTCCTTAATCCTTAAATCCTCTTGAATCCAATTTACATATTCCAATATTTTTTTTATATACCATATAGATAGATAGATAGATAGATAGATAGATAGATAGATAGATAGATAGATAGATAGATAGATAGATAGATCAGAGAGTCAATTATCCGAACTAATTGGGACTGATACTAGTTTGCATAATTGATTTGTATGGATAATCAAACAGTTATTAATAACAATTACTGTACCTTTAATAATGTATAGAATAAAGTTAACATACACAAGTACTTAGTACACAAGTACAGTAGCTACTGATGACGGGCTACATGGCAAAGTACAAGATTTTCAAACAAGACACGTGTAACAATTTTTTTTTTTTTGTTCTAAAGTGTGGGGAATAATAGCCATTTTCTATACTTTTGAGGCATAAGCAATTAGGAAATAACATTTACTACCCAGGAACAAAAATTGTGTTACATAATGTGATCAATAGCTAGCAACCTATTATATCACATTAAGCATAGAAAATGACATACTTTACTAATCATTAAATTAATTAATGATATACTGTTGCTTAACTGCAACAATTTAAAGCACACAATGCTCCAGCTAAGGGTTTGGTGTACATTGAATTTGCCTCTGCAGAAAGGTGAGTAATAAACTGACTCCATTGTGACTTAGCAGTTAGTTGAAACAATTTAACAACAAACAGGATTGTAAATAAATATAAAACCATAAAGAGGGACCAACAAATAGGATCCAGAATCCAGAAAGAGGAGAACAGGGTATTTATGCTGGGTTGTTTTTGTAATAATAATAATAATAATAATAATAATAATAATAATAATAATAATAGCATCAGTAGTAAAACAAACTTAAATGAGATGGATAGAGCAATTGTATTCATTAATGCGATTAAAACCAAGATTAACTGATATATATATTTGTTTTATCTCAAGATAAATTGTGATCAATGTTTTTCCTCGCTTGATAGCTTGGGAATAATTGAGAACCTCTGCTCTCTCTCTCTCTCTCTCTCTCTCTCTCTCTCTCTCTCTCTCTCTCTCTCTCTCTCTCTCTCCTCTCTCCGCTCAGAGGAGTAGAGAGAGATAGAGAGAGAGTATCTCTCTAGAGATAGAGATATAACGTATATATGTGTGGGTGTATATATCATATATAAGTGTGTGTGTGTATTATATATATATATATATATATATATATATAAAAACTCAATCTTAGTGTCAGACATATAGATATATCGCGAGAGAGAGGAGATCTAGAGGATGCCGATATAGTGATCTCTTCTCGCACTCGCTCTTCAATTCTCAGGTGTCGCCACGGCTAACTCAAGGTGTGCACTCACATGTACATGCAGAGGCTGCCAGGTATAAACACCAAGGTCACACGCTAAGTAAACAAAGTAAGACTGTAAATTTGTGTTAAATAAACTATTCAATGCAAATCATGTCATAATTTATTTAAGCAAGTCTGTAATAAAAAATAAACGGCTGTTAAGGTTCAAATTGCAACTGAATTTAATGAATAATAATAATAATGTAAATTCGGTCAATATTAAAGAATCTTAAATATAATTTTATTTTTGATACTTCAGGAATGGTGAATTAAGCTGGGTAAATAATGAACTGCAACAAATAATGTATCTTTAAGAAAAAGGTGTTTCAATGAGGTATGCTTTCTTTTTTTTTCTTAGTCGCTGTCAGAGTAGAAATTTGTCTTGCTCGCTTGTTTGGTGCTCCCATTGGTGGAGGATGATTGTAAATCTTGACAGACAGACTTGTGCCTAAAAACCACGGATTGTGGGTATTGTCGAGTAATTGAAAATGAGGCATTTGAAAGTGGTCGTGGGGTGCACAGGAATCCTATATGGGTCAAAGGTCAAGTATGAATATAGGAATATGTCATTTTGACGTCATACTGTGGTATTATGCCCTTTTTAGGATGGCTGAGGATGCAAATACAGCCTTTGTCCATGCAGGTTTATGGGTTTTAGACACCTGTAATACTAAAGTTGTGCCTCTTTCGAGTTCAATAAAATATACTCAGGTATCCCATTGCTGACCCATTCATTGTTGGAGGGAAGGACAGTCTTTCATTATTAAGAGCATCATAGATTGTTATGTGTTCAGAAAGTCTTTTAAATGTCAAACAATAGTCATTTTAGTTGCATAAAAATATCATCAACTAATTAATTTGCTTTTTTTTTCAAGCAAAATGTACTAAATAGTTACAAGTCTGGACCTGCACAGCACTAGCTTCTGTCTGTAAAAAGTAATGCAATTGTCCAGTGCAGGACTATCCTGTTCAGAGTTTTATTACTTGAAATGTTCTCATTTGACATACAAGCTCCTCATTGTAAATTATATATATATATATATATATCTTCATAATATTAACCATATTGTTTGGTAGGTAACTCCTGACACATCAAAAGTTGTTTGTTTGTTGTTTTTGTATTTGTTTACAGATTTTGTAATTCAATATATTTTTTGTTGTTTTTGTATTTGTTTACAGATTTTGTAATTCAATATATTTCTATATATTTTTTAACAATAGAATCAGGAATCTCGAAATCTAATAGAAATACAACCCACTATATTGTCTGTGTTTAATTAATAAGTGACAAAGTTGCAGGACCAACAAGTCCCTTACAGTTCAAACGCAAATACAAATGTATAGATACTGTTGACAAGCAATATGCAAACTGTAGAACAAGTCTAAAATTAAAGTTAACCATGTATAATAATAATAATAATAATAATAATAATAAATAATAATAATAATAATAATAACAATGGGTACACTCATAAACTATTTTTTCATTTACTGTGCAGCAGTGCTTAAATATTGCTTTTGATAGATCCTAAATACTGCTGTAACTAGAATTTTCTTGGAATTTCTTCTTGTATTATGCAAAGCCAAGCAAAGCTGTTCTGTAATCCTCAATAATTCATTATGGACAACATACAGGTTGTGCTTTATGTCTGATTAAAGGAAAACACACTTTGTTTTCAATTAAACAAAACCAGCATTGTCCTAAACACAAGCTGTGCTGGCCTGACGTTTAACACAAGCTGTGCTAATGCTTACACGTCTGTTTGGGATATTCACACTTCTGTTTGGTACCCAGATTGGAACTTTAGGGAGATGAAACAAATTATAATATTCTTTCTGTGATCAGAAATAAACTTTTGATTTTGTGTAATCTTGTTGGAAGCCTTGTTTTGAGAAATACCCATCACACAGCTCAGAAACAACAAATGCATAGCTACTATAAATGACTTTCATTGAATTAGCAAGCCTTCAATTTAAGTTATGTATGTATTAATTTATGTATGTATTTATTTGGTTATTTACCTACAGTAGTGTGGAAATGTATTAGAACACCTCAAGATGTGTCATGTATATCCTTTATATACCCACCCGCATGAAAACCTCTGGGTGCGAGGATTTCCATTTTCACTCATTAATCTAGAAACAATAGGCACCCATGTGTGAAAATGCTTAAGCAACTTTAAAAAATCTCACTCATTCTACCATTTGTGGCTATCTGTTCCTTTTTTACATGAATTGCATGCATGGCTTATTAAATTCAATACAATGGGGTGTTCTGATAAATGTAACACTACTGTATATTTTATGTATTTATTTACATTCGTGTGGGTATAACCTCTATTATTGTAAACAATATATATGAAAAGTTTGCATTGCTTTGCATTTTTTTCGGTAGTACAAATTATTTCGAACTGCCATTAATCAGCTTTGCTTTTCACACTTAAAATCCAACAGCATGAAAATAGCATTGTAAGGCATTTTAGTAATTATGTTGTTTCTCAAGTAACAACTCACTTTAAATGTCAGAACCAAATGTATCATTTTATTAAATTTCTATTTATAGAGAAAGAAATACCACCACCTGAGAGCTTAACCTCTTATTACACTCAGCAAACATCATACAAGCACACTTTAAAGCTGCTGACAAAAACAGGAAAAACATTTCTAATAAAACATGAAATGATTGTTTGTGTTGATTGTGTGTGCAGTTTGTGCTCTTTGAAGTCCACTGACATTAAAGAAATGTTTTATGTGGCTGGTTGGTATACTCGTATCACGTTCCTATTTATATTCAGGCTTGGTTAAATACATAGTGAAGACTATCATTTTTTACAAGTGCAGGCACACTTTGCTTTAAATACAGTATCACAAGTTACAAAACTATTTTTTTACCATTTAATTTGAAATATCACTGTTTCATGTGCAGTATAATTTGCATTCTGAAATGCAGTGTATTATTAAATGTATAATCATAGATTTCGAAAATAAAACATCACATGTAAGAATTAGAAAGAATAATTTGGGTTATGTATTTATTGTAAGCTTTTGGCCCCTGGAGATATATAACATATAAGAAGCAGTATCCCAGTGATAGTAATATATGAAAAATCAATTGCTGCAACGCTTGATGAAGACACACTGTATGTCGAAACGAGCTGTGTTGTGTTTGTTTCATGTTTTGTTTTAATAAATAATAAAATGTTTTTAAACAAAATGCAAGAGGAAAATGACCAATATAATTATTAGTGGTCAAGTCTAAAAGAATAGAGATTTTTGAGTGTGCGACCAGCCTTGTCTCTACAAGTGTCATCAAACAAATTATACATGGCTTATATGACATTGCTGTCAGCCTTTTTCAATCCACTGCTGGATGAAGGCCTCCCCAAGATTCTTCCCAAAAGCCTGTCTGCCGCGTCCCTCATCCACGCTGCTCCTGTGGGTTTCCTAATTTCATCTTGCTGGAGGTCTTCTTCTTGGTTGATCTCTTGGGATCCAGTCTAGTATCTCCTTGGTCCAGCGAAGGTCTACTCTTCCTGCTACATATCCAGCCCTCACTGCCATTTCAGTTTTTAAAATCTTATAATAACTATATATACACATATATATATAAAGATCGGCACGGGTAGAAAATCTACAACTGGGTACCCATCGTGAAAAATGGGTACCTGTATCTTTTCCAGCTAATGAAAAAAATTCACATTCATGTTTTAAGTGCATGTAGTCCTTTCAGATCTGTAAACTTGAGTAACCTTTTCAGTACTGGAAACATTCAGTTCAGTTTTAAAACTAACATTTAATGGGACACGTGCGTCTGTTTTGTTGTAACAATAAAGTGCCATTCCTGAGCACTAAATTCTGTCTTGTGAATACATAACAGTGGCATCCAAGCAAAGCACTGGGTGGAATTTCTTTTCCAAGCAGGGGAAAACGGAATTTGCAAACTCTGCCAATAAAGTATTTCATTCAAAGGAGGAAGCACACTTACTTAATGTGCTCCACATTCTTTTATTTTAATTCTATTTATTTTTAAATAAAAGCTACTTATTTTATCTTTTTGTTAAGAAACTATGTCTGTGCCGTAACTGTAGATAAAGCCTTGATAAAGTCGTACTGGAAGCCACACAGTTATTGTTAATGGATCACAGAGTTATCATTGGCATAAAGGATGTTGTTGTGTTATTTTGTTTCCGATTGAGTTCCTGAGAAGAAGATCAGTCACCGCAGTACCGCAGTACTTGCCGCTCGCTGTGTGTGATTGTTTTTTGTAACACTGATATCCTGTCAGTAAAGAACAGGCTTGCTTTTGCATTGTCTTTATTACTCCGGTCAGGGACCCTTGCTTACAGCTGTATTGTCAGATTTTCTACATTTTCTTTAAATTCTCAAATTAATAAGTTGATACCTGGGTAATAAAAAGAGACCCTGGTAGGATTGGGTAATTTAAAAACAAGGACAGGTACCCGGGTTTATATATAGATCCATGCTGTCAGAGTGTGTGTGTATGCATCCGTTAGATTGTGTGTGTGTTTGTGTTGTTGTACGACTGTGAGGGACAGTGAGGGAGGCTGACAGTGAGGGCCTGAGCTGTGAAACAGTGCAAAGAACCCCAAAGTGTGTTGTGGAGTGAAGGAGAAAGAACGTGAGTGACTGGGAGAAAAGAAGAGAGTTAGGGAAAGAGAAAGGACAATTGGGAGAGAAAGGGGATAGAAGTTTTATCATTTTGGCATGAACTCGGCCCAAACTGGGATTCATTGTTACCAGACAGTTAATAAAAATTAAACTGGTTAGTTTGAAATCCCACTTGGTCTCCCTGAGCCTAGCTTAACAACAATGTGAAGATGTGAAGATCGTATATAGAGTATATCTAGTCGTATACACTTTAGCATATATATATATGCGGTACAACTTATATATTGTGGTGTAAAACTGCATACAACTGCAAATACAGCTTTGCTCCTTCCTCTAGTCAGCCCCCTTACTTTTTTATTTGCAAGGGGCAGGTGAAGCGCTCCTCTTTTGGATAACATAATTTGTAATATAACATAAATCTGCTAAGAATATAACTGCCAACTGCCTTAAAGAGCTGTTTCAAGGTGAAGATGTAGCAGGACCCTGTGAAAAGGACTGGTTTGGATTGTGGGCTAAGCAGGCTCACCAAAGGGATTCCCTGGCTTTTAAATTAGCTGTTACATTTGAAAGACTGGACGGCAGCTCTCACAGTCATCATGAATTGTGGTCGTAGCTCTAAAACCTTTCTTCCTAGATACACACAACACCCGTGTTTATGTTTGCCATGACTATTTGAGATAAATTTTCCCGTAGCCCTTGTTTGCTTATGCAAGGCTTAAGGCTGATGTAAAAATTGACACCTTAGTATGAGATAGTTTTCCAGACGGTAATGTCTTGAGGTTTCTTTTCAGATGGGTCATCTTTTTACAACTTCACTTGGTTGCTGCTCATTCAGAGCTACTCAATGACTGTTTAATAGTTTTCCAGATAAAAAAATAAAATGACTATAATCTAGTTCTGAACAACAAGTCGTCTTTAACTGAAAGCACGTTTAGGGAATGCACAATTGAACAGTGCCTTTTAGTGTTAATGTTGTGTGTGTGTTGGATGCTTGTAATATATTTTATTAGCCATTGTGGATCTGGATTCCTGTTTCTGGAAAAATGTAGAAATAAGGTTAGTCACCACTGGTTAGCCGAGTGTAGACCATGACGACGTGTTTTTCTTTCTGTTATTAAGTGGCTCAGTGTTATGAGAATAGAACCGCTCTTGAGGTCTTGTCTTTCTTCCTTGAGATAGTGCACAAACAGATCTGGCTCCCAGATGGGCCTCAGCAAACTCACCCTGTTGACCTTTTAACCTACTGCCCAACTGTCTTCAACACCGACAAAGAGACCAGGGATTTCTCTTGTATTAATTTGAAGCATCTCATGTGCCTCTGCATTGCAATTAGTGAGAGGTTTGTATGTGTCTGTGTGTGTATGTAAAGCCACCTTTAGAACTTCTTTCAGTTTATTCATTTTACTTGGTCCATCCAATTTCCTGTTTACTTAGAGTTTACACTCCTGTTTAAATAGACTTAATTCTTTGTAAAAAAAAAAAAAAAAGAAAAAAAAAAAAACCTCCACCAAATATTTTGAATTGACGTTTTTAAGGCCTCTGTTGTTTTTTAGGTTTTAGTTTTTTATATTTTATAACAGTATGAAAATATGTTGTGAATAATATGTTAAAATAGTTAATAAAAAAACAAACACACACAACTCCCTCCTTCTATCTTTGCTCTGTGACTTAGGGTTTTTTTTTGGGGGTGGTGGGGCTGTGTCCAGTATACATTTACCCCACTTGCAGCTAGTGTGGCCCATGCCATGCCATCATTTGAGGTGTGTTCAAGGTAATTTACTATCCTGATTGTGCCTGTCTCTCTATGCATTTAAGCTTTTTGACTCTCTGAATAGGGTTGCCAATTCCGAAATTTCCAAAACCGGACGAATCCAGCTGTGAAATATGAAATACTCAATAGCACTTTATGTAATACACTAAAAGAAACTTAATAAATTCAATGACAAATTATGCACTGTGGAATTTTTGCTGTTGTATAATTTTAATAAAGAATCGCCTGAAAGCTGTACTATATATATTTTAAAAGACACATTGTACATGCCACTGGGGGCTGTTCCAATTGTAAATGGTTACTTTGGTCTTTGCCCTTATTCCAATGTATGGTATTAGGTATAGCTAGGGCTCTTTGTATTCAGTGTTTATTTTTGAGGTGTGCACCTTAGAGGAGCATTTGTTTTTAGCAGGGATCTTCAGTGAAACACCATGAAACCTGTATATTGTGCAACATGCATACAATGTATACAAAGTTTGTTTAGGGTTACCTTGTTTATTTTCCTAGGTATTGAATTTGATACTGGAGTGAATGGCTCACCTGTTAAAAGTGCAGCTGTGTGGTGTGCAGGGTGAGTCATACAGGGCAGGTTTGCTTCCTGGCTGGGTGAAGTCACTGGTCTTCAATGGGGATTCCAAAAGGAAGCTCCCATGGGTTAGGGAGGCAGGAACTGTTTCTACTCCTCGCGCTACAGTCTTTTGTCCTTCTGAGGTCGGTAGCTCGCTGACCTCTGGTCTCAAGTTCCTGGGTGTAAAAGAGGAAACTGGCTCAGTCGTGGGATTTGAGGACACCCACGGACCCTTCAGATCTCCTGAGCAGTGTGGGAAACTGCAGCCATGAGGGGAAAAAAAATATTGCACATTCCAAATTGGACAGAAAATCAGGGGTAAAATAATTGGACACACTCAATTTAAAAAAAAAAAAAAATGACCACAGGTAATGAAAATGCATCTGCGATAATAAATAATAACAAAAAATTATAACAAATGTGTTTCAGATGAGATTGAGAGAAATTACATTACATTAACTTAGGAAGCAGCTAGCCTAAGTTTGTGGATTTTATTTCCAGCTTCTAAACTGAAAATGCATGAAGGCATTTCTCAGGCCACACTGCAGGAGGCAGTCTGTCAGACATGGAAAAGAAAGAGAAACACCAAAACATCACTATACTATTGAGTCTTTAATTTGGCATTGACACGCCTTCCGGTGGTTGGATTAGTTCATTATGGTAACCCACTCCCTAATTAAAAGGAGAAACAGTATTTAGCAATATATTACTTTCTTTATAAAACATACAAACTGCAGATACAGTATTATAGTACAGCAACCTCCAGATAACATCTGTGCCCTTCTCCAGCAGACATGCAGTGCAGATGGCACTTGCACAGCGGTTGTACTGTACAGTAATTGCTGAAGGACTTTACCTATAAGGGACTGTGGGTGCAGAGAAATAATGTGAAAGTGTATCAGCAGAAGGAAGGAATCTCATGCAGGCAGCACCTCAAGGAGATTGTTTAAAGGGTTTGCATTCCATGGTAGGCTACCTGCACACACAGATTCTGGTAGCTTTTCAGAAAGCATATCAGAATGTTATTATTGGGTTAGCTGTTCAAAAAGTAATTGAAACAGAAGGAAGCTTTGTTTTCATACAGTAAAACTATGATTTGAAACTGTACAGTACACCCAGTGATTGACAATGGTCTTCTTATGTGTTTACAGGTTTAGTGGTACGTCAACATATAAGTAGGGAGGGGTACTGTTAGAGTGCTTGATTATAGTGCATGAAACTGTCTTATTCATAAAGGTACAAGACAGATACAAGTTGTAGGATGGAAATACAGATTTCCAGTGTTAAGAAATTATTAGAACAAAATAAATGTGTCAAGTATGTTGAAGTTACAGTCAGACAGTGCCAGCGCTAGGATTTACTGGGCCCTGGTGCAAGACTATGAAGTAGACCCCCCTTCACCACCACCCCCACCCCCACCTCCCAAAAAGAAAAAGAAAAATGCTCCAGCACAACCAAAAAAAAATGTTTGAAAATAAAAATTTTAGCAAACTTTTGTCAAATTTTTGTCAAAAACGTGTTTATTTTATTTTCCAACAAAACCTATTCTAATGTTATTTTAAGATGACTGTGAACAAGACAGTAATCAATCAAGTAATAGTATATCCAAACATTTTAATAGATCAATTATGCGACAATATTAATCAATGATTAATAACTTGAGTTACTTATTATTTAAACATATTAATATATTCAAATTAGTCACAAAAATATATTAATCATATCAATTGGATTTCTAAATTAATGTTATCAAGTACAAAATTTAGAATGAAAAACATGTCCGCATAAAAACTTCGCCCACGTACAAATGCATTCAATACAACTCAAAAGCAAAAAAAAAAAACAACATTATATGAACACACAACAAATTGCTATCCAAAATGCATGCAATTTTTACCATCCATTGATTTCATCTGCCAGCAGAGCAATCACATGACCTCAGAAACAGTAACTTCTTGCCAGAGCGCTCGCTCTGCATCCCGTCTCCAGATAGACAATCTGTTGGCTCGGATTTGTGGATTTGTGTTTTGATTGACAGTCTGCCAATAGTATCTTGCTACAGTTTATTTTTCAAATCCCAGTAGATTAGATGGCGCCTCTCTCTCTCTATATATATAAAAGAAATTGAGTCAAGGCTGGGCCTCCCCAAAAGCTGGGCTCGGGTGCCTCCCCCTGACGCCGATCCTGCAATCAGATAATAATCAGATCAACATAGATAGTTTGCAAATTTCTTTTGTCTAAAGCAGAGGGAACACAAAACCACTTTTTCAGATGCTTGAAACCTAGTTCCAGGAGACCGGGAGACCTGGTTTGAGGAGCTTTGCTGTATCAAACCTCAAGTCCCCCTTGGTGTGTATGCGATTACTTGAAGCCTAACCTCCTGAAGCCAAGTTTCAAGCCATTAACCCTTTGCCATCCTATGTTGGACCAGGTCCGACATAACAATTTTCTCATTTCCGATCCTATGTCGGACCCTGTCTGACAATCATGAAAAGAACATCAAGTACAGTTCTCCAGTCGTTTTTTTTTCTCCGGAAAAAATCAGCGATAATCTTTCAATGGCCGAGTGAGACCAATAAGAAGCCGAGAGAATCGGAAAAAAAAGGGGGGCGGATCTGAGCAATACACATAGCCCCTGCACCACAGAGATAACAGGAACATAAACAAACAAGATAGCTGCTTCCGCATCCAGCGCTCAAAGAATATCACAAACATTTGCACAGCTTTTTGAGATGTTGTAGTAATAAAATAATGATCAGGACAGCTCGAACACGTACACAAGTTCTGTGGTCATGGAAACGTGGTAAAAGCGGCTCTTTGTGCCCTCAGCTGGTGACTTTAAGTTGTACCTTATTTGGTTCCTATTCCTGCTCCTCTCTAACCCCAGGAATACATTGAAGTGATGGGGATGCCGTCCTTTTAGCAGCTTTGAAAGCACTAAATAACAATACAAATACAACAAAGTGATGGCTCTGGGCATGTCAGGCAGTATTAGAATGTAATAACAGCACACGGTTATCTTAGCTCTTGTTACTTTTTGAAATTCCCTTTAAAGATGCAGAAGCTGGTTAGCAGATGCAAACCCCTTGATAAGGCAGGCACTGGTTCTGTAGGGTCATTGTCTTTTCTTGTGCATTTGCCACACCCCGCTGCAATTAGTTCTATTTTTACTTGTTATTTCACAACTCCTGGCTTCCTGGTTCCAAAGTTGAGCAGTTTGCATGTGCAAGACCTGTTTAAAGCCCCTCTTTGACCATTAACCAGCTATTTGGCAAGGCGCGCTGAAGAAAAGTGTTGCATTTGGGCCTCCTCTTGGCTCTGTTGTTTAATCGCTCTTGCCAGATTTACTCTAACACGTATAATGTTTCCTGTCACAAAAAAAATAAAAAAAATAAAGGCATCCAGTTTTTTGTGTGACTGCTGCTGATACAGTAGTGCATATACACGGCAATCTTCTATCATAATACTGCCTGTGGGCTGACGACCATGTTTAAAAGATTTGTACTGCATATAATGTAACAACATTGCCATGTCAGGTGTACTACAATAAAACCTACAATAATCATAGAATGTTAAAGTAGGAACAAAACATAGGTCTTTCTTTTTTTAACTATTTCTGTGATTACTCGTGGCTGATCTGGGGTTGCCTAGCAACGCTTTTATCGACATTAGCGTATCCAGGTCAAATGTAGCCTTTCGTGGTGTACTGGTATTTATACCGAGGTTTAGAAAACTCACACTGGGTAATTCCCAGTGATACACTACACTAGTGTGCAGATTTATTACAACACCCCATCGCTGGTGTTATTGTGGGTTGCTGTGCATATGAAATCAAACCACTGTAGCTGAAAATCTTGGAAAATTGACAAAATAGTCAAATTAGTGATTGTCTAATTTAATGGATGACTTTAATAGGCCACACATGCAATTCATTTAAAATAGTATGAGAAAATAAACACACAGTCACAAATGATGAAATGCCTGAGGCTTTTTAGAAGTTGTTTAAGATGCCTAATTAAAGCATAAAGTGGTCTAACCTTTTCACACATGAACGCTGATTGTGTCTATATCACTGATTCCTGACTGGAAATGGAAATCCTCACACCTGGCTTTCATGCAGGTAGGTTTATAATGGATGACACACCTTGAGGTGCTCTAATTAATGTGCGCATGACTGTATCTGTATCTTTGTACAGGACCCCATGACTTTATATAAGTAACAGTAATGTTGCTGATATTTGAACAGTTTGATGTATAGCACATGCCGTTAAAATGATTGTGAAGCATGGTATGCTATATTGCTCATTGTTTGAGATATTCCTGGTACAGCCATGCATGTTTCTGCTTTGCACATGCTGTTGGTGGTAGTATAATTATTATTTTTTTGTGTAAAGCACCCTCTATGTTTCTTCAATTCTTAATAATAGATCTAGTTTTTCTAATGATTGCTTACACTTTTCATACCTATCACATGCCACTTTATTCTCTCAAGGTATTTTGTCTTTGATTGACCAATACACTGCATTGGCATTATAATCACTGCACAGAATTACATAGGTACAGTTTGAGAAAGTGTAATTGCAGGAGTAATTCAAACAAGAAAACATACACTAAGTATTCTGGAATTCATTGATTCTAATAAATCACTGCAGTCAATGACAGTCACAACACCATTAATCAATTGCAATGTATTATCATTCTGAGAAATACTGTGCTTGTTGCTTGACAGGACTGTTAATCTGGTGGTAGGTTACTTAATTAGACTGTTAGTATGCAATTTGTGTTTCAGGGTTGAATAAACGATCATTGGAAGAGCTGACCTAATTAGTCATTGAACCCTTGAATGTTAATAGAGACGATGCTTTCTTGTTAATAGGTTAAGTTATTTCAGTTCTGAGACGTTAAATCTTTAACGTATAAAATCCTCAATAAGCTATTAAAGTGAGTTGCCTCATCTGTTAACAGGGCTAGGATGCAAGTTTAATGTGCTAAATACGTTCTACAATTGCAACTTTTAAAGCATGCTTTCAGTGTGCATAAGGAGGAAATCTTCAATACTTGCTTTGAGGTGTTGCAGTTCTGCCTTGGAGTTATGACTGAGAATTTTGAAGCCATGAATGGAAGGATACAAAGGATATCAGTTCTATAAACATATAAACTAAAATAGAGAAACAAATCCAAATTAATTTATAACTAATACAGAAAAATGCTTATTAGTAGGATACAATAACTGCATCTTGTTGTTTGTAAAATATGTGCTAACACTTTACATTAAGTGTCTCTAATTACTGTGCATTTACATAGTAGTTACTTGGTATGTATTGCACATAATTACAATGTTATTATGCATAGTTAAAGTGTACTTAATGTGTAAATCTTTTTGCACAATATAATCTTAAACCTATCCATAACCCTACCTCTAAACCTAACCCTTAACTTAACTCGAACCATTTTCTGATACAATTGTTTCCTTACATATATCTTCTAAAAGATTTACACATTAAGTACACTGTAACTGTGCATAATAATATTGTATACACATGTATTTACTAAGTTACTACTTTGTAAAAACACAGTAATTAGAGACACAGGAGCGGCTTCTTCAATAATTGATTGTGTACCTGTGATACTAATGTTGTTGCTGCATGCTCCTGGTTGGCTGCTTGTTACTAATACTGCTTTATATGTTCTTATTGAAGCAGCCACTTCAGGCCAAACTTGTGTGCAAGTGGCTGTGTATAAAGTTAGATAAAGAACAGCTCATAATGATCATTTTGAAAGGACCCTGAAACTGTCTTTGAACTGTTTCTTATGAAGGAGTCTATCAGGGGATAAAGATTTAGATTGAACAAATTCGGGATCGTTGATCACGCTTGCGTCCTTTAAAAGGTTTTAGAAGGGATAGTGGACAATTGGTTATTGTTTTTACACCACAATGCAATTTGCACCATATTTTGGGAAAGTAAAACAAAACAAGTAAGAAACAACCCAGAAGCTTCATTTATGGACTCAAAGGTGTGCATGATTTATTTGTAGTTATGTGACATGAACAGTTTAATTTGATCTCACCCAAACAATGGGTAGAATTCATTTTGGTGCAAAGACCTTAATAAAATTGGGTTTGGTGTGTCTTTATTTATTGTTAATTCACAGCATTTCCAAGAAATTCAGATTGCCAAACTTCAGAGTGGAATTTGTTATCTCTATACGGGATAATACAGGGGCTGTGAAAGTCATATAATAGTACTAAAAGCATACTGTGGAATGCAATTCAAAAATGTGAAGTACAATCCCAAGACCAATACAGATCAAATGTGTGAAGGAGATGGAAAATGTGAAGCGGGCAGATTTGGAGCGTGCACTGTCATACTTAGCATTCTGGTGGTTTCAGTGACTGTGTAGCTCATAAATAAGAGCCTTTTGCTAAATTCTAAAACACGAGAAAGACAGTCTGAGCTTCGCCAAAACTCACACATACGAGCCAGAACATTGAATAATGTTCTATGGAATGATGAGAGTAAAATGAAACTCAGTGACTGTGATGGTAAAATCTACCTTGTGTTCTTGGCAACCATGGGAGGGCTCGGTGCCTGTCGTCCTGCTGTCTGGACTGCATGAACTCGAGTGTAACAACGGGTTCATTAAAAAGGGACTTCTTTATGTAAGATGCTGTCAGGTGCAAAGAAGCAAATTGTTACCTTATAAGTCCATGTAAAAAAAAGGTAACATTTTACACAGTGTATCTAATTAATGTGTATTTACATAGTAGTTAAATCGTAAATACATGTGTACTTACACGTAATTACCATGCTATTATGAATCAGTTTTTTATTAAGTATGTTAAAAACTACAATGTGGTATGCAATTCAGTATGTTAACATAACATTATTCGGCAGGCTTCATTCATTCGACTTTATGCAACAAAATGTTTTAGTGCTACAGGGTGGTCCAAAACTTTGTCCATAGCTGTAGATGGGAAACTTAACATGGTACCATTATACATGCTGTGACTCAAGGGGATATATAAAAGATACAAATAGCATTTTGGTGTAAGCATATTCATTTTCTTCAGCCCTACACTCATTCTCGTAGCTTGCACTTTGGAACAGGGATAGATAAACTGCCCTTCTTTTGGTACCATATTAGCCCTATAAAATGTCAGATAAGGCCCCGCAGGTCTTCCTCAGGTGACAGGGGTTTTGGAGAGCCAGATTTTTTTTTAAACTGAGCTGAAGCATATTTCATATGGAGTGAATCAACGCAGGACTGCAGTGGGATCGAATGTGATCTGTGTGTGGTTTTGCCCTGGTTTTCCATCTGGTGACATCAGTGAGGTTATCTAAGCAATGCAGGTTAGAAGTACACACAAGTGCAGGTTACAAGTTACCATGGAGATGAGGAAGTATTTCTGTCAGTAAATATGACATTTATAAATATTTACCAAGTGCATAGTGCAGTTTGCATGATCGCACACACCCCACTTGTGGATTACAGATATCAAACGAGTTCAGTAAAAACAGTAAAGCTGTTAGTATAGTATCGAACTCTTAAGCTGATCCATCCAGGAACATCAAGCCCAGTTCCTAGCTATTCAAATTGAAATGTAAGTCCTGACTAGTTCAATGCTACATGTAAAGCTACTTGTTATCTGAAATATTCTTCTCCACTGTGCAGTGTTTCTCAGTGCTGCACAGTGAGGGATTATGAAATATTCTTCTCCACTGTGCAGTGTTTCTCAGTGCTGTACAGTGAAGGATTATGAAATATTTTCGTTCATGCAGGTCCAGGACGAGTTGTTCACTTCAAATGTTCTTGGTTTCTGGGTAATCAATCTAGCTTCAGTGTTGTTAGTACTGTGGACTGGTTACTAATACAGTACATGTTTGCATAGGGAGGTTGCCTGGTCACATTTGACACACGGCACGTAATGATCATCCACTCATGGAATTCCTTCTTTGTTTCACCAATATATTTGTCATTACATCATGGAACTTAAGCAAGCACAGTTATCAATGAGCTGTAAACCTTTGTAGGGTTCACTGCTGCCTGCTGCCTGCTGCCAGCTAGGATATAAAAGCACCCAGCACAGTGCAGTGCAGCGGTATGCATTAGAGAGATGAAGAATATTTGTGTGGTTAAGTGATTGTGTTGTTGCTCATGGTTCCATAATGTTCTGTCATTTTCTGCAGCTCCATTACTGTGCTATCCAAAGTGTAAGTAGAGAAGGCGTGGGGTTTTCTGAGACACCACACGCCTCCTGTGAGTTCAACCAGCGAGAAGTGGGTTGCCTCAGCACAGCCACACACCTGCAAGTGTGTTATTGTGCCCAAAACCCATCTTTTATTTGGTTTATTTCTGGTCATTCATAAAGGCTGAACGGGATGTTTGAAGAGCTGTAGTGGGATGCTGTTGTTAGAATGAGCTGCATACCTCACTGGCAGTTTCAATGGCCTGACATATGTAAAGGCTTACGCAATTATGGGCCATTGTTTGATTCTTTGGTCTGTCGTGACTTTCCTTTTTGTTATTAATCAGAACGCCTTCAGTTCATCTGATAGATTTATACCGTTTGGCTGGTATTGTTAAACATTCTGTTTTCTTGACTTTTTATTTATTTGTATTTTTATATACTTTTTATATACTTTTTATTTTTATTTTATTTATGTACCAATATTGTTCACTGTGAACTTGAATCATGTTGGAGTTATTTTTTTAGGGATCTGCTGTTTATAAAATGCATCACGTGTAAAAAAAACAATAGAAAAAAAAAAGTGCATTCTCCAAATTTTGGACAGTCAGAAAAGGCATTTAAATACATAAACATATTTTTAAAATTTGACAGGCCCCTTTTACCATGGAGATGAGTCGTTGTGTAATCTGCTTTATTCTGTTCCATGCCTCATTTACTCCTATAGATAGCCTTGTGTTTTATCTATAACATATTTTTTGGTATCAGGTTCTGACATTTGCCTTAACCAAGCAATTCAGTTCTATTCAAATTATTAAACAAACTGATTCCCCTCAGACGTGTTAAATCCAATGCCCATATCTGTCACTACACTGACTACATTATTCAACACTCACTAGCACAGGATGCCAAACAAGTACTCTGGGAAAGTTAATCTCACAAAAGCTCTGTCCAGAGTCCTGAAATTCAGTTCACCCTCAAATATTGCTGAATTCAATTGCTCTGTTTTTAACCCTAATTACTTTAGTGTTGTAGGAAATGAATAACAGTGCTTTAGAGATTATTCCAGTCCCTCTTTAAAAGTCCTGGGCACTGCTTTTTCAAATTTGAGTTTAACAAGAAAAAAAAAGCATAACCTGAGTGCTCTTTGATTATGCTTTTTTCTAAATGAGTTCAATTAAATAATATGAAACCACACTGGCTTAAGTGTTGCTGAAGAGTGTCATTATTACAATGCCTAATGTTTGCCTATGGGAAATTTTGATTTAAAATAAAATAGGGAAAGTGCTTTTTTTTTTTTTTTACATGAAGTAAAAGGGGGATAAAATCCTTAGAAATAAAACCAGAAATCTGTCTCTAATCATGTCTGACAAAAACATTAATACATGGTCGCTATAATAATAATAATAATAATAATAAAAACTAGAAGTTGCAAGCAACTTTATAGCTTCCTACAGCTTATTGTGAAATTTAAGCATATCAGTTTTTGTTCAATGGCCAAGTTTTGCTTCGATCAGATTAGTGGTTTTGAAGAAGACATTTGTGTGTTTATTAGGTTATACAACATGGCACCACACTACTGAACCAATCAGCTTCATTTCGAGCACCGTGCATCTTGTACAATCCCTAACCATACCACTGAACCAATCAGCTTCATTTCAAGCACCTTGCATCTTGGACAATCCCTAACCATGAATACCAAGTTTCAGAACTCTGTGATAAGATGGTTCAGACAATATGTTTGTCATAAAGTCCAATATGGCTGTCAAACCATGTGACTAATCGTTTTCATTCAGCTGTGGACATTAGTTCCCACTGGCGTCTACAACTAGGCTAAATTTTTCATGCAACGCTTTTCATTGTATGCAACTTTCAAGGTTTTTGTGGCGGAAAAGAAAAATAATAATAATAATTTTAACAACAACAATAGGCTTCCCAGCCATGGTCTTGGAAGCATAATAATAATAATAATAATAATAATAATAATAATAATGCAAGAAGGGATGCAGTGAAGTTAATTTACCCAAGTACAGTATGTAAAAGATCTTATAGAAATCTTTTTTTTTTTTTGTCTTTAAGCTCCCTGATGTTACTTTATTTCCGAATTCACCTCAAGTGCTGCAGCATTATACCTACCAGCTCCCTGGTTATTTTATACATTAACCTCAGAGCTGGTAAATTGACACATTTACCAGTTAATCTATAGATATACTGATTTAACCATGAACCGCAACATTTATATTGTGTAGATTAGTTCAGTATATCCAATTATGCCTGATTTATTTATTTATATATGTATGTATTTAATATTCTGTAAAGTTAAAGACCTATGCAATGTTTTTTTAATATCAGAATTGCAGCATGAATAAGGCTTTAATCAAGATCAGATTTCAGTTTTTCATTTAGGTGTTTCCAACTAATATACAATTGTATTCTGTTCAGTTCTTTCTGTTCTGAGTTTCAATACGTGATTTATGATTTCCAATTTCTTGTTTTTAAATGTGTTCTTAGCATTTTTATCAGGTTACTGATATCTTAAAATCTCTACAAGCTATTGATTGTAAGAAGCCTGCAGGTCCTGATGGTCTAGACCCATTTTTATTAAAAACAGCTGCTGTAGTCACTGCAGAATATATTACTTACTTCTGTAACCTTTCAATTTGAATCTTTCAGGGTGAAGCACTGCTATGTTTTATACAAGACTGTTCTATGTAAGCTACCTCCATATATAAATGAATACTTTACAGTCACTTAGATCACACTCATGTTTTGTATTTTACGGTTCCTAAAGGCTGCTAAAAGATCATTTGCTTATTTTGCTCCATGCTCTTGGAATGACTTACAGTCTAAACTTAAGTTGCAGTCCCAAATAACTGTAGTACAATTCCAGAGTAAGGTGCATGATTATCTAACTGAGAGTTGAGCTTGTTTTAAGTAGGTGATTACACCTGCCATGAATTGATTGTCACTAACTGGTTGTTTATTGTATTAAGTATGACTTGTCTGTGTTTTAAAAGTATTTATTTATGTATTGTAATATGTTGTATTGTACTGCTGCTACCTTTCTTGGCTAGGTCTCACTTGAAAAAGAGGTTTAATAATAATTTTGCTTCCTGGGTGCTTGTGCGATAGGGACATTTTCCTTTGCCTAACATACAAAATGAACTTAAATTGTAGCTTCACAAAAATTTACTTTGCAAAAGGGTTAGAATAAGGCTTTCAATAATAGGATCAAACAATATTAAAACACTGCTGACCAACGACTTGTAGCTATAGTTTAAATATGGTTATTTGAAAATGTTTACACTGTCATCTACAAACAATTTGTATGCCACTGTGCTGACACACCTTGAATCAATAAATGTTACAGGTGAGAGGCTGGATGCAAACCAGCGACCCAAGCACACTACAATAGAGTACCTTAACCACAGTGCAAAAGAGCCGGGCTCGTCTGCATTCATAGTGTTAGAGCTTTAAACCACATGTCACTGACAGGGGACAGAATCTGTAACATTAGTGAATCCCTGCCCACCCTGGTTAGAGGCACACAACACAATCATTTCAGAGTATCATGATACATTTTGGACACCAAGGAGCATCTATTTGGATTAAAAAAAAAGCTCTAAAAATATTCCAACAATGGTTACTGACATTTTGTATCCCCTTAACCTCTATTAGGATACATTACAGATGAATGATCACATGCATTAGGCTACATGACTTAAAGGAGACAAGTGTATCTCTGACCAGGGTAGAAAGACACTTAAATTATCACAAAGAGATGAAGCTAAAGGGTTTAAGGTTACAGTTACAGAGCAGCCTGGCAGCGGTGTGAAATATCCAGGTTATCTGAAGCATGCAGCTTGTCTTGTTTTCAAATCAACATGTAATCAATACATTTATTGAATACCTGCTGATAAATACTTTTTAAAGACAGTAACAAGTGTGAGTTATGACTATTCTGCCCCCCCTCATTTCAGATATAATATTATGCCTCCAAATCACCCTAGCCTATTGTTTTAGACAATATAAATGTATCCAATAAAAATAACAAACAATATCAGGCCTTTCATTTGTGGCTTGTGTGTAGATGGTTTTTTTTTTTGTTTGTTTTTGTTTATTGATTTTAGAATTGGAAATGGTGTTTTTTTCTTTCAGACAACAAATACACTAATGAAGATTCAGAGTAAATAGCTTTGAGAATGTAACCTAATATGTTTCCTTAGAGAAGGTATACAGGGTACAATTTTGGTTGGAAAGGTTGATTCGACATTGAGTTGTGGTAAATTGCCCTTCCTTTTTAATTACATTTGTTTCTAAAGATATTTAAAATACAAACTCACAACACTGTCTTACAATTAAAAATACTTAGATTGAGTCATTCCCAATTAATAACATACTTAAAACAAGATTAATTATGGATGTCCAACAAAGTAAAATCCAAATACAGCAAAGAACAAAATGTTCAGCAGGAATTCAATTATTAAATGCCTCCTGAAATGTCTTGATAGGCCATTGGTTTTAAAAAGTTGAAGTATTTTGGGAAAATCATTTTTTGCTTTTTAAATTTCCCAAAATAGAAAGACAGCAGAGAGCACTCAGATAAAAAGGCTTGCTTCATTTTATCCAGTTCACTTGTATTCTGTTTTTAAAGTTCTCACTGGTGACTGTAGCCCTCTTACCTCTGTAAACATTACACCTGCAATACATATTTATTGTGGAAAACATATAGAAATCTGAAGAGAAAGTCATGCATTTGTTCAACTGTTTTTTTTTAATTTTTATTTGTAATATTGTCATAGCTTTTTATAATCAGAAAACTTTAAAAGTAGTAGACAGTACTAATCTTGCACAAATAAATGAGGTACATTAGGTATCAGAAAAACAAAACAGTAATGGCAAGGTACTTAATTGCTGTAAACAGTGACGAATATAAAAATAAAAGGTTTAGTAACTTTCCTGTTAAACACTGCCCTGTACAATCACTCCCTATAGTGTTTGGGGCTACTTTGGGCTTTTTTGTTGTTGTCAATAATGTACTCTCATGCAAGTAATTGCTCTTTAATAAAGTACCTGTGGAATCTCTCTTCCAGTCACTTTAATGAAGCAGAACAGTGTGGTTATCCGGCTCAGACACCACTGCTCGGAGGCTCTAGGTAAAGACTTTTGAATGTTTAATGTGAATATGAACCCAAACCCACTGGGTCCTTATCATGAACAAACAAATAAGACAACGTGCTGGAATGTTTGATTCCTCAGTTTGTATTGCAGTATGTGCCTCAATATTAAATTCACATGTAACACTGCTCTTTATTAGTAATAGTTGATCTTGTTTTGAAATTACTCGTTATTTAATAAATCATGACTTGCATTTTTTATTTTATTATTTAGAAGACACAGCTATTATTTATTCACGTTTGCTTTGTGCACTTGTTGTTGTTTTGATTTGTATAATTCACACATTTGTTAAATTCAAGCAGTTGCACTGGCTATGACGACCACCCGTCCCTAACGAGCATATCTTTTAATTAACGATGTTCAACTTCCTCCTGCTCCCTAACAAGCATATCTGTTAATTAACAAGATTCACCTTCCTCCCTAATGAGCATAGCTGTTAATTAACAAGATTCACCTTTCTCCCTAACGAGCATATCTGTTAATTAATGAAAATCACTGTCCCCCCTCTCTAACGAGCATATCTGTTAATTAACGAGATTCACCTTCCTCCCTAACGAGCATATCTGTTAATTAACAAGATTCACCTTCCTCTCTAAAGAGCATATCTGTTAATTAACAAGATTCACCTTCCTCCCTAACGAGCATATCTGTTAATTAACGAGATTCACCATCCTCCCTAACGAGCATATCTGTTAATTAACAAGATTCACCTTCCTCCCTAACGAGCATATCTGTTAATTAACAAGATTCACCTTCCTCCCTAACAAGCATATATGTTAATTAACAAGATTCACCATCCTCCCTAACGAGCATATCCGTTAATTAACGAGATTCACCAGCCTCCATAATGAGCATATCTGTTAATTAACGAGATTCACTGTCCTCCCTAACAAGCATATCTGTCAATTAACGAGATTCACCTGTTGATCGATCTTAGGGCAGGTTTAAAAGTAAGACATGTAGGTGCAGCTAGCAGTGCTGCACAGATGCTGCTGCCGCCGCCGCCACCACCGCTGTCAGTCCTATTTAAATCCTCTGATCTTGCCAAAACAGCTTGAATCTGCAATCTGGACTATCTTCAACCTTGTTGCTTTGGCGTAATCTTATTTCTGCTAGAAAGATTGTATGATCCTGTTTAAACAAGACAAGGTGATTGGATTCAATGTTACCTGGTAGTGTGATTATCCTTCTAACAGCTTTACGGTGTGTTTGAGTATTAGACCGAGGGGGTTTTATATTGTGTATTCCTGTGTTGCCGTTTCATTTAGTTTTTGTAGAATTCTTTTATATTGTGTATTCCTGTGTTGATGTTTCATTTAGTTTTTGTAGAATTAATTTATATTGTGTATTCCTGTGTTGACGTTTCATTTAGTTTTTGTAGAATTCTTTTATATTGTGTATTCCTGTGTTGATGTTTCATTTAGTTTTTGTAGAATTCTTTTATATTGTGTATTCCTGTGTTGATGTTTCATTTAGTTTTTGTAGAATTCTTTTATATTGTGTATTCCTGTGTTGATTTTCATTTAGTTTTTGTAGAATTCCCTGTGTTGACGTTTCATTTAGTTTTTGTAGAATTCTTTTATATTGTGTATTCCTGTGTTGACGTTTCATTTAGTTTTTGTAGAATTCTTTTATATTGTGTATTCCTGTGTTGCCGTTTCATTTAGTTTTTGTAGAATTCTTTTATATTGTGTATTCCTGTGTTGATGTTTCATTTAGTTTTTGTAGAATTCTTTTATATTGTGTATTCCTGTGTCGACGTTTCATTTAGTTTTTGTAGAATTAATTTATATTGTGTATTCCTGTGTTGACGTTTCATTTAGTTTTTGTAGAATTCTTTTATATTGTGTATTCCTGTGTTGATGTTTCATTTAGTTTTTGTAGAATTCTTTTATATTGTATATTCCTGTGTCGACGTTTCATTTAGTTTTTGTAGAATTAATTTATATTGTGTATTCCTGTGTTGCCGTTTCATTTAGTTTTTGTAGAATTCTAGTATTAGTCCGGCCTTTTTTTTTTTTTTTAATACTTATTGAGCTGTGTACCTTGTATTGTTATTTTTGTTTTTAGTTTTATTTTTCATTTTAATATACAAAGCTTCTGTTTATTTTATACTATCAACTTACAGATTTATTGATAGTGCTCTGTTTATTTAATTTTGGTTTTAAACATTGTCATATTTATTGTATTTTCTTTTAATATGCAAAGCTTCCGTTTTTATACTATCTGATTGTATTAAGTAATTGTATGATAGTGCTTTGTATATTTAGAGTCGTTGTCAGCCTGTAATAAATTATTCCGATCGGCCCATTTAGTTGTCCTGTTTCCCTTGCATGGCTGTTGTTACTGAACCCATTCTAGTGCCAAAGAAAGGAACCTGTGGCAGGTGGGTAACCACCCCTGTATTTATTGAGTGGCGTTTCCACTCTGGCATAGGCAGACTATTGTATTATCTTTTTATCTTGTAAAACTTGCTACAATATGGTACCACTTCTAGTATAATAGGGTTAGGCAAGGGAATTCAGCAAACCCCTGCGGTGTCTTCTATTCAACAGTGTTTACAGGTTTTTTTTCTAAATGCATTGTCTTGTAAGTATTTAGCAGGAAACATGATGTTCTTTCCAGCTGCTTCATTGTAAAATCTGAAACACAGCCTACATTTCCTATTATCTGGAGAGCAATGCTGCAATTATCCAAAGATGTCAGCAGTGTGCCCCTAATGCAATTATCCCAACATGTCATCTCACTGCGGGGAAACCTGCAGCTATTTTCTGTAGTTCTGGTTAACAGTATTTATTCCAAGGCAACTTGCATTTTCCCTCCATGACTTCAACACGTTCAATAGGATATAAGTCTTGGAAAAGTAGGCAAACGTTTTGGCTAGTGTCTTCCTCAGTGTAATGATTGAATCTGTAGGTGGGGGGATTAATATATTAAAATATCGGCAAGGAAGAGGTGGCTTCTTCCTAGGATCGCTAAGCGTAAACAGCAGCCACCGTTGTGATTCCTGTTAATGGTGGGTGATGAGGAAACGGGAGAGCTTTTCTTGTTTGTTTTTTGTGTATGATTGTCAGTTTTCCTGGTAGAACAGAGAACAGAAAGGAGTGATCAGGTTGAGAAGAATGATGTCTGGAGGCAAAGTTATCACAATCACACCTATGCACAGGAAATCTGGAGGAAATAGATTTTCCTCTTTCTTCAAAGTATAGCTAATGATACACATACACATACACACACACAGAGTTTGTAGTGTGTTAGTCAAACTGATCAGAGAGTATTTTTCTCATATGATTCTGCTTTGAATTGCTGTAGTGCTGGAGATCTGGGAGCAGGTTAAGCCATGTACTGTATGGAATATCCCAGCCTTAATCTCTTGCTTGTCTTTGTTCTACATACCCCCACTATTGGTGTAATTAGAACAGGACTTCTACAGTGCATGTGAACCTGACACGGATTTCTGTTTGTAAAAAATGCAAAACACCAAATGACAGTGCTATCCAGATTGTCTATGTTTATCTGTTTAATAGACTCCTACTTGTCTATGCTTTTAAAACAAAAAATAACTGAAGTACTTAATGGTACCTACAGCTACTTTTCCAGAATTCTCTAAATTGCATTTGTAAAGTAAATGATAATTTTAGAGCTCATGTAAAAAGTATTTATTTCTGTTTCATTTACACTTACTGTTTGTATTGAAACGTTCCACATGTTCCACATCAGTCAGAGGCTTCATGCAGATTAAGCTGCTTGGTAGCTTCAGCCTCTTTGGTAAATACAACGTGTCTGGTCCTGTCAGTTTTCGGACAATGAAGGAAGCCTCACAGAAATGTGTAGTGAAAGGTATGGCAAGCTACCCAGTGGACAACAAGGCCCATAAGCAGCTCAGGGATTTTTCAATTTTTATTCTACCATAATTTTCCTGAGAAATCTAGAGTTGTCTGTTTATAAGGGTTTATTCATGAGGTATGCAGCATTCTACTGTGGAGTAACGTGTGACCATAGCTCTCCCAAACAAACAAGTCAGTAGGGTGCATGGAATTTTTTTTTTTTAATGTACATTAATTATGACAAAAGGAACACACAGCCGCAAATGGTAAAAGGCAAGATACGTTTTAGATGTTGTTTAAGATGTCTAATTAAAGCACAAAGTGGTCTAACATGTTCACATGTGTGTCTATTGTTTCTCTATCACCGATTACTGAGTGGAAATGTAAATTCTCACACCCTGAGGTTTTCATGCTGGTAATGTGATGTGGGTATATAAAGGATATATATGACAAATCTTGAGGTGTTCTAATACATTTGTACACTGCTGTACATATAACGACACATTGTACACGGAGAGGCACATTTAATGAACAAATATTTTTCATCTCCAGAACACAAAGGAAAGTAATTTTTCCAGTATAGTTATTTATCTTGACTAGCTTTCTTTATATCTTCCATCCCCTTTCTTTCCTCACTTCGCCGTCCTTTAGATTCTATAATATCCTGATTATGGAATCAGGGAAATATGCACTAAAGAGCTATTGATTTCTATACAGACCTTAAACTGTGATTAAGTTTGGCATTTCTATATATTATAAAAGATATAAAGATGTACAAATATTCCTACAAGTATTCAGTAATATGAAATGGAGACTTTATGTATACTGCATACGGTGTAGCTGAATAACCATACAAATAAAACGTTGTTGTTGTTGTTATTATTGTTATTGTATCCATAATATTGCTAGTATATATTGTTTATTCCTTCATCTTAATTACTTTGGTCCATTCTGTTTATTCAGATTTGTTGGTCTGAAATGTGTGAATAGAACGTCACTGTTGAGCCTTCCTGAGGTGTCGTGGGCTCCAGTAACGAAACACTGAAGACGAGAGGTGCCCCCCTGGTGATCCCAGCAAAGTGCTCCACCCAGTCCATTCTAGACAACTGCCATGCTGAGGTGCTAGGGAGGCCGCACGTTGGTTGATCCCTGGAGCCAGGGTGGCTGTAAATATGCTGATTCCTGGAGCCAGCATTACCCTTCAGCCATCAACACAGGGCCAATAGGAAATCCACGTTGTCTGGCAGGGGAAGGCTCATATAGTACAGTGAAGCTATGTGTTCCCACCACTACTATCTCATTTGATCTTGGAGAAAGCCAGGTTCAATATTAACATGAAGTAAATAACAGCTACTCTCATGTAATAGAAATCAGACTTTAAAAGTAATGCTGCCATCCAGCTATACATGTATATTTTAGTATAGTAGACACTGGGAAAGGCTGCAGTAGCCATTAGCTTCCTCAGTCCAGTAGCTGAATGCTATGTACAAAATTCAGGTTAATGATACTATCTTTGGTGAAATATTAAAGTGTCTGCTTTTAGTGAGTAAAGTCAGTTATCAAAGCCACCTCGAATGACACCTCTAATTTTCTATCATGGAATGTTCCTAGGCTTCTGTTCTGTATGTGCATGTGTGTGTGTTAACATATCCACAGATCTTTACAAGAATGTTCAATGTTTGCAAACGGATTGCCCCGCCCTTGCCACATACACTATTAACAAAGGCAAGACACTCACGCCTCAGGTAATTGCAAGTCCATGCAAAAGGAGACACGCATGTGTCCTGACAAAGTTCCCCTGGCATGCGCATTACAGGAGTAAACAAACCCTTCCTCGAGCCTTTTTCAGCAAAACTGTTTGTCTGATATGTGAACCTCTGCTTTTATTTGGGTGTTTAAACAAGAAAGGTAGAGTCAAATTGGTTGCTTTGTGGCTGTTATTCAGAGTTAAATATTTGTGGGCAGTTGTTCACAATAATCTCTGTAGATTGTTAGGCTTTCGTGGTGGTGGGGGGGGGGGGCATGGTGAGACCGATGGTGATCCTGGGTAATTTGCTGCTGTGTCAGTATTATGTCTGTTAGTGTTTCTGAATGTGTGCTCAATGGCTGCTGTTTCCTTTGTTAGAGTTGTTTCCAGGTAACATTTTCAGGTATCTTGTCCTTCAATTCCTCTTGTTTTTTTTTTTTACTATTCAGCGTGGCACCACTGGTATATTAAGTCTGTATTTAACTGCAGCTGTTCAAACAATGCGTGCAGCTGCAGTGCTGAAGAATGACTACCTAGCAGTTTTTGATGATCACTCTCATAGTCAGATTTACAGTGTGTAGAGTCCACATACACTAAACAATTAGTCAGTAGACAGCTATGGCCAAAGGTTTTGCATCACCTAGAATTTTAGGATCGGGATAACTAAATAAACATACTTTAAATCTTTTATTTAACATCACATAATCAAAGAAACTACAAAATGATATTGTCACTGGAACCCATAACAGTAGTACAGTATTTCATGTTAGTTTTCAAAATGTCAATTTTCTCATTAAGTATATGGAAAACTACAAAGCGGTATGTAATTCAATATATTAACATAACATTATTCAGCAGGTTTCTTTCGACTTTATGAAGGAAAATGTATTAATTATTTTGCCTGATGCAAAACTTTTGGCCATAGCTGTTTATATATAATTTTATAGTTTATATTACCAATAATAATATAATTCACAGTTTTGTCCACACAACAGTAAGAAAAGAAACACACAAAAGCAAAAATGGTTCTTTTCTACACAATATGGTACCATCAATTACCATGTTTCTTCATATGTCACTACACATCTGAAAAAATAGGGTCAGCACTAAACTAAACTAAACACTAAATATGGTAGCCAACACGTGATCTCTGTGCACATACTAAAATACTTGATATATTCTTGTATTGATTTGGTTATATATATATATATATATATATATATATATATATATATATATATATATATATATATATATATATATATTATTTCAGACTTTGTATTAGAGTACAGAGTAGTAACAAAACTGCAAGAGGGTTAGCACAATTAATATGATTTAATAAATGGGAATTAATTTCGTTCATTTATTTATTGTTATCCTGACAAAAATTGTTCCTCCATCAGCATTATTTACTATGAACTATGAATACTATAATACTTCTAAATCTATTTAGAAGTATCAATAAATGTATTGGTGAGTTTAATTAATGAGTTCATTTTAAAACAGAACATCTTCCCTTTGTGTTCTCCAGTGTATATCTCTTTGTTGCACAATTGTTTTATTTTGTATGGCTCTATTCAGCCCTATCCTATGCTGAGACGTTCAATGTTTTTATCTTGATTTATGCACTTTGTTCTAGACAGCTAGATTCAGAACAAAGAAAATGGACGTACAAGCACACAGACATGTTCTTAATATACTGCCAGTGTCTGGGGAGTGGAAAAATGAGCTTTTAGCTTGCAGTTAGGCACACAACATAGATTATAACTCATAAAGATAATAGTATGAAATAGTTACTCATAACACATAAGACAGCACGATGTCGGCGGGAGTAGTAAGAACATTTTGAAAAAAAAGACTTACAGAGTTTCTGGATTTGAGAAAACTGCTTTGTTTCTGTCATCAGTATCCTGTTGTTTAAGAAGTTTATGTTATCTACAACAGAATCTGTGTATTTTACATGTGTATAATTTCTCTAGATAACAATCCATGACTTGAATCACTTGTTGAGTTTACAATAGATAGTCTATTGCATGTTAACTGATTCCCACACTATAGGCCCATATGTTTTTTTTAATTCTCTTTAAATAGTCTTGATTCCTTGGATGACCATTTTTAAATTGAGGACTTGGCTGCTGTCCAAAGATATACCTACAGATCTCAAGACAAATTCTGTTGCTGTTTCTTTTCTCTCTTAGTTGGGGGAATGTTGGGCTGGGGCCACAAAGGTTTCCTCTCGCTAAGGGGGTTTTCCTTTCCCTCACGCTCGCAGGTCTTTTCACATGCTGGCAGCAGGAGCCGCTCTCTGCTCTCCTGTTTGTTGGCGTCCTGTCATTTAAAAGTACCAAAATCCAATATATGTAGCAACGGGGAATTACAGTACGAGTGCTGTCAGTTTGACAATGTATTATCTGCGTTTCTCAAAAGCTTGCAAATAATTAGACTAAATATTTGGATGTAATTCCTTAACAAATATGCAGTGGTGTGTATTAATGTAATATATCGTTGTGTACTTCCGTTAGTTCATTTAATACTGAAGGAGTTTTACCAAATGAAGGCTGGCCCGACCATTAATACAGGTGAAGCGTCACAATATTATGTTCTGATGGCACTAATGAGATTGTCTTTGTCTCAAGAAGCTCTCATGAAACAGCGATTCCACCATTTCACTGAGCATTTGTTCTCCTTTAGAAGCGGTTCTGCTGGGGAGGTAGACAGCATTTCCAGAGTTCATATCTATAGACTGAAGGGGTTCATGAAGAACCTTATCTCTTTAGATGCTGAAGAGTTTTTCCGATCTCCCTCCATATTCATATCTTCAGTGATCAAGCCAACAACCCCCCTGCTCAGTTTCCACGCTGTTGCTGTAGATCATCAAGACGTACATCTGGAATCATTATCCTCAAACATACTGCCACTGCATACTCACTTATTAATACTTACGTTGCCACTGTCGACTTTTGAAATGCTGTTGTTGTCTTTTGTTGATAAGAAAAATAATGATTTCACAGTTTAAAACATGCACAAAACAGCATGGCAAGTGAGAAACAACTGGATGAAAAATATTTCCACACCATTTAATGATGTAAGTGGACATGTATTTATACTAGGTTTCAATGTTAGAGAGAGGCACAAAGATAAGCATCAGTGGAGAAGAGGAGAGGATTACCTTTAAGCTGCCCCAGACAGAATCTGACCGCAAATTCTACAGACAAGCATATGTGCGCTTCTTTGTTCAAAAAGAGTTGCAATCTATAAAGCAACAATGCTATTTTTTTACATTTTTTTTAATAGAAAAACAGAAAATGCTGTCTTTACTTCTTTCTTGGTAATGGGGTTTTAAAAGTTTACTGAATCATATTACAAGTTTCCATCAGAATGTAGTAGAATCTCACAAAAATCAAAATCGCTGCAATACAATCAACTAAGCAGCTATACCCTAAAAGCACTTGGATGCTGTGTAGCACTGTAAGCCATTACTTTGTGTGCACGTATTTCATGCCAAACAGTTTTTGTTTGTTTTTTTTCATCTATTGAGTAACACAAATAATGGTCTGGATTTTAAGAATTCACTCTTTGTTGCTAATGGCAAATAAATAAATGCTATGACCAATGTTGACACCATTTTAAATAATGAAATTAAGTGGATCTATATATTAAAGAAAGCAAAGCTGCCATGTTTCCATGACCACTGGCATTTTAATAAAATAATGAGGAACTGTTTCTCTCGATTTACAGATCTGCTAACGTTTTATGAGTACGATCCCAAATAATTCTAGTCTCTATGGGCAAAATCAATCTCCTTACTGAATGCACTGCACAACAAATATTTAAAAACATATACTTTTATTACTTTATAAGCACTGAATGCATTTGTTTTCGTACATATAAAAAGCAGTCATTTGAAGTAAAACTACCTTTTCTTTAATTGGGCTGCAAAGTTTAGACCTTAAAGTAATTAGAGGCTCAAAAAGAACACGCTTGCCCTTGTTAGCATTCACTTCGAAAGAAAAGTCCTCCCCAATGCAACAGCTATGCTTTGACAGGAGATGAAGCCCTTTCAGGTTTTCCCATGTTGCCATTCCTTCATTGAATTAAGCTTAAAAAAAAAAAAAAATCAGTACCAATTATCTCTCGGTGTGAAGAGAAATTAGTTGGGACTACTTCAGCCTTTTCTTCACTTGATGCCTTGTTTCCACTGTTCCCCCTCAATGAGTGATTACTGTGTTTCAGGTATAAAGGGCGAATCTTCGGAAACATGTGAAGTGTCTAGAGGGGTTTTTGCTGGACCTGTGAAAAGGCCTCTTGAGGAAGCTTAGGGGACAATGGAATATGGGTACAGACGGCGGTTAATTTTGTCCACATGATTCATTTCACACGCACCCGGGCAACTGCTGAATGGAGGATTAACATTAGCTTTGGTTTTAGGAAAGCAAATAGATGAAACTCTTTATTTGGTGTACCATCTAAACTACAATGCAAAAATGCTGCAATGGAACAGAAACAGAAATATACTTTATTATTCAGGAAAACAGCAAACTAGTCAGTGTGTATATATATATATATATATATATATATATATATATATATATATATATATATATATATATATATATATATATAGAGAGAGAGAGAGAGAGAGAGAGAGAGAGAGAGAGAGAGAGAGAGAGAGAGAGATATCACTTTTTTTTCTGACAGGTCAGATCTATCAGATATAATACATATATATTAGTATTATTACTAATAATTAATAATATTAAGATAATAATTATTATAATACTAATATAGATAAGATGAAATCTAGTCTACTTTGTCAAAGAGACAGCTATACGCTATTCAAATGTGGCCCCGTATATATTCTTAAAATAATTATATAATAAGTATTATACTTAAGCTGGAATAATAATAATAATAAAATAAAACATTTATAAAAAGAAACATTGAAATGATGCACTGTTTCATTTCTTGCAGCCTCAATATACTGAAAGATACATTTAGGGACATTTTTCGACGATTTTATTAAGAATGAAACAGCATTTTTTTATTTTGTGATTTGTATTATTAAGGCCGTGTTTGATTACCTGTCTGTGTGACTAGTGTACGTGTAGACTAGACAGTATCTTATTATACCTATAACCTGAGCAGCAGATATCTGTAAAGGGGGGACTTGAGTGAGAATAATGAACAGGTGCATCCACTGACTTTTATGGGATGCTCTGTGCTGCTACCTGACCGGAAAGAATGAAGACGCTAATTCTGGGACTACAGCCAAAGATGTAAGCAATGCCACACGCATTGATCAGAGTTACCAGAAGCAGCTCATAACTCACAAAAAAAGTACTAAAGGTTATGTGAGGCGATCCGGGAAGACAGAAAACAGCACAGAAAGGTCTAATACATCATATAGGCATTGTTATGACTATAGAGACGTGATACTGCATCTATAGTCCTATACTATAGGCGCTTTTCAAGATGAAGATGTTTCCTCAGCTAATTGACCACTGGCCTGTTTGAAGCTTTTTACGGGCCACAGCAGAAGTCCATCCCAGAGACGCTTTTTATTTATTTGTTCTGGGTTGATCACAAATAAAGAAAAAAAAAAGTTTTTTTTCTGTAAAATTGTGTTGAGGTATTTTTTCAATGATCTAAATAATGATGAAAAAACCATTTGAAAACCAGATATATAACATTTTATTGTATTTAAAGAAATTAATAAGAGCTGTCAATAAATTATCTCCTGAAACAAATATACTAGTTATTACAGAGTGAAAGTGCAGCAGTATTTAGTGTATATTATTTAAATAGACCCCAGTATCACTTTAAGACTTACACTTCTGACTGGATCAGGGACCAGGTCTGAGCCTGTGATATCTGCTTTACCAAATCAAATTTCAACTGACTACCTGAGATTTATCTTACAACATTACTGATAGTGAAGGTACAGTCCCACTGTATCCGCACACCTGCATGGATTAATACTAGAGCAAGGCATTACTGATAGTGAAGGTACAGTCCCACTGTGTCTGCACACCTGCATGGATTAATACTAGAGCAAGGCATTACTGATAGTGAAGGTACAGTCCCACTGTATCTGCACACCTGCATGGATTAATACTAGAGCAAGGCATTACTGATAGTGAAGGTACAGTCCCACTGTGTCTGCACACCTGCATGGATTAATACTAGAGCAAGGCATTACTGATAGTGAAGGTACAGTCCCACTGTGTCTGCACACCTGCATGGATGTATACTAGAGCAAGGCATTACTGATAGTGAAGGTACAGTCCCACTGTATCTGCACACCTGCATGGATGTATGCTAGAGCAAGGCATTACTGATAGTGAAGGTACAGTCCCACTGTATCTGCACACCTGCATGGATGTATACTAGAGCAAGGCATTACTGATAGTGAAGGTACAGTCCCACTGTATCTGCACACCTGCATGGATGTATACTAGAGCAAGGCATTACTGATAGTGAAGGTACAGTACAGATACTAGAGCAAAGCTGGTGGAATGAGGCTGACAGTCTGGTGTGTAACATGATACATATTGCAGCTAAAACAGCAAACAAATTCGATATTTTATCAACAACAGGATTTGTACTACTTTTATTGTTTTTAGCAATTGCTAAAGCACCGTAAAGCTGAAGGAACACAAAGCCACTTTGTGGCTTGGAACTTGATTTCATGAGACAAGTTTCAGGCCAGTGCATGGCACACCAGGGGAGACTTGAAGTTTGACTCAGCAAAGTTGCCTGAAACTAGATGTCTCCTAGAACCAGGTTTCAAGCCATTGTTCCTGAAAAAAGGGTATTCTTGTGCCCTCAGCTTAAAATAATTATCAATAGGCTACATTTAAAACAAACACCAAAACCTTATTCAAATTAAAATGCATTCTCACCTTGCAAAACATATACTCACATCCGTACATCAAACACAAAGTTATGTTGCCTTTAACTCTTCAACCAAAATAAAATACAGCTGTCTTTAAAAAAAAAAAAATCAGTCAAAGCAAAAACACACATGATGAAACGTGCAAACACGATCTGCTCAGCTTGAAACATTGTGACCTTCATTAGAATGATTGTTCAGTCAAGAAGCTCATGTGACAGATTATTCATTAAAACAGACTAGACAACTTTACTACACTGGACATATTGCACACTGCTTTCTTTGGCCTTGCCTTTCAAGGTACCCTTACCCATAAATTAGCTTACAGATAAGTGAGATGCTGACCATAGGGACACATGGGCAGGGGGGCAGGGTAGGTGCCCCCCCCCCACAATTAGACAAAGCAAAAAAGCAGGTGGAGGCTGGGGAAGAAGATGTGAACTCCGGTACACAGCAGGGATATAATGGATTGAGGGAAGACAAACATTCTTTCCTTGCCGATCATTGGACGTATTGTTTATGGAAGGGCAAATAAAACACTAGATTTCGACTGACAATTTTATCTGGTATTAGAAGTGCCTAAACATGCTAAGGTTAAAGAGAGTCCCCTGCCTCCCCTGCATTTCTGTTTTTTTCCACAGTGGCATTTCAGCCTCCACATCTTTTTGAAACCAACCTCATCAATGAATAGGAATTAAACAGGCTGAACATTTAACACAAACCCCAAAACAGTTCATACATGCAATTGCTAAATTGAGTATGTATTTCAAACTTTAAACACTGTTTGTTAATTGACACTAATTTAAAAGTATTCATTTGTATTATGGTTTTAAAATGATGTAAAGTTAAACAATGCATAATGAATTATGATATGCAGCATGATATGCAACTACCTCCACACCTGTAGTGGGTCCTATAAGATGACCAAATGCAACATCGATAATGGATAATTGCAAAGCATATGACATGGTTTATTTAGATTTCCAGAAAGCTTTTGACAAATTCCCGCATAAAAGATTAATTCTCAAACTGAATGCAGTAGGGATTCAAGGAAACACATGTACATGGATTAGGGAGTGGTTAACATGTAGAAAACAGAAAGTACTGATTAGAGGAGAAACCTCAGAATGGAATGTGGTAACCAGTGGAGTACCACAGGGATCAGTATTAGGTCCTCTGCTATTCAACTCTACATTAATGATTTAGATTCTGGTATAGTAAGCAAACTTGTTAAATTTGCAAACGACACAAAAATAGGAGGAGTGGCAATCACTGTTGCAGCAGCAAAGGTCATTCAAAATGACCTGGACAAGATTCAGAACTGGGCAGACACATGGCAAATGACATTTAATAGAGAAAAGTGTAAGGTAAATAAATAAATAATAATTATCATATGGGAGATATTGAAATTAGAGAAGGAATCTATGAAAAAGACCTAGGAGTTTTTGTTGACTAATCAAGGGAAGTAAAGTTTATACTGTACAATGCATTAGTAAGACCTCATCTTGAATATTGTGTTCAGTTCTGGTCACCTCCCTACAAAAAGGATATTGCTGCTCTAGAAAGAGTGCAAAGAAGAGCGACCAGAATTATTCCAGGTTTAAAAGACATGTCATACGCAGACATGCTAAAAGAATTGAATCTATTCAGTCTTGAACAAAGAAGACTATGCGGCGACCTAATTCAAGCATTCAAAATTCTAAAAGGTATTTACAATGTCGACCCAAGGGACTTTTCGACCTGAAAAAAGAAACAAGAACCAGGGGTCACAAATGGAGATTAGACAAAGGGGCATTCAAAACAGAAAATAGGAGGCACTTTTTTACACAGAGAATTGTGAGGGCCTGGAATCAACTCCCTAGTAATGTGGTTGAAGCTGACACCCTGGGATCCTTAAAGAAGTTGCTTGATGAGATTCTGGGATCAATAAGCTACTAACAACCAAACGAGCAAGATGGGCCGAATGGCCTCCTCTCGTTTGTAAACTTTCTTATATTCTTATGTTCTTGAATGTATGGACACTCCACCTTCTCTGTGCTCCTTGTCTCTTTACTGAGCTGGAAAAGCTGATCTTTCAGAGTGATAAGGCATCCTAGTAGCTGCTCTGTATTATATAGGCTCATCACTGGACAGTAGGCAGTGATCCTTTACCTACAGTAGTGACATTCCCTCAACATTCAAATAGATATATGCTGATTGTTGGCAATATACAACAGTATAGTAATTTTGAAGAGGAATCAATCACACAGGACCCGTGTTAGCAATGGAATCAGAATGCAGCACTATGTGTGCTAATAAGTGAATGGGACTACTTGGATGAAATTAGTATTAGGAAATGTAAAGAGCTAGCTGAAATATTGTAGTGTCGGGTCTTGCAGTATTGCCGAGTGGGACTTATTGTGCTGCATTGAACTTGCGGGCAGACCGGGGCTATTACTTCACTTATAGTGTATTTCTGTGTGTTGCTGTACAGGTGTGTGTGTGTGTGTGTGCTGTCCTATTTTCCCTGTTGTTTGTGTGTATCACCCTGCATGAGTCTGTGAGTGGAAGCATGTTTCGTGTCTAGGCAGTGCTTGCATGCTGTATGAGAGAGGGGGCCGTGTTTGTTGCATTCTGATTTGTGTTTGGTCCGCCAGTCAGTTGCTTGCATGGGACCGAGGGTCTGAAAGATTGGTCAGTGTGTATGTAAATGAGCCCTTGTGTGTGTGAACCAATAGGACTCTGGGAGGCTCTGTTTAGAAGCTGCCTGCGAGTAGCTCAGGGTTGTGTTGTGGGTGTGTTGTCGGTGTTGCCTCACTGAGCTTTATCCTTCTGCTGTTCCAGTTCAATAAAAATACTGGCTTTTACTGCTTTGAACTACTACCTGTTTCTCTTAATTTATTCTCATTGTGGACCAGATACGCCTCCCCCGCTACAATGCAATGCAGGTTGCACAGCTGCACCAAAAGCACTGTTTAATTAATACATGTCGTTGTGTTTCAAAATGCAGCTGGATATTGTGCTTTAAGATTAAAAATGAGTTGATATAGTGGAGTTGTACCTGTATCTGGATTATCCCTTAACTTATTGTTTTGTTTTTTTGTGTCTCTTTTACATGGGTTTGTTCATTTACCTCGTGGAGTTCTTATTATACTATACCTGTGCTCAGGCAGAAGCTGTGGTTGCTATAGCAATAGCCCATCTGAGAAAACATCAACCTAAATCATGATTGAGGAAAATGGGACCTTGTACAAAATACTCTCTTTAACAGCTGCAGCTTTCGAATTGTCTTTTAAAGTCTCTTACCCAGCATTCCAGCCTTTGACTTGGGGAAGAAAAAAAAACAAACAGTAGCCAAGGGAATATGAAGTGAATGTGTAGATTATCCAAGAAAAAGTTGGAAGTTACACCACAACATGTTAACAAATACTGTGTAACATGTTTAGATGGCTAGAATACAACATATATATATATATATGTCTATGTCTGTTCTTTTTTGTGTTGTCATATAAATTAACCACATGCCTGTGGGGCTGGATAAGGGCACCTTACAAAATACTTGCTCTTGACTGAAAAGAGTTCATCCCATAAACAAGTGTCCTGAAAGCAAAACCCTGCTCTTCTCCTCTCAGCTGCTGGCACATACACTACTGAAGCCATTGCACATTCTTTTCCCCTTTGTTTTAAGTCTTTTTTGTTAAACATTAGCACAATAGTTTGGTCATTTTGTGTCTGGATCATATAGCTAATATTGCACACAGACTATTTTATAGGCATCCATTTCCCAATATATACCAACACTGATCACAATGCCAGAACGTAGAGATGCATGACACTAGGGCATAGATCACATTTCCACTCTTTATTATTTATTATTTAAAAGAACAAGGTTGTCCCCATCTCCTTGGTCATTAATCACACTGCACTGTTCACCACTGTTCTTCACAGACCACCGATATTCTGCACTCTGTATGTCATTGTACCACACACCACTGGTTAAGGCAGCTTTAATTCAAGACGATCTTGATGGCACTTAGTTCCTGACGAAGAAATGTGCAGACTGATGAATCTGTCAGAGAGGATATCCCACACTCTCTTTTTAATTGCGGACCCAGCCAAAGCAAGACGTTCAATGAACATTCTGGAAGCTCTAGAACTGCGTGGCTCTGAAGTGCTGATATGCAATTTGAAATGGCTTGTGATCCCAATGCATTCCATTTTACTAAAACAAATATTATATGAAATGCATGTATTATATCAACATATAATCTGTTTGCAATCAAATATAATAACAGACCCCAAACCTTCAATTTTTTTTTTAAAGAACTCTGCATTATTATTAAAGGGTATTAAGTTATCAATTCGGGTGCTCCTTCCTGTTTCAGAGTGCTTTCCTACAGTAACAATTCAGACAGAAGGTCCTAAAGCATGCATTACATGGTCTACCAAAGATGTGTTATTATACATAGACAATGGTATTAAGAAGATACCACCATGAAGAGCCTGTCCAAAAAGGGAACAAAGTTGGATGTAGGTCTCTTGCAAGAGCAATGGGGACATTAATGAGTTAATTTTGAGCAAGGCCTTTTCACTGCATTTGAAAAACTGTTAAAAACAATAGCCACAGAAATGTCAATATAGTCTCTCTTGTGTATACAGCGATTTAGCAGGACAGGCTCATTAACAGTATAACCCTTTGTACTTTCATCACGTGTCGAACTGGGGCATGGTTCCCTTTTAACATTCCTGCTTCAGGTAAGCAGCTTTGTTTAGTGTGGTTGCCTCTGTAGCATGTTTATAAAGTGCTAGCAGTATTAGCCCTAGACTGTTGTGTGTGTGTGTGTGTGTGTGTGTGTGTGTGTGTGTGTGTGTGTGTGTGTGTGTGTGTGTGTGTGTGTGTGTGTGTGTGTGTGTGTGTGTGTGTATATATATATATATATATATATATATATATATATATATATAGTCTGTCGTGTAATTTATATTTTTAAAGGGCTAAAAGTGAATGACTCAGAGTATAGTGAACATGCATTTTCTACAGCACTACTAATGATCTCCAGAGAAATAAATTACTGTATTTGTACTCTTTCTTTCTTTCTTTCTTTCATTCTTTCTTTCTTTCTTTCTTTCTTTCTTTCTTTCTTTCTTTCTTTTTTTCTTTCTTTCTTTCTTTCTTTTCACCCTTTGTTGAAAAGGGTCTTGCATTTGCCAGGTGTAATATATTTCCTCACCATACTGCTTTGTCCGAGTGTGACTGTATCTTAAAGAATCACAAAGAAATGTGTGTGTGTCTGAACAAGCGCTGCAGATCTTTTTCCTAGTTTTATTTATCAATTGCATTCAAAAATAGCATCTACTATGTGAGTGTAGGCTATTGAGGGGTTAAATAAAGCTAAATGAATAAATTATTAGCTCTTTTTTAGAGCACTTTGCAGAGAAGCTGTATAGCAGAAAACATCACTGAGCTGTCAGATGAAATTAAACGTGTGTGTTTTGACTGATCTTGAGGGAAAAAATTACAAAATGTGCTTTTTTTTTTCTAAAGGCAGCCTCTCCATGAGGCACGGTGAATGCTGAAGATGTGCATCATCATCGCACCATCCATGACAAAGCCATTAAACCTGAATAGTAAAGCTTACAATGATTCTACTATAGAACGTGACAAACTGGAAAGCAAGAAACATGATTTATAATTAAATGTAAGTAATTCAGAGAACCTAGCTAAATAAAACAAAAACTACACACTATGGGTGCACGATGCTTCTTAAAACATCCCAGAGCTTATAATACTGTACAGGCTGCTTTAAAAGGTAAGTAATTAAGCCATGTTTGTTGTAAGCTATTTAATGTTTCACGAAGTCTTGCTTCTTCGAACATGCTTAGCTCATTAAACTGCATTTTCAAGATAAACGTGCAAATTAGCAGAATATCTAGATTTCTCAAACAATCCTAATTTTGACAGATGAAACATAATTATATGTCACAGTATACGGATGTTAGCTAAAGTAAGACAGCTGTAAAGTGCATGCAAATGCTTAACAATAAACTGATGTGATTTATAATTTAAGTGAAGGCTCTCAGAGATGCAAAAGAAAGACAGGTAGAAGAAGGAAACAGCATGGTGGATTTGATATGTAAGAACACAATAAAAAGTACAATCAAACGTTGTCCTTTGATACTGACCATTGGTGTCTATATCCATTTCTTCAGTTAAATGTTATAAGTTATATTGAAAGTATGGATAAATAATGCTGAAACTGAATGAAAAAAAATCCAGGAAACAGAAAATCTTTAGCTAGTTTAACACTGCATGACTTTACAGGCCTGCTGCAAAGCTAGCATAACTACAGTAAACAATCATCGGCTTCAATAGTAAATACATGAATGTATAATAAAACATCTAATCAGTGTTTTACTAAACATGCTAAACATACCAAATCAATAACAGTGACTAAAGAAGGCACAGAAGTATATTTTAGAGATTTATGTAAGTAAATACAAACATTCATTTATTAAAACTCAACCAACAAAATAGATTGTCTTTACCTGGGTGGGATAGTAGTACCAGGGTAACCCTATAGCTTGCTGGCTGTCTGAAACCCTGATAGTTTGTGCCTTGTTAAACATGGAGTAACATGTCTAGTGCTGGGATGATAAGAGGTAGTCTGGTCTTGTCCCAGAATTCTTTGCTACAGTAAATAGAATCCATTGAGAAGCAATTTGAAGGATATTCCATTCTGCCAACTGAAGTTTTCAACTGGAGTGGTAGATTGCTCTGGTATTGATTTCAGTAAAAAGTCCACAGACCTACATACCTACATATTCTGTAGTATGTTTTTCCAGGATAGATTTCTACATCAGATTTACAACTTAAATAATGCTATACTGTCAGACATGTGCTTTATTAATATTGGTATTTGTTATATTTTGTGAATTTTATGAAAAGTGTATGAAAAGTTGTTAAACCAGGCAGTGACAATAGGAGCTCAGTCACCATGCCCCACCAAAGTGTCTCCATCCTGCCCTTACCTTCTCAGAGTGTGTGATAGCAGTTCAGTCTCCATCCTGCCCTTACCTTCTCTGGGATGTGATAGCAGTTCAGTCTCCATCCTGCCCTTACCTTCTCAGAGCATTTGATAGCAGTTCAGTCTCCATCCTGCCCTTACCTTCTCTGGTGATGTGATAGCAGTTCAGTCTCCATCCTGCCCTTACCTTCTCTGGGATGTGATAGCAGTTCAGTCTCCATCCTGCCCTTACGAGTCAACAGACACAATATCCAAATTACTTTTAAACATACCCAGCCTTGGCTGAATTTGAACCAGTGACCCAGTGTTGAAAGGCTTCATAGTCTTTTATCAATCCACTGAGTACACCAGCCCCACTCATGTATGTATTTAATGTTGTGCATCTCTTTAGTGTTCCTTCTAATGTGTGTCATCATACAATGTCACTGGTATTACCATGGAGTCTTTTCATTACAGTCTCCATGGATTTACCTCCCTCAGTTTAATAAAGTAAACCTCTGGGGCAACTTTAATCTTTTTTTTGAGTCATTTGATATATATATATATATATATATATATATATATATATATATATATATATATATATATAGTGTCCAGTAATCTCAGAATATCTCAGAATTGTTAGATTTGCAATTAGTCTGGTGTCTGGAATCCAGAATGCATGCTTGTCCCTTTATTCACTGGTGCCTGGAATCCAGAACGCATGCTTGTCCCTTTATTCACTGGTGCCTGGAATCCAGAACGCATGCTTGTCCCTTTATTCCTTGGTGCCTGGAATCCAGAACGCATGCTTGTCCCTTTATTCCCTGGTGCCTGGAATCGAGAATGCGTGCATGTCCTTTTATTCCCTGGTGTCTGGAATCAGAACGCATACTTGTTCCTTTATTCCGACATGTGCTGTAGGAGGAAACCTTGACCAGCATGTCATTCCAACAGACACATCCGTTGAGATGTGTTTTATATATACCACTTTCACCAGGTTACTGTTTTCAAATTCCAGTTTATGCTTTTCTGTTTGTTGCAAAAGCTTTGTCATTCTTTAGTCTTGTAACATATTAATTTTATTATACATTTCCAAACATTTTTTTTTTTTTTTTTTTTTTTTTTTTTTTTTTTTTTTTTAAATTTTTTATCAGGATTCTTAATAAGTATTTTCTTTTACCATATCCAACAAATCAATATGGCTGGACATCTAGTCTCTGACACACCTCGTTAAAACCCAAATAACTCTAAATGTCTTCATTTAAGTAACGTCAGTTATAATAACATCATGATTCCAGTTTATGGTCGATTTGCCAGAGAGAATCCAAAGGATTTTGTGAAGAATGGATTTTGCAGGATGATAAGCTAGTGGGTGAAGTAGAAACCCCTCCCTGAAACCCTGGAGATCTGAAAGGCATGACGAGTCTTCATCTGTCTCCTTACCTCCGCCTTCTGTTTATCCCAACTTGGTATTTCTCAGCAGAAGGGGACCCAATGAATTATCCAAGTTCAAGGTAAAGAAAATACTAAGAAAAACATTTTCTAATAGCAATATTACCCTCTCGATGAAGGCTCTACCATGTGACAGTTGACCACTACTTGAGTTATTCGTCTCGAGTCTTCATTAAATTATCATTTGATCTTATTAACCCTTTGCAGTCCTATGTCGGACCAGGTCTGACATCATCAAAAAGACGTAAAGCACAGGTCAGAGAAAACCTTTCAATGGCTGAGTGAGACCGAAAGGTGCCGAATGAAGCTGAAAAAAGGGCGTATCTGATAGCCCCATGCACCACAGAGAAACAAAGGAGGATCTATAATTAATACCCTCATGGTTATTAATTATGAAGACTATTACCTACCCTCACAGTTATTCACTATGAAGACTATTACCTCCTCCCACCCTCACAGTTATTAACCTTGAAGACTATTACCTTGTCCTACCATCACTGCTTTTAGCATTTCAACAGTTGAGTATTCTCTTCAGTTTTCATTCTGCTTTTAACCTGATTTTATCTTTTCTACTAAAATGAAGTGGACAGAGGGTAGGACAAAGGTTATTTACACAGTGAGTGATGAGGGTATGGGTTGCCTAGCCATGTTGTTGATGCTGAGATCCTTTAAGACCCAACTTGTTTTGAGATCAACCAGCTACTAAGAACCGGACGAGCACTTGTGGCATGAAAGTGTTGAAATTAAGTGAACCTCTACCAAAACCACAACTAAAGTTACAAACAAGGGGAGGCCATCCAGTCCTCTGCTGATATTCTGTAACACTTTAATGAGGGAATCTACATAAAGAGTGACTGACAGGCAGGGTAACAATAACTCATATTAATTCTTGTCTCCAAGTTTTACAGGCACCAAAACAGCTTAATCATTAACATGAAGGCATTCATTTGAGAAAATATTCTTCGGAATTTTGCTGGCATGCCAAAATAAAGGACTATGCACGCCTATTCATCAATCATTTTAAGAATACATAAACAGTTCTTAACATGGGTGAGTCTAAAAGGTTTGTCAGACTGTCTGCAAGCTTCACAGGGGTAATCATTTGGTAAAGTACCTTTCACAGATAGATTCCAAGATGGGGATAGCCTTAAAAAAAAGTCTTACCTTGTATTGTGCTCTATGTTTAATGAGGCTGTTATTATGCTGCTGAGAGCCACCATGTTTAGAAATGTATAGAACACATTCATTCAAATAGAATTACATTATTATGTGACTAATATAAATATACTTTCAAACTGAGCCATATATTCTATTCATAGGATAGGTACCAGTGGATAAGATGTACAGCTATGTAAAGTTTTGTCATCCTATAGAATAAATAACTTTGCTTCATAAAGTCTAATGAAACCTGTTCAATAATGCTACATTAACATATTGCATTACATACTGTTTTGTAGCGTCCCCTATACTTAACAAAAAACTGACGACAATTAAAAAATGTGACATTTCAAAATCTAACATGAAATACTGTACTACTATTGTGGCTTCCGATAGACTTTTGCGATATCCTTTAGTTGTTTCTTTGATTACATGATGTTAACTAAAATATCTAAATTATGTTCATATAGTTTTTTTTTGTTTGTTTTTTTTAAATGCTGTCTTAATCCTACATTTCTCGTTGATTCAAAACTGTAGTCCATGTGATTACTCCTAAGTGAATTGAAATGAAGAGGGGTGTCTCTCACTGTTGGGTTCCTGTACTGTCTGTCTTACTGTGGTTTCTTTAGTCTATAGTTGTCACTTCTTCTACAGTAATTGTGCTAATTTTGACTGCAGTATTTGCTCACAGGTGATTTTCAGTTAATTCATTTACAAATCGGCAGGAGTTATTTTTAAAGTTAGTAAATGGGTTTACATTGAGTAAGTTGGAAGCCTTTTTTTTCACATGAAAATACTATTTGTATACCACCTCAATAGATGATATAAAGTTATGCAGATTGTACAAAAGCCCATGCAAGCACCCCTTCCTTTGACTGTGTTCCAAATCTGAAAGGAAGTTCTCAATTCAATTCTAAAATACCATTAGCGTCTACAGCAGCTTAGATACTTAGAAGAAGAAGAAGAAGAAGAAGAAGAAGAAGAAGAAGAAGAAGAAGAAGAAGAAGAAGAAGAAGAAGAAGAAGAAGTCAATCTATGTAATGTTCTAGCATATACTCTATACTCTAGAAATCCCGGTGATCACAGACTGAAAATAAATGCCTCTGAGGGTGGAAAGTGAGCTGCATTGCCCTCAAAAGGAGACTGTTGCAGAGGTGAAGCAACATAGTAGAGGAGAAAGGGAGGGAAGAGAAAGACAGAGAATAAAAGTGTGAATTGGTGGGACAGAACAGTGGGGAGGAGCCCTAGCTCCTGCCCCCTGAACCACACTTCAAGGTTAAAATGATGGCACCTATGTAAACAATTTCACCAACTTTTGAGAATATCCCCATAACTGTTCAGGTGGCAGTGTGACACAATTGTATTGGTTCTGAACAAAACCTATGGGCTAAATATAACACTGACTCCACCATACAGTAAACACACTCAAAGCAGGCTTAATACAGCTCATCACTATTCAAATAAATACAGTCCTATGCACATTTTATAAAGGCAACAAAAGAAAAGAAAAATAAAATAAAGAAATTATAAGATCTGCTTTAATCTATTCCACAGTTCTGCTAGAGGAATGGTTTCTATTAGCAATATACTCAGGTTTCTCTCAGGGCACAGACAGGGCTACATGGTTGACCGATCTCAACTTTACCCAAGTGGTTCTTTTATGCAAATTGGATGCAAAGCAGCGCTTGGTAATTTTAGTGAAGATGTCTTTAGAATGTTGAGTAGAACATTTTCTCTTTTGTCATTTTTTTATGTGACTCCTAAGCCTGCATCTAAATATGATTACCATTGCATTGAATATTCAATTTCACTAAAGAGCGATCAACTCCAAAGTGTTTGGGGGGGGGGGGGGGGGGGGGGGGGGGGGGGGGGGGTGCAGAATACCAGTCTTATGTACATTACTAAATTTTTATAATGGTTTAATTCAAAAAAGTGCATATATAGTGCTTGTAAAGATCAACGACATAAGTGTCCAGTTGTTATTCTAAAAAGTCTATCATCAACCAGATTAAAAAAGTCTCTCATCAACCACAGCATCACTATAATCACTGTCTAGGGCAGGGGTCTCCAACCCTGGTCCTGGAGAGTTACAGGATCTTCTGGTTTTCGTTTCAATGAGCGCTCAGTTGCTTAATTGAACCAGTTATTGGCTTAATCAGTCAAGATTAACATGTGTTCCAGATTTTTAGCCATTGATGATGTAGAGACACCTATAAAATGTGCAGGATTGGGGATCTCCAGGACCAGGGTTGGAGATTCGTGGTCTAGCGGTTCATTCACATAGACGCTGCATGAGGTGAAGCAAAGTTTGGTCATGTCACTAGAAGAGCTTGTAACGGTTCCTTATTTGTATATTCTAGCTCTATTCCATTAAGGTTTGGGCTTTTTGGAGACTGACAATGTTATTATGCATAGCTACAATGTATTTAATGTGTAAATCTTTTCCGCATTTTATGTAAGTACTCAATTCTATCGGAAAAGGGTTAGGGCTAGGTTTAGAGTTAGGGTCATGGATAGGTTAAGGTTAGTGTTATGGACAGGTTTGGGGTTAGGGTTAGGGTTAGCTTTATGGATAGGGCTAGGGTTAGGGTTGAGGTTAGGGTTAGTGCTAGGGTTATGGATAGGGTTAAGGTTAGGCATAGGGTTATGGATAGGGTTATAGTTAAGGTTTCTTGTTGATATTTCCAAATATATGATTAAACTGTTCTCCTCTCTATTTACATTCAATAATTCATAAATTCAGGTTCCTCTATGGGAGGATTACAATTGTACGATATTATATAAGTATTCTGCATAACATGTTCCCCTCAAAACTACAAACTGCAAGTGCTGCTATTGATCAGTTGCACAAAACCAATCAGAGCCACTTAGAGCAACAAAAAACAAAACGCTTGTGCACGTCGCTATAACTGCTTTTATACTTGCTGTTTCAAAATAGCACTTTCCTTTCGAAAATTCAGCAGAGCGGTATTTGAGGCAGGGAACTCACTTTGTACCAAGGTTAAAATCGTAAACATCAAGCAAATTAGGTGCCTCCATTAATAGAATATTCATCAGTCAAATGGCTAGTATCTCATTCATCATTCGACAAGCAACACAACCAATGATCAGCTAGAAGGGGCTTTAGATCTTATCTAGATCTTACGTATACAGTGCCTATAGTAAGTATTCCCCCCCTTGGACGTTTTCAGATTTGTGAAGTACATCTTGTTGACACATGGACAGTTTCTCCCATCTCAGCCATGGAATGCTGTAGGTCTTTCAGAGTTGTCATTGGCCTCTTGGTGGCTTCTCTGACCAATGCCCTTCTTACCCGGCTGCTCAGTTTGGGAGGACAGCCTGCTCTAAGCAGATGCTGGGTGGTGCTGTATACCTTCTACTTCTTAATGATCGACTTGTGCTCCAAGGGATATTCAATGCCTTTGAAATCTTTTTATACCCCTCCCCTGATCTGTGCCTTTCCACAACTTTATCCCATAGTTGTTTTGAAAGCTCCTTGGTCTTCATGGTAGTATCTTTGCTTTGAATGCACTACCCAACTGTAGGACCTTACAGAGACAGGTGTATTTAATCTGAAATCATGTGAACCACTTTTATTGCACACAGATGGACTCCATTTAACTTGAATTCTGAAAGCAATTGGTTGCACCTGAACTTGTTTAGGAGTGCCATAGCAAAGGGGGTGAATACTTATCTAATGAAGACTTTTCAGGTTTTTATTTTTTATTTTGAAAGTGTTCAGTAGGTTGTGTAAATCACAGAAAAAAAATCCCATTTAAATGCATAAAGATTTCAGGTTGTAACACAACAAACAGTGAAAATGTCCAAGGGGGGTGAATACTTCCTATAGGCACTGTATATTACCTCAATCCATTCATCCCTGTTGTGTGTCAGAATTTGTCTCCTCCTCCTCAGCTTCCACCTGTTTTCCCGTTTCATCTAACAGAAAAGGGCAGGTATCCTGCCCCTCTGCCCATGGCTTCCCTACAGTCAGCCTCTCCACTATCAGCAAACTAAATTATTAAAGGGCGAGGCCAAAGGCCAAGGATGTAATGAAAATATGTATAATATAGTATTTGTTGTCTAGGCTTTAATAAATATTGTTCTTTCTATCTCATGAGTTTTCCTGAGTGAGTAACAGTTGTTTAAGCTTGCATAACATCAAAGAGCCTTTACATGTTTCTTTTAGAGATGTGAAACTTCTGCTTGATTAATAGATTGTCTAGAACCTTGAAGTTCATAAATGTGTTGTTGCAATGGAGGTGAGGGTTCTAGGTCAACATGTGGAGGAATACAGCATGGAATGGGTGTCCAGTCACAGTCCTGGAGGGACATTCCACTCCACTTCCAGGTTTAACAGGTAGAATGAGATAATGAACTGCTTCAGTCTGGATGCAGGTGGAATTGAGTCAGTTGAACAATTTAGAACAAGGTTGAAACAAAGACCAGGATTGGAAGGACCCATTTTGGCCACCCCTGCTGTAAGGTGACAATCGCACTGAACTGAAGAGTAATGGAAAGTAATAGTGAATATGTTTGCATGAGATGATATTGGTGAAGGTGACAGAAGACTACTATTCTGGATTACTTATCATATAATAAGAAATGGGTTAAACAGATCCTTTTTTTTTAGCTCATTGAGTTGCAGTTATAGTTAAACCTGAACCAAACTGTAACGGTTCCCCAAAGTAGAATTGAAAGTACAGCAGCTCTGCCAAAATCTTAAAATTAATACCTGTTTTTTTCTGACAGAATTTAATAAAATTCTAGAAGTGTATTTGTATTCCGGTCATGCTACTTCATGAAATCTCTCAGTTGGAAGCCTTCATTGAGGATTTTGTAAATACTGTTGATATTTTAATTCGGTACCTACAGTACATGGAATTTTCAGTGCAGAAGTTGTGTTAGAAGTGCACAGTCAGTAAAAAACTAATGGTGCCTTTCTACCATATTTCACAGGAAGTCCCATCCATGAATCAACAAGGGGCTGTTCAGTCTAGACATCTTTTTACAATGATGCACCTTTGGCATCAGACTTTTAAATAATAATGTAGTGATGTTATGACTGTGATCAAATAATAATAATAATAATAATAATAATAATAATAATAATATAATAATAATAATAATATATAATAATACAATACTCGAGCAGTATAATTATGTGACTAACCCAATTAAATAATAAGGATTAAAATCCTTTATGAAAAAAGAAATTGTACGTATGAATCAGAAGGTAAACTGATAATTTAAAGTTTTTACTCGATCTGCTAACTGAAGGGAATTTTTTTCAACACAAATATTTTGTGTCTGAATCAGATAAAAAAATATGTCATTTCCAGTTTAAATACAGTTGCAACTGATTATCTGTATTTCACAGCTGGGTCACAGACCTGGCAGGAATCCAGCTGGAATATGTTTCATCATGCATGTTGTAGTATTGTCTCATTGACACCAAAGCTCAGTGTAGAGCAGGATGCATGTTTTAAGAAATAATGTTTTCTCATGAAGGCTGCACTTTTCCATATTTCCAGAAACATGGAAATAAGACCTGTCCTCTATTTTGAGAGTTTATTTGATAATCTGATGGTCAACATCTGTATTACATATCACTACAGCAGCGCCCAGCATCACATTGCTGTCTGCCATTATCGGACAGTAGAGCAAGAATAATCACATATAGCTTTTTCTAGTGTTTATGGAAAAGAAAAATGAGGAAAAATATTTAGTTATATATGCTGAAATGAAGGGCCTTATTTATAAAGGTTTTTACACCAAATTGCAATTTACACCATTTTATTGTGAACACAGAATACAGCTGTTAATGTGAACACAGAATACAGCTGTTAATGTGAACACAGAATACAGCTGTTAATGTGAACACAGACTACAGCTGTTAATGTGAACACAGAATACAGCTGTTAATGTGAACACAGAATACAGCTGTTAATGCGAACACAGAATACAGCTGTTAATGTGAACACAGAATACAGCTGTTAATGTGAACACAGACTACAGCTGTTAATGTGAACACAGAATACAGCTGTTAATGTGAACACAGACTACAACTGTTAATGTGAACACAGAATACAGCTGTTAATGTGAACACAGAATACAGCTGTTAATGTGAACACAGAATACAGCTGTTAATGTGAACACAGAATACAGCTGTTAATGTGAACACAGACTACAACTGTTAATGTGAACACAGAATACAGCTGTTAATGTGAACACAGAATACAGCTGTTAATGCGAGCACAGAATACAGCTGTTAATGCGAACACAGAATACAGCTGTTAATGTGAACACAGACTACAACTGTTAATGTGAACACAGAATACAGCTGTTAATGCGAGCACAGACTACAACTGTTAATGTGAACACAGAATACAGCTGTTAATGTGAACACAGAATACAGCTGTTAATGTGAACACAGAATACAGCTGTTAATGTGAACACAGAATACAACTGTTAATGTGAACACAGAATACAGCTGTTAATGTGAACACAGACTACAACTGTTAATGTGAACACAGAATACAGCTGTTAATGTGAACACAGAATACAGCTGTTAATGTGAACACAGAATACATCTGTTAATGTAACAGAACTTGTGATTTACAGCCAGAAAAGCATTTCAACAATAGCGGCACATGTTTGAGGTTCAGAGAAATACCTGCAGTGTAATTTATTTCCTGAAACATGTCGTCTCCTTCGAGGAGCTGAGAAGTCATCTCACTTTGAGGAGTAGACACATTTTATTCCTGTAACTGCAGTGGAGCAGTAGGATCACGTGTTTGTAAAGTCACAGGTTTTATTCATACCTGTGGTCCAAGTGTGGTGGGTTTTGGATTGGATCCCCTTTGCTTGAACCTACCAATTAGGTTTTGCATTTCATTTAATTTGTAAGGTAGCACTTCCACTGCTATTTAGATTTTAAACTGCTGGTTTTTCTGGTTTTGTAATATAATTTTCTTTAAAAGCCCTAATTAAAAAAAAAAAAAAAATCCTATCATGGATCTCAAGGTGCATTTACCAGGCAATTCCAGTCCCCATTCCTTTCTATTGCACTGTACCACGGCATGGTGTCTCATATTAATCCCCTGTCTGTTTTCACCACAGGGGAACAGCAGCACACAAAGCTTTCACTGTTCCCTGCCAACCATTCCAGTTCCTGCTCAATTCTGTTCGCTCTTTCAGTGTTATGTTTGTCCATTGTATTATGCTGTTGACCCAACATTTTTTTGACGGCCCTTCTGCCTATGACTTAACACTGTTCTTAAGGAATTGTTGAAGGGAGTCTGTTTGCTCTGTAGGTATGTCCAATCCAACAAAGCCTTCTACATCTGATTACCGTCATGGTGTTTATTTATTTTTTTCAGTTTACCTACCCAGTTTTTAACAGTTGCTACTAAACTGTTGGTTTTTCTTGTCATGTACAGGATTTTCAGTGATTATGGAAGGCATATCTGAATATCTGTGTGGATTGATTAGATAACAAATTCAAGTATTTTTTAGGGCCAAATTCAAGCATTCACTTGTTTACCTTTTCCTGGTCACAAATGGATGAACATTGCCAAGAAAGAGCAAGACTGACTTACAAGAAATACATGGGATGATTGGTCTGAGAGCAATCAGTGTAGTACAGTATTGGAGTTACATTATATTAAACAAGTAGCTAAGTGCCATCACTGTTATGACAAAGTAAATCCATGTTAAGATGCCAGTATAATATGAGGAACAGGAGGGAGGATATAAAATTGCAGCCTGGGAACTTGCTTAGCTTTATTTTTATTTTATTTTTTGCAGGTTGCGCAGTATCAGGTGTACCATCTGTGTTCAAAATGATAATACACCTGAAACCATTAGAAAGAGAACGGTGTCTGCCAATTCTAGCAATTACCATTGATGCTATGAAGAACTTAAAGGTGTGCACTGTTTGGGTAGTTATTTTCTGTAGTATTAAAGTATAAAAAAAAATAAAATAAATGGGACCCAATAAACTTTTTGGCATATAATCAACAAACAATGATTTATTTCAATTAGACCATAATATCTTGATTTCATAAAGATGCTTTTCTAATTTTATTTTGAATGCTTATATAAAATAGTACTTCTCTACTTCTCTGGGATGCTGTATACTGCATTCGGAAGTGTTACTAAGTTTATTAAAATAAAAAAATAAAAAAACACTTAGAGCAATAATTACAAAATCTGTTTCATTTTCCCATGATCCACATTGGTACCTTTCACTTGGAAAACCCCAGTGTGTCATAAATAATTACACAGTGCAGTGGAATCTGAGTTAATCTACTTGTGGATTACAGGACAGCACTTATTAACTTGCTTGTGACAGATAAGAAGCAGTGGATCGACAGAAGATACTTTTTATACTGAGACTGAGAAAATGGGAGATCTTTTTTTTTTCACTCTGGCCCAGCAGTAAGCTTCATTCATGTCCTGGAATGAACTCCTAACAAGTAGGGAATGAATGGGATACTTAGTATTTACTGTATGTTGTTTCAGAGGAAGACCTATTTTGGGGACAATCTGCCATTTGTTGAAAGCAGCGAGTGTCGTTACAGTGGAACAGGGCCTTATGTGATGGGTTCATGCCCATTACAGATCAGGCCAAGCCTACTTGAAGCTACTTCTGTGGCGTGATCTAGACCTGAACAAGCCTCTGAAGTCAAAATAAAACGAAAGAGAGGAAATAACCTGCTGCACTCCTAGCACCTCAGCTGAAGCCGGTAATTAATTCAGAGACATACAACTGCATGCTGGACGATCCTCAATGCATCAGTTCTGTCTTGGTGACAGTCTGATTCTGTGCTCGGCATCATTACTTTATTGTTTTTGTGGTGTGTTGTGATTTCCTTAGTAAAAATGAATGAGCCATGTCAAAGCCAGAGGAAAGCCATTGCTGTTTCACAGTTGGAGAAATCACTACAGATAACTTTTTCACAAACGCGTTTAATGACGAGTGGGAAAGGTTGGTTAGTTTTTTCTGCCTGAGGATTCTCAAAAGGAGTTTTATTTAGCAGGGATTCCGTGACATCACCAGAGACCACAATGAAAGCCACAAAACTCTTTATAGCCTTGAAGAAATGAACACACTGTGCCTATAGTATGTATATATGATGAGGCGCATTTAGATGACTTGTTTAAGGAAAAATACCACTGCTAGTGTCTAACTTCTTTTCCAACGGCATTTACATTTGAGCAACTTGCATGAACTTAAAAGGAAAAAAGACACTTTGTATAATTTATAATATCAGGGTATTATATAAATTATAACCCATATTGAAGGAGGAATGCTGTTTTAAGGAAGTCCCAATTATGTATTATTCCAAGTGCAATATTATTGAAATCTCTTGAAAGGAAAAGCAAGGATTCCTGTGTTCATTTTGGTTTCTGGCCACCTAATTTTTTTTTTTTTTAAATGTAATTGAAAATGCATTTACTATTTATAGACATTTATTCATTAATACAATTGAATTACGTTTACTTTACTACAATTGACAAGATTAGGTAATTTTTAAAACTTACAAGAAACCTTTTGGGGAAACCTCTTAACTGCAGTCGTGTGCAAGTTTAACAGATCTGTCATGTATATCCTTTATATACCTGACTGCACAAAACCTCTGCGTGTGAGAATTTCAATTTCCCGTCAGATATTCAGTAATTTAGAACAAATAGACACTTTGTTCTTTAATTAGGCATCTTAAACACCTTCTAAAAAGTCTCATGCATACTACAGTTTGTGGTTAGGTGTTCTTTTTCTCTCTTACTATTTTAAATGTATTGCATGTCATCAAGTAAATTAGGCAATCACAAATTTGTCTATTTTGACATTTTCAGGTAAAGTGAATTGATTTCAAATGCACGGCAAATCAAAACAACAGAAGCAGTGGGATGTTTTAATGAATGTGTACACTACTCTACTTCAATAGAGGGCAATGCAATTTTAATAGGCAGGGAAGATTTCTGCAAACCTAACTTCTATGCAAGTCTATGAACTCAACTTCCAGATGACATCCAAAAAGTATACAGGAATGGGCTTGGTGCATCATTTGAGTTGGTAACTTCTTCCTGGAAGTCATTCAATTAAAAGTGGCTTTACTACCCTGAACTACCCTCTTTAGAAGAGTCGCTGGATATAATAATGTTAACAAGCCTCTTTGAAAGCTAGTTTAATACAGAATCCATAACATTAAAATTGAGTTTGGTGTCTACCACCCTTAAATACTTCTCATTTAATGTTATTTTTTTTTTTACCTGAGTTCAGTGTTACAGGATAGGATTATATGTCTATTCTGTAAATATTTGTATCATTGTTGATGTGTGTGATTGCTTCTTATTCATGTAAGTGAATACAATGTTAAGTGCTTGCATTCCATCTGAAAGAAAATCTGCAGCTGACTCAGGTTAGCCAAGTGGCATGGACAGGGTTAGGGAGGTGGAAAAACATGCACAGTAATGCTTTACCCCACTCTCAAACCCTGTATAAATGGCATAATTGCACTTTCTTGAATAAACTAATGCTTCCTATCATCTATGAGGTTGACTACCAGGCAGCTAGTGTTGGAAAGTCAATAGCGGGATGTTTCTGTACTCCCTGCAGGGAAGCGATTCTGATGGACTTACCCCCAAAGTCAAATCAAGAAAAGTGATGGCTTGTGCTATCCCATCAACTGCAAAAAGCATCTACACTTCCATTCCAACATTTTTAGAATTCATTTTAAATAAATTGGTTGTTTTAAATATAAAAAAAACTGTTAAAATTCACAATATATTATGAGCAACAGTAATTCTTAGCTCTTGTTATACATGGTTAGCATCAGTTGTTTTCCTAATCAACCATTCTCACCCTCTGCCTCTCTTTCTCCCTCTCCCTCTCCCTCCCTCGCTCCCTCCTTCTCCTTCTCCCTCCCTCGCTCCCTCCCCACTCCCCACTCCTACTCCCAACCCCTCATCGCCCCTCTACCTCAGTGCCTCCCTCCCCCAAATCCCTCCCCCTCCCCTGCTCCCTCCATCTCCCTCCCCGTCCCACCAACCCGCGGCTCCTCCCCGACTCCCTCTCCCTCCTCTCCTTCCCGCCCTCATCGTCCCTCCCACCTCCCTCTCCCTCGTTCGCTCCTCTCACCCCCAGACACCCCCCCCCCACCCCCCACACCGCCCCCCCACCCGCCCTCCAGCTCGTCTCCCTCCCTCCCCCACCCCGCCCTCCCTCTCACCCCCCCCCCCCCGTCCCCCTCCCCCCCTCCCCGCCTCCCCCTGTCCCCGCTTCGTCCCTCGCCCCCCCCCGCCCGCCCCCACCCCCCCCCCCAACACCCCCCCGCCCGCTCTCCCACCCCTCTCGATCCCTCTCCTCTTCCCTCCATCTCTCTCCCTCTCCCCCCCCCCCCCCCCCCCTCCCCCTCCCTCGCCACCCTCCCTCCCCCTCACCCCCCCCCTTGCCTCCCCCCGCCCGCCCCGCCCACTCCCGACCCCCCCACCCCCAGTGCGCCCTCCCCCCCCCTCCCTCTCCCTCCCTCCGCGCCGAGCCCCCTCACCCCATCCCGTGTCTCTGCTCTGCCCCGTCTACATCCCCCCTCCCCAACCCTACTCTACACCGGTCCCCCCCCCCCCCCGTCCCTCACCCCCCCCCCCCCCCCCCCTCCCCTCCCTTCTCCCTCCCTCCCTCCCTCTCCCTCTCCCTCTCTACTCGCTCCCTCCATCTCCACTCCTCACTCCCCCCACTCCCAAGCACCACTCTGCCTCTCCTCCCTGCGCTCTGTCCTCACGTGGCCCATCCCTGGGCGAGCTCCGTCTCCCCCCTACCCTGCGCTCCCCCGCCGCCCTCTCCCTCTGTCCCTCTCCCTCCCCGCTCCCTCCCCACCTCTCCCTCCTCCCCACCTCCCTCCTCCCTCTCCTCTCCCTCCCACGTAGAACTCCGACCGTAGGGCGGGAGCCCTTATCAGCTCTCCCTTCTCTGCCTCGGGAGGAACTCTTAGCTCCTCTCCACTCGAGGAAACCACGCGAGGCCACGAGTCAGAGAAAGGCCAGAGGACGAGGAAAGAACCTCTCTCCACCCACGCACAGAGAGCCTCCCTCCCTGCTCCACCTCCCTCTCCCCTTGTGTCCCTTAGCCCAGGTGGCTTTTAGAAAGTGAATATACCATCCCTCTCCCGGAGAGGGAGAGAGAGCAGAGGGAGCAGAGGGACTCTCCGTCCCTCTCCCTCCCTACTCCCTGTCCCTCCCGGGCTCCATCCCTCTCCCTCTCCCTCTCATCGCTCCAACCTCCTCTCCCTCGTTCCGCTCCCTCCAACTTTCTCTCCAGCCCCGCTGCTCCCTCCCCTCGTCCGATCTCCCTTCCCGCCGACGCTCCCCCTTACCAATCTCCTACGCCATTAACGCCCTCCCCCAACCCGGGGGGGTGGGGCATTCCTCCCCCTCGCCATCTCAAAACTCGCCGTACAGAACACCAGCGCCCACCCGAGCAAGCGACGGTCCGTGAGTGAAGGCGGGACCGCCCGAGGGCGGGGGTGGGAGGAAAGGAACCGTGTCGAGTGCCAAGGGGGCGAACGAGGCACCGCTCCGGCATGCTGAACACAGAGCATCACAAGCACAGAAGGAGAAAGCACGTGGGGAAACTCTCCCTCTCCTTGCTCCCTCCCTTGCTCCCTCCTCCTCCCTCTCCCCTCTCCCCCTCCCTCCGGAGAAGAGGAGAAGGACATCGACGAGAGGGAGCTACCAATCGTCAAGCACACGAGCCCGGAGGGAGGGGAAATGAGAGGAGAGAACGAACGAGGGAGACAAAAGCGAAGGAGGGAGAGAGGGGGCAGAGAGAGGAAGAGGGAGGCATCGCCCCAAGAAAAAACACTCGCGAGACCCTCTGGCGTCTCACGCCGATCCGCAAAGATCCGTTCACTCCCCTCTTCTCTCCTTCTCTACCTCCCACTACCTGTCATACTTCCTCGCCTCCCTCTAACTCCTCTTTATCCCTCTTCTCCCCTCCATCGCTCCTCCTTGCATACTATCCCTCCATCTCCTCCCCCAACACTCTCTGACCCCTCCCCATCCCTCCCTTGCTCCATCCCCCCTCCCTCTCCTTAGCTCCTCCCCTTCCCTCTCCTCCTCTCTCTCCCTTGCCCTCCCTCCCTCCCTCTCCCTCTCCCTCCCTCTCCCTCCCTTCCCTCCCTCTTCCAGGGCCCTCCACTCTCCCTCCTGGGCTCCAATCCCTCCCTCTCCATAGGACTCTCTCTCTCCCTCTCTCCCCTCCCTCCTCCCTCTCTCTCTCCTTCCCCCCCTCCCCTCCCTCTCTCTCTCTCTCTCCCTCTCCCTCTCCCTCTCTCTCCCTCTCTCTCCCTCTTCCTCCCTCTCCTTCCCTCTCTCTCCTCTCCCTCTCCCTCCCTCTCCCTCTGCCTCTCCCACTCCCTCTCCTCTCCTACTCCCTTTCCCTCTACCTCTCCCTCTCTCTCATGCTGAACTTTCCTTTCCAACAAAGTAAAGCAGTCTTGTGTAGGTAAGTTGATTGAAATTAAGTATTTAAGGTATGAATACGTTTTCATACTCTACAAAGATAAAATGAGAGATGGACTTGAACATTAAGGACTGTATCCATGAATCTTTATTGTAACCTATGTGCAATCACTCAGCTTGGTGCCTTTGCGGTCATGAACTCTGTCTGGAGGTCAGGAGGGGGTATTTCACAGCAAAGCTATGACAATAAGATCCCAACATTCAAATAGACATTGGAAGTGGTATCTTTCTCCTCTCTGCTTGAGTTCTCCCATAAGACATTGCATGCCAACACTGCCTAAGCTGATTGCTGATTCCTCTGAGTCCCCCATGTAAATTACACCTATGCAATCACTACAATTTATTCATAACTTCAAGTACTCGTCATAAATGAAATCATGTCAAACTGCTGAGGAAGACATTTGGTGAAACATTTATCTACATGACTTTTGAGCTTAATAATGGTGAATCTTACTTTAAACATTTTAAAGAATGACTCTGTAATATTTTTTTTTGTTACGTGACTAGCATCTCTCATTAATTTGCATTGCACGTTACTTTGTATGAAATACATGTACATACACAATGGGCTTCTTACAAAGACAGAGCCATGTAATGTGAAATATATAGTTCTAGTCTGATAAAGGCTCACTGCAGTTCATCAAAGCGCTGAAGCAATGGAAAATGCAAACTGTTTCATTTTACCCTTTTCTTATTTCTACTTTATATGGGTGCAGTGAAGCAGTCTCAACAAAATAACACAGTATACTAATTAAAAAGTTCTCACAAACGGACAATAAAGGATTTAAAGGGACGTAAAGTAATTCCGCTATCTTTTGTAGGAAATCCTATGAGAGCTTCTCTGCTCTTGATTTCATTATCAATTGGATTTACACTAATCCTCACAAGTAGGGTTGCCCCTTGACAGTTTTCTGTCACTCGGTGGTGAAACATTAATGCAAAAAAGGCCCTTGATTGCTGGGGGAATGCATTTATGATCACTCGTTGCTCAAGACTGTTTTGAGTTCTCATTTTATGTAAAATGCCACAGTAATCCCTTCAGAATTTCCCTCAAGAGCCCTTTAGCTTCCATAAGCCTCATATTCAACAGCGAAAAAACCCACTTTGTTCTGTAGAGGTTGTCTGCAATAATGTGAAATTGAAGATTTAATCTGTTGTTGTAACTCACCCCTCGCATGGAAAACTAATTTCTAATAACTTTCAAGGAATCAGAAACCTTTGAGTGGCACAAGCTTGCATAATTATATTCATTGTTACGGTTAAATTGAAGTTCATTTTATGGAAGACAAGACATCTTTATTTAAGGTTGTTATACAAAAAAAATGCATTTCTTCCCATAGCTTGTTACACTTACTGTTGGTGAGATTATTTTACTAACAATGTGCCAATATGGTAGCGTACCTATGTACCCCTAATGTACCAGTTTTAAATGGGTATTAGAGGCACCCTCATGGTTCCATTATTACCATAATACCATAACACATACTTTTAGTGCAATTCATCCTAACGTGGAACTGCAAGTAATACAGACATGTGATGAAAAAAGAAGACAAAAACATTTATTTATTTGCTTCTAACACCAGATTAAATCGTCACTTGAATAGCTGAGAACGACTATCAATATTGCTGTACTGCATTCAATGTCTGAGGCTTGTTGTAAAATGCACATTGATAACTGGAGAACTTCACATTATGATAAAACACCTTGTGTTTAAGAAACAAAGCCATAATGTTCATGCTAAAAAATGTCTTCTGTGGGCATATTTGCCAGGTTGCAAACATAAAATCCAGTGCATGCTGGGATGATGTCATATCAAGTCCCACAGTCCTTGCACTGCTAGGAACTGTAACCAGGTTATTCTAATAGTGTTTGTAAGCATTAAGCCCAACTAAACATGAAACGGTACTATAGTGTGGTGCTTTGAGCTGGATTCATTCAAATGTTTTTGACATTGGTTATGTAGTGTGGACAGGGCTTGATATATGAATTTAAGCAGTTTATGTTTGTGCTCATTAAAATTGGGCATTCAAACTGGTATGTGGAGCAGTTGCATTCAAATGTTCTGACGTGTGCTTATTTGAAGACTCAAGTTTGGAGAAAGCATAACTGTGGCCTATTTGTATTTATCATACCCTTGTTTTCATGAAAAAATAGCATTAGTCTATAAAAATATTTTATTTTATTTTAATGCTTGACTAATCATAATGAAAATTTAATAAAGAAAACAACCAAACAGACCTAGCTAGGTCTATTGCATAATGAAAGTATCTCACAGGGCTCAAAAGAGCCTTTTTGCATTGACTGATCTTTGAAAAGCAAGCCCCTAACTATTAACCCTATAGGTGCAGACCTTGTCAGGATTCCTTTCTATATTTTTTCAAGGTTTTCTTTTAATTATTGTTCTTTCGACACACTCAGGGGTATATTTTTTCATAATTTTCTGCATACAATATCCCAATGCCTTCTTTAATTGAATGGGACCCACACATGTGTTACCATGGAAATATTCACAAACCTTTGCACCGGCAGTCCCACTGCTACTCAGGTTCAAGCTTGAGAGAGGCAGCTTTGTAAGTGATCAATCACACACAAAGCTGTAAGGATGTATTTGCAATAGCTAACTATAACAAAAAGGCACTTCATTAGAAAAAAAGAGTGGCATTAAATATCTTTTGAGGTTTCGGGTTTACATGGCTTGCTTTTGGCATGTCTTTAATTCAAAGAAGTTCTGTTTTGATATATCTGGCAGGGAGTGTTATAAACATGTTCAAAGCATTTGTTATACTGTGCCTGGCTTCACTACAGCAAGGTCCTGTAATGTGCTTCTTGTTACTGTGGGCAGGATTTTCAAAAGGGAGTAAATGATAACGCCAGTGTTAATCAGGAAATCGGTATGTAGCATTGATTTTGCATTGTCAAGCTGTTCTTATGCCTAATTCGGTTTAAATAATTGTCCTAATGTGATTTCCGAAATCATACTGATTTATGAAATAATGTTAATGTCTTAACGAACAATGCTTCTTGTGACTATTTCTTTTGTTTGCGTGAGAGTTTAAAAGCAAATCCGTGTTGCTTGTCATAATTGTTCAGGAGGTAATTTGCACCTTGGAAAGGAGGGTTTTAACATCTCACCTTGAAACAGACATTTAGCAGACACAGTTGACAATACAGAAGGAGAGTATACAGGACTAGAGTTAATTTGTTACAGACAACCCATTCAATATTTGCAGTTATGAAAAGCCTTTTCTATACTTGTGGTTAGAGAGATTTATTACCTTGTTTTAATCATTTGTAACCTTATGGAACATTTGTTGTATTGCTAAAATGATATACCATTATTTGCATTACATTATTTGTAATGTTACTACCAAGAAATGATCAATGTAACTGTAGCCTATTGTGTACACTTTCACCTTCACATGTTTGTATGCATATAAAATGATCTTATAATACTGTAAGTGGTCGGTGGCTACTTTTAATCCTGTTGAGTTTATTTATCACGGAGTCAAGCAAAGAGTACCACAGAAAATGCATGATTAGAAGATTCACCAAGAAATTAATTATCAACAAATTATGTATTGGGTTAGGGAGTTATATTGTAATTTAAAAGCTTAATAAACATATAATGAAGTGTTACACACGGTATGTAGGTATAATAACTAACAACTACAAACACAAACGGCACTTCAAAGGTATTTATTTACAGCCTACAATCGTATATACTAAAATACAGACACAAGTAGATGTCAACATAAGAAAATAAATTCCAACCAATATACATAGATGGCTTACGATATTTTTTTTTCTTTTTAACCAAAAGAAAGATTGCAAAATGCACATTGAAAGAGTTGTATATGGTAAGCTGTGGTACAATATCCCGCTGAATGAGGGGAAATGGCTAGTGGGGTTTCTTTTTTAATTATTATTATTATTTTTTTTTTTTAATCTGTGCCATCCAATTTTTTCCCACACACCAGATAATCATAAATCAGCATGTATATGTGAAGTGTTCTAAATAAATGTACATTCAGTATGACAAAAAGCATACTTTTAAATGAAGTTTACAAATTTTACACAACACAGATATTCCCATTATTTTTTATTTCCATTTGGCTGCTGCTTGCAGGTGGGAGAGCCGTCTCCCTGTACGCTAGTAGTTTCCATAACAGTGAACTATGCTTCCATTCATTTTTCTTGATCTCGCTAACATGCATTTTGATTAATAAGTTCCCCTTATCTAGTCATTCAGACAGGCAGTGATGTCGGTGACCTGCAACAATTATGCTTTTTAACGAGAAATACGTTCATTAACAGCCTCATTGATTCAATTTAAAAGCATTAACTGATTGATTTAATTAACACATTTCATTTGACAATCACTTGCTACTAAAGCTCTCATTACTGCACCACAAGTTCAATACAATAACACTGGTGTTTGAGAATCACTTGCTGCTAAAGCTTTCGTTACTGCACCACGAGTTCAATGCAATAACACTGGTGTTTGAGAATCACTTGCTGCTAAAGCTCTCGTTACTGCACCACGAGTTCAATACAATAACACTGGTGTTTGAGAATCACTTGCTGCTAAAGCTGTCGTTACTGCACCACAAGTTCAATACAATAACACTGGTGTTTGAGAATCACTTGCTGCTAAAGCTCTCGTTACTGTATCACGAGTTCAATACAATAACACTGGTGTTTGAGAATCACTTGCTGCTAAAGCTCTCGTTACTGCACCACGAGTTCAATACAATAACACTGGTGTTTGAGAATCACTTGCTGCTAAAGCTCTCGTTACTGCACCACGAGTTCAATACAATAACACTGGTGTTTGAGAATCACTTGCTGCTAAAGCTCTCGTTACTGCACCACGAGTTCAATACAATAACACTGGTGTTTGAGAATCACTTGCTGCTAAAGCTCTCGTTACTGCACCACGAGTTCAATACAATAACACTGGTGTTTGAGAATCACTTGCTGCTAAAGCTCTCGTTACTGCACCACGAGTTCAATACAATAACACTGGTGTTTGAGAATCGCTTGCTGCTAAAGCTCTCGTTACTGCACCACGAGTTCAATACAATAACACTGGTGTTTGAGAATCACTTGCTGCTAAAGCTCTCGTTACTGCACCACGAGTTCAATACAATAACACTGGTGTTTGAGAATCACTTGCTGCTAAAGCTCTCGTTACTGCACCACGAGTTCAATACAATAACACTGGTGTTTGAGAATCACTTGCTGCTAAAGCTCTCGTTACTGCACGCACGAGTTCAATACAATAACACTGGTGTTTGAGAATCACTTGCTGCTAAAGCTCTCGTTACTGCACCACGAGTTCAATACAATAACACTGGTGTTTGAGAATCCTGCCCTGTGTGTTTACATACTAGTTATGTAGTAAATGCATGTGCACTTGTACATAATTGCAATGTTATTAGGCATAGTTACAATGCACTTAACGTGTACATTTTTTTTGCACGATATATGTAAGTACATAATTGTACTTTAAGAGTATTATGGATATGGATAGGTTTAGAGTTAGGGTTAGGGTTAGGGTTAGGGTTAGGGTTAGGATTAGGGTGAGTGTTAGGTGTATTGTGATGGGGTATGCCCGGGCAAGACTACTACTAAATTTTGTTGGATTTTATGTATTATTATTATTATTATTATTATTATTATTATTATTATTATTGAGAATTGTTTTTTATTATGATTTAAATGTACTGTTTTGTGTTTATTTCAAACAAAAGTATGCTTGTTGCTGTTGTTTTGCAGCATGGATGGAGTTAAAATTCTCCATCCAGCTAAACGTGTGCGTAAGGTGGCCATGTCCCAAATTAATTAAGTAATTACCAATCTGGAGATGGCCATGTATATAAAAGCACCCCAGCTGCTCATAGGAGGGTGAGGAGGAACGAGAACATGAGAGTGAGATTGAACACAAAGTGAAAAGACAATTGCTACGCGTGCTGGTTTTAAACCAGCACCATACTTGTTTTGTATGTGTCTGTTTGTTTTGGCCATCGTGCCTTATTTGTTTTTTAAAAGTGTTTTGTTTTATTAATTTAATAAATATGCCACCAGTGCTTGACCCACAGAACTGTGCCTCTGTGTCTCCTTCCTGGTCTGACGTCACACCACGCAGCCATCCATGACAGTGATATTGTGAAAAAAGATTTACACATTAATTACATTGTAATTTTGCATGATAAGGTTGTAATGATGTATAAGTACGCATGTATTTTCTAAGTAACTACTATATAAATACACAGTAATTAGAGACACTTCATGTAAAGTGTTACTGGTGCTTGTACTGTGAGAAGCTTTAAAAAGGATGCCCTGGCCTGCCAATAAAAGGGCATTCTCAAAGAAGCACCACTTAGAGGACAGGGGCACAAAAGTATTTTTTATCTTTATAAAATGTTTTTCAAACCTGACCCACCCCAGCCACAGGCTGCAATTGAGCATCAGTCAGATATTTGCCGGTCATTGCTTCATGAAATGATGCCTGTTCTTTTAGGTTTCACCTTTCTGCTGTGTAAGAGAGAATATTATTGCTCACTGGTTCTTTACTAAAGGCTCCACTACAAATACAGTACAGACCCCCACCCACTCTATAACTGGGCTTTTACAATGACCTCCATTGATTTGATCTCTACGCTGGCTATATAGTCAATAGAGTTCAAATCAAAGGAGGTTATGATGAGGTAGTATAATGCACTAGAGAGACCAAAAAGATATGAGTTATGAAGGTTGAGAGAACTGAATCTATTTAGCCTATGTTAACCCTAGTCACTATTTCAAACGCAGCACATAGACTAGGACACAAGGACACAGCTGGCAACTGAGTGGTGACAGAGTGAAGAGTACATAGAATGGATTACAAAGCTATGTGTTGCTCTGAGTTTTTGGGGTGCTAAGAGATGAATAGACAAAGTTTTGGGATCAACTTGGCTACTAGGGTAAAGACTAAGCCATAGTGGGTCAAACAGTCTTTTCTCATTTGTAAATTTTCTTTGGTTCTAATGTTCTTCCGAATGCATTTGATGTTAAACTCTGTTGCATTTGTATTCTCTTATATCTGAACTTTACTGTATTTTTGCTGTGCTTTGATATTCATAAAAACCTTGAGATGCATGAGATATGGACAGCTGAGCTGTCTTTCCATCTTACTCAGGTCTCAGGTACAATGAGTTAAATTGTCCCCATCTTACTCAGGTCTCAGTTATGAGTTTAATGGTTCCAACGACTCAGGTCTCAGGTGTAATGAGTTTAATGGTCTCATCTTAGCCCCACATACACACCGCAAAACTATCACACATTTTGGCATGGTTGGCAGTATCTCTTGGAGAGATTGTGAGTGGTATGGCAGAGGTAACAGGTTAGTATTGGGATGGGCTTACACAGGAGTCAGTGGAAATGCTCATGGTGACTTCTGGCATTGCACCTGACTGCAATCAGTGCCACTGTCCTTCATGTTTCTCCAGGACTGTATTCACAAGAATCAACACTTCAAGCACATTTTACACCACTGCTGCATTTCACAAATTGTTCATATTGGAATAAGGAAGAATGTCTAGTTTTGAGAGCATTGTGAATAAATAACAAGTGAAACATACAACAGATCTTTTAAAAACAAACCAGCAGGGTTTATTGGAATGTCTTTCATTCATTGGGGTTTACAGCAACATGTATGCTTTGAAGACTGACTGGTGAGTTATTAGGAAACCCTAAATGTAAGTCTGCTACAAGGATTATTTTTACAAGGCAATGGAGGACATAGGCATAGTTAAGAGCAACTGAACTTATAAAATCTGGGAAGTGTTATTGACTCAGACTATGACGCAAAGGTTGGAGAAACATCTTTTATGTGCTCTAATCTGTGCTGGTAAAATGGCAGTGGCCAATCTCTCCAATATCAACAGGTCAGCTTTTGTAGGCTCGTGAAGCTGGAAACATAAATCTTTTTTTTGTTTTACTGATTGAATCTCACAGTAGAAATGAATTGGTAGCCTTGATGGTTCTTGTTCTTTACAAGGGAATCCCACAATGACTTCTTTAAATATTAGAAGTAACCCGACTTTTAGCATCAGACCAAAATAACAAAAAGTGTGTTTTGAAGTGTAGCAGTCTGATAAATAAAACAGCAACCTGCACTTGTCCAGTTTTGAAAGTTTCTGTGATTTGGGTATCTGAAGAACATTTGAATGTAGCTACACAATTCTGTGGGCTTGATCCTTCATGACCCGTTTGTGTAATTTAACAAGGCAAATAGATTGACAAATATATTGGCATAAGAGCATAAAAAAATTTGGAAATGAAATAGGGCCATTTAGCCCATCGAGGCAAGGAACTCACTTTTAACTTTGGATCAAATCATGAAAACATCAAGAGTAATTAAGATGCTTCCAATACCGAGAACAAATCATTCAGTCGAATAGCTAGTATCTTTTTTGTCTTACGATAAGGAATACGTCCAATGATCTGCAAGGAAGGGATTTATATCTTACCTCAATCCATTACACCCCTGCTGTGTGTCATAGTTCACCTCCTCCTCCCCAGTCTATATCTACTTTTTGGCTTCATCTAATGGGGGAGGGCAGCTATCCTGCCCCCTTGCCCTTGGCTCCCTTGCGGTCAGCCTCTCCACTTACATGCAAGATAATTTATGGGCAGGAGTACCTTAAAAGGCGAGGCTAAGGCCAACGAATGTAGCATGGAAATATATACTAAGATATACTAAGGTAGTAATGTTTTCTGGTCTAAGCTTTAATAAATAATCTATCACATGAGTTTCCTGACTGAATTATAATTCTTATAAAAAGTGTTTCACTTGTAAGTGCAGAATTAATCTGCATATTGAAATTGCAGGGGTGCTCAGGTGTAAACTGAGGATCTCTAAGGAAATCATTTCTGGAGATCAGATATGGTCTGCTGGCTAATACAATACCTGCCCATGTACATCGCTGAAGGGTGGTACCTTGATGTGGAGGAGAAGCCTTTATCTAGGAATGGAGTTTCATTCCTTTGAAATAGCGACCTTCTTCTTAGAATGTAAAGATGAAGAATAATTTGTAGCACAAAGAGCACGCACTCCATTTATTTCAACTCAGATGAGCCATTAGAGTGCAAATTAATGTGTCAATTTTGCCCTTAGCAAATCATAGTGAGTAAGCGAAGAGAACGTGGGAGCTGTATCTTTTTAAAATGTTCAGGTGGCTGTTTCCTTTCTGTAAACGTTATCCTTTGTGACACCAAGATTGCATCAAAGAACGTGTAAAGGAGTTTGAATGTAGATTACTAGCCTATGTCATTTAGTGTTAAGATTACTACATCCCTCACTTTAAAATATATATTTAAGATATGGCAAGGAGCGCAATAATAGCATCTGCCCAAACAACAACAAAAAAGAGGTCGGAATTAATTATATTATTTTATTTAGTAAGCAACCAACATTGCACTTACCTGATATGACATTCTATTGGTATATAGAAAGGAACTAGCCCTGGATTCATGTTGTGCCACGGAGCTGCTGTATATGAGGGTTAAGATTTGCTGCTCTTGAGCTCATTAAAATAGAACCCATATTACATCAGGGCTCCTGTGAATGATAGAGGCACTTGCGTAAAGCCTCTTTGATGATTGGTTATTCCAGGTTCTTAAGAATGTATTACGTTATACTATAAAATAACAGACCATGGACAATGGTCCTAAACTATCGTACATTTGAGCTGGAGAGAGAACTGATCTTCAATCACTGACGTTCTCAACCTCCACATCTTCACTGCTTGTGATGTGGCATCGCTGTTAAGACACGGCTTTGATCTTCTTGACGGGTAGCCACAACAAACTAACACACGCTCATCTCCTCGTCAGTGACACTGACCGCATTGCCATGATACAGTTCATAGGTGAGGGCAGACATTTTAAACGTTTTATTCACTAGAGAAGAGGGCCTGACTGATCACAAACCTCAGCTGGAAACCAATCAACAGGGATTGTCTTTCATTCTCCAGTTACTACTATAATAAATATAATAAGAGGGATCTCAACAAGCTGCTCTGGAAAGCTTTGGATACTGTCTAGAGGTAATTATGATCCCACAATTTGATTGGGTTAATGTTCGATTGTAATATCCTTTACAGAAATAAGTTGCTTCTGATATATGAGATAGGCTTTATTAAAAGCAACCCTACCCTTCAAATGGTTATATAATTATTTAATATGAGATCACACAATTTTGCATTTTGTTTTCCTAATCTACACTTACGTTTTCATAAATGCAATAACAATAAATGCAGAGCTAGAGTTTTTTTATTTTTATTTTTTTGCAAAATGGAATAAAAGGAGCAAATACCAACACATTTTGGAGAGCAATTCATAAAATCTTAAAATTTGTATATTTGAAACATGAAAAACATGCTATTTACAACACCAGATTAAATTTAAACTTGTTAGTCAATTCTTAAAATGGGGGGAAGCAGGGGTTAATCTGTAAACACAAAGGCACTGGATCTGATCATTAATGGAGGGGGGTGGTATGTCTGATTCTTAATCTAAAGTAGAGCTATGGTCTAAAGTTATGCATCACCCGAAAGAATTCTATCTCATTTTGCTACATAAAGTCAAATGAAACCTGTTGACTGATGTCCCATTAGCATATTGAATTACATACCGCTTTGTAGTTTAGAAAAGCTGACAAATATTGAAGCATGTGACATTTTGAAATCTAGCATGAAATATTGCACTTATGGCTTCCGGGAGACTTTTATGATGTCATTTTGTAGTTTCTTTGATTACATGATGATAAATAAAAGACCAAAATTATATTCATATAGTTTTTTTTTTTTGTTTTGTTTTGTTTTTTCCAATTATGTCTCAATCTTAAATTCTAGGTGATGCAAAGCTTTTGGCATTGGCTGCAGCTCCCATGTGTGCGTCAAGTTCTCATTTGCTTGTGGATCGATGTCTTGTGGCTTATTGTTTGAAAAGTACCAGTGTTAACTAATCTGAGGAACAGGAGTGACAACAGTTATTGTTAAGAGTGCTAGGTTTTCTTGCTGTTTTGCAAGAAATATTTTGTTACAGTAAACTTTTGTCATTCATAAAACAGGAAAGTATTTTTTTATTGTACATGTTATGTATACAAAGTTCTTTTTTGCAACAACAAAACAGTTTGCTTAACTCCCGGGAGGAGGGAATGTTTAAACAAGTAGAGATATCAACGCCATCATTCCCCTCTAATTAGAAAAACACTGGCAAAACAGTTTGCTTTTGTTTGTTTGTTGTGTTTGCTATGATCCCTGTAATCGTATTTTGAAGCACAGCCTGTCAGAGCCTTTGAAAGCTGTACTGAATCCAAATGTATTCAATTTAGAGCTATTATTTTCAATAATAATGGAGGATTTTTTGTAATTCTTTCTTTTATCTTTTAGTTATATTTTATATGTAATTTGTTATTATCTTTTAGTCATATTTTTCCTAGAGACTAACTAACATCTTAATACAAATGTAGTTAAGGGATGCATTATAAGTAGTTTTATTTGTGAATCATGTAGTAATAATAATAATAATAATAATAATAATAATAATAATAATAATAATAATAATAATAATAATAATAATAATAATAATTTTTTACACTTTAATAAGCTTTTTTTTTTTAAAAATACATTTCTCTCAATAAACATCTGCTATCTTTGTCCAGATAAGTTTCACTCTAGCCTTGCCCAGACCTTTTTCAATAAATTGTTTGTGTAGAAGACAGAAAAAGGAAAGGTAAAAAATGAAAAAGGGATTTCAGTTATCAACATGATACAGCCTCCTATAGACATTTGGTCCATGTGAAAAGCAAAGTCAGAAGCAGTAAGAAGAAGGCGATGCCCACTGCTGCCATGACAACCAATTTGACTTCTTCCAAGCTTACTGTTTGCCTCAGAAGAAATCAGTACTTTTTGCATCTGTGTACTTTAACAGATAAATATATGGAATTGTTCATTTTTCAAATCAGATTATTTTTAGATACCAAAAGTAGGGTGTGAAGTTTTCATATTAAACAAGAAGCATGGTGCTCTCTCTCCTTTGCCTTGATTACCCTGTCTCTGCCATCCACCATTTGATTTGAGCTCTCTGAAGCCTTTCAAGAAGTACAATGCAGTACAGTAGTTAGCTACAGTTATAATGCCCTCAACCTTATGAGCCGTGCAGGCATGTTCCCGAGGTTAAAGAGCTTTGAGGAGCACTGAAGTGGGGGCTGCACTAGGAAGGCTGAGCCTGTTGGCCTGTGATGAGAACCCTTGGGATATTATAGCAATGAGCAATTACCCACTGATACAAACTTTATTTTAAACAATATATCCATGGAAATGGCATTGAAAAGGTTAAAGGGATCTCAATGACAAAACAACTCCTTGCTACCCACACCAGAAGCTGCTTTAGGAGATAACTAGATCAGTGGACAATTGTTATCCATTGTAGTGGTAACACTTTAAAATAATAGCAAATTAATAATGAATTCTGGCTGAATCCCACAGGAATAACACCTGAATATCTTGTGCACTTCCTCTGAGTTCTGAAGTCATTCATTTTGAATGTAGTCCCGTTAATTCATGGGGGTTTAATTAACCATATTCATTCCATATTTCTTTTAGTTTTAAGTAGCTTCAGTGAAGTGGAAGCAAAGTGTTAAAAAATAATGCTGAATCCTTTTACCTATCTAACACCATTGGGTTTTTACTGGTTCTCACTCTTGATGACAGCTTATTGTGCGCAAATGTTTGTCCAGGTGTCAGGCCTATAAATTGACAAAGTAATGGGTGCGTCCAGGTATTTAACCTTCATGTCTGTAAATTTCAGCTTTGCTGTTTGTATGGCTAATATTATAAAGAAGAGAACAAACAAAAAGCTAACCGCAGGTCTGAAAACACCAGTTCACTGCATTGTGAGCATCACGCATTCTGCAAGACTTGGAACTTGTTTTTTTTGGCATTTACTTTTTTGTGTTCTTATCTAAGCTTTTCAAACAAAACAATGTTCACCAAGTAGAGCTACACTAAAATAAATATTAAAACATAATATCTATTCAGACGCCACCGCCAAGCATCCTCACTGTTCCCCCTACAAAGAATTCATAGCTGCAATCCCATCCTGTTTATTCTATTGCCCCGTTTTAATATTCTCTATGCAAGACTAAACTGCTTTCTCATACTCAAGTCTCTCACAACTTACAGTCAAGGGTTTTCGATAAAGATTGCACATAGGGTTAATTGGAATGGCTTTGAATGCAGGTCTAGCTGTACAGTTTATGCATATCACCTGGGGGCTTTTGGCAATATTCAATATTTTAAATGCTACAGCATAAATAGTAGATAAGCTGAAGTATTAAATCAATTCATATATTGTAATCAGTGCATTCATGAAATTTGTTTTAATTGTTAGATAATTAAACAAATGAATCTTGCTCTCTCAGCCAAGGCCGTGGTCACATGATTAGCTCCTGTCAGTCAGGCCGTTTGTTTTGTCTGGGTTTGTGAAGGGGTGGGCGGAGCCAGCATAGTGCAGCTGGCAGGTAAAGTCTGGCTAAATCTACAAATCACTGCATAGAACAGAGCCGCCTAAAGGCAAAGTCACTCCTCAGCCTCTTCAGTTCAGGGATTTGATTCTTTTTACACATCAGGCTTTTAAAGGGGAACTGTTTATTGAGTGTTGTAAAATACAAAATTATTAAGGTGGATATACTCTTTAATTTCTATCTGTACTGTTTTATTTTTTTCTTGCTATGTGGATGAAAAACTTTTGTGCTCCAGGTGCCATGAAAAGCACTTGTGAGTGAAACTCTTAACTGAGTATTACAGATGAGTTAACTTGTTTAATAATAATAATAATAATAATAATAATAATAATAATAATAATAATAATAAATAAATAATAATTATTATTATTATTATTATTATTATTATTATTATTATTATTATTATTATTATTATTATTATTATTATATTGAGTAAGAGTCAATTATTATAGCCCAGCTTTATATATTACGTTGCCCGTATAACTATAATATATCTGATCGCCTTTCTCTTTTTTCATAATAAAAGTTTTTCAAACAGTTTGTGTACACCCTAATTCATGTACGTTGTATCAAAAGATATTAAAAATGTATATTAACATTACAGTGTATACCTCTGTGTGTGTGTGTGTGTGTGTGTGTGTGTGTGTGTGTGTGTGTGTGTGTGTGTGTTTTATAAGTCTGTAAGTGTATAATGGTAGTTTTGAGTTCTCAAGATAATTATTTAGTTATTTATTAAAACATTTTTACCTGATAATCTCTTGAGATGTGGACAGGTGTTGGGACACAAACTAACCTCAGGTGCAGTCCGTTTACAAAAAAAGATTATTCCTGCAATTAGAAGCTCTTGCTACCTAATTTAGCCACGTCCAGTCCTCTTAAGTTTTGTTTTCCTAAGCTCCCAACATAACAAAACTCTGCTATGCCGTCAGCACCTCAAGCAAGTAAAAGCAATTCTTTTATGAAGTCCCCATGAGATATTTGCTTTGCGAGGCTCCTGGAAAGAAAAGAGGGCAGTGAATAACTTTTAAACCAGTTTGTTCCAATGAAAAGCATTGAACATGAAAGAGATAGAGAAATGAATTGAATGTTGTTTTTTCCTGATGAAAAAGCCGATCAGATCTCAGCTTCTTTCTTGCCTAAGCACAGGTGATTCATCATTGGTCCTGTCAAAAGCATTTTCCACAACATGACCTGAACAATGCAGCAGTGATTGCAAAGAGCGGCTCTGATTGAAAGATAGCCACAAGATCTATCAAAAGACGTTTACAGCGCTGCCTCCGGAAAAAAAAAAAAAAAAAAAAAAAAAACGAAAAAATCTAATTTCTTAACCTCTGTGTGAAAGTTAAGAGAGGTATTTGGAAATGCTGGGTAACAAAAGTTTCGTGATGTAAATTAACCAAAACAAAGTAACACCTCCTTAAGCACGAACAGAAAAGCTGGCAATCAAACTGATTAGAAAGTTATCACAAATTGACATCAAAATATTCAACTTCAGGGTTGAAGGTTTCATACTTAACTTTGAAGTGGAGCTTCACAGGCTTTGGAAAAGTGCTACATCTTTTGATCATACAGTGGCTAATACAATGATCGGTCTGAAACCCAGTTTACAGTTCAAGACAGAGCTACTATAGAGCACTTTCTTTTTTGGATAGCAGGTGATTTAAACCTGTAGAAAGGATAAAGAAGGTGATCCTTGAGTAAAAGCACGGTCAGACGGTGGCGCGATGACTCGTACAGAGGGGAGTGCAGGTTCTCAACATAGCTGTGCAAAGTTTTTGAACTGTGCTGGGGATTCTGTAGATTAGGGAGACACAATAAGTAGGGACACTCTAAATTAAAAAAAAAAAAGCTCAAGACCTATATTTAAATTAAGCAAAGCTATGATTCTGGAAGGGAACTCACTTTGACCTTAGATCAAATCACGTAAACATCAAGTATATTTTAGGCGCTTCCAATACCAGATCAAATCATCATTCGAATAGCTAGCTTCTTTTTTGTCCTTTGATAAATAATATATCCAAGAACCGTTAAGAAGGGATTGATATCTTACCTCAATCCATTACATCCCCACTGTACGTGAGAGAGTTCACCTCCTCTTCTCCAGCCTCCGTTTGCTTTTTTGCTTCATCTAAAGGGAGAGGGCAACTTCTCCACTTATCTTCCAACTTATTTATGGGGAGGGGTACCTGAAAATGCCAAAGGCCAAATATGGGGCGTGTCTCCGGGGATCTTCGGTGCTCCCTGAACCGTACCCGGTGAGTCTTTTCTGTAATGTTGAGGCGACGGACCAGATCGTAGCTGGCAGCGCTGAGGTCGCTTATAGCCTGATAGGCTGCCTGAGGCTCCCAGATCAGGGTCCCAACTGGCTCGTCAGAACTCTTGAGACCATGACGCGGTGGCTGTCATCCACTCAAACATAACCAGAATGCCTCTGGGTCATCCTCTGCTGACATCTTCATCGCCTTCAGTGTCGATATCGCTGGTGTTCCTGTAGGGGCAGGTGCTGTGGAAAACGACAGCCCTATCTGTTCAATGAGCGCAGTGTGGCGCTCCTTCCTCTTTCTCTCCTCTGTCTCCGGTCTGGTGTCCAGTGCTTCCAGCAGCTCAGCCAGTGCGTTCCGGTCCATGATCCTGTGTTCTGACACCATGTGTGACAAAGTGGCTGAGTGAGAACAGGTGCAGGAGTGATGCAGTGTGGTAATTAAATAGACAGTTAGAAAAAAGTTATATTTATTTATATTCCAGGTCTGGTAACCAAAACAATAATCCCCCGGCAATACACAACAATGTGTACTGCACAGGGTAAATAATAACAGGATTGCAGTCCCAACAAATAAACACAATACCTGACCCACAATAATACATGCATAGTCACCAGTCCTGGGTGCATGCAGCAGTGCTCGTGGTGGGTGATACAGGTTATTTAGTGACTCTTTGTGAAGTGCCGTTCTGGCTTGGTGCTGGCCCTAGGCGACAGCTCTGGAACTGTGCTAGCTGTCTCGTAATGTGAAAGACAAGACAAGACAATTTCAAGACACAACAAACAAAACACTCATGGTACTTTTACAATTATGAAACGGGGTCTCTCACACTCCTTCTTAGTTTATTTACACATACCAATGCGAAGGAAGATATTACGATTCTCCGTCCCCTTTTATGCTGTCACACATGACCCCTTGGTAAACGAGTGCAACCGTCTCTCCAAGCTGCGGCTGCCAAGTTGTTTCTCTTCCGGGTCAATGCTTTATTCCACCGGAGTCTCGACCCCTTCTGGGCTGGCCTACTTCCCTTGAACCCTGGGAAAGAACTGTCAGGCCAGCCCATCCACGGAACTCTGTTCTCACTTCTTAGCACCCTCACAGGTTGGGAGGGTGTTTTAAAACCAAGAATAACTATATTTCTGTCACACCCCTTCACACGTTAAAAAATGCAGCAGCAATACACAAGACATGTATATTATTTAACAGAATGGTAAAGCAACTCACCAGAACGGGAAACATCAAATTGCTCTGTGACTTGTGTCTGATTCAGGTTTTTTCAATTCGCTTGTGTTTATGTATATATTTATGTATTTACTTATTAATGAGAGTCGCATAGGGAAGTATGTTGCACCCCCCCCCCCCCCCCCCCCCCCCCCCCCCCCCCCCCCCCAATATTTTGACATTGGATAAGTAGGTATGTTATAATTTAATACCAATTAAAAACAAAATATTATTGACAAGATCAGAATGTCATTATTAATCAACTGAACAACTGAACTCGATGCATTCAGCCTATTATAGAGCCTATCTGTTCATGTTGCAAATGTAAGCAAGCCAAATACAGAAAGCTTAGACGTATCTTTTAAACTTGTCTTTAAATAGAAATCCTCTGCTGTTCAAAGCAAGTAATCCAATGTTTATTCAGTTGAGTTTCCATTTGTCTGATTTAATAGTACAACAAATCAGTTGCGAGTGTTGTGCTCTGTGTGCTTCAGTGCACCCAGAAGGATGTTATGAAGCAGAGAAATATTTACACGACAACTTGCAAAGCTTTTTGCTCCAGTGCAAAATGTGCTCCACTTTTCCTAAGTGCAACTAAACTTCACCTTATTTTCCAAAACTGCTTAATTAAAAAAAATCATTTAATTTCTCTTTTCCATACCTACGTTGTCTCTTGCTAGATGTGCAGCTTTAAACATTTATAATTTCAGAAAATCACATAAGCAAAAACCTTTGAAAATCACCCTGTTACTATATTAGCTAAATTAATTTAACGATGTACAAGTTGATCAACACTTTAATCAGAGTTAGATTAATAGCAATCAATTACAACTTAAAGGGGAATATTTCCACTTAGAGCCCCCAATTAGCTAGCACTGCCACTGGGTCTATCCAGGCTCAACCCTGCAGATCTGGAGCCTATCGACTGGCTCAAGACTTTTTAACTACTTGTATTATCTTGTGCCTGTAGCCTTATCTTCTTGGTCCTACTCACAGAGATGCAATCACTATATATAGAACCCCTGTGATTTTTGCTGTCACCATCCATCCCTCAAGATGTGTTTAGTTGTGAATCATTAATGCCCAATGCCTTGCTACCAGTCTGTAAATGTCTTAACCCTTCTGTAAAACTTGAGTCATTCGTCAAAAAAGAAATTAATATAAAGAGGATGTTCTCATATGAATGGAAGCTGATTTCAGTCGAGTGATCCAAAATATAAAGTCAAGCACATTTTTCTGAAAGGGATGGTGGTGGCGTCTGACTAAAATCAGATAGAAGTGTTGTCTGACCAGGTGCCTGTTACTATAGTATATAATTTTCTGTAATAATGCATGATCAGCCCACTATAGATTCATAGCAAGGCAGTTATACTTCATCACTGAAAGCTTTTTTAGATTCTCAACATGACGCCAATACAACTTGTGAAAGAGATTTTCAAGATGTTGGGTTATTGAAAAAAAAAAGCAAGTGAAAAGCATTCAGCCAAGGAATAAAAAATGATAACAAGCCATTGAGATCCAAGTGCATAATCTGTCACTTAGTGACAGAATACATACAGACTGACAAAGCTGAGGCAGGCTCTTTAGAGCAAGAGCTGTGCCTTTGAGTCACTTTTATTCCGGTTTTGTTCCAGGTATCCAACCTGTTTGACTCACAGGAGTCGAGGCTGGTCTGTATATCCAATGCAAAGAAGACATCAGCTATTAAGCAAAGCAGTGTTTCAATCAAATCATGTAAACATCAAGCAAGGTTATGCCCTTTCAATACCAGATTGAATCGACAGTATCTGATTTGTCTTGCAATAAACAATACATCCAACGATCGGCAAGGAAGGGATTTATATCTTATCTCAATCCATTGCATCCCTGCTGTGCACCTGCTTTTTGGCTTTGTCTAATGGGGGAGGGCAGCTATCCTGCCCCCCCTCCCCCCCCCCGCCCATGACTTCCCTACAGTCAGCCAGAGAATTTAGTGTAAAATGTAGTAGTGTAGCATTAATAGTCTAAGCATTAATAAATAATCTAACACAGAAATTTCCTGACTGAAGAAACTCATGTGTTATGCCAGCTAAGCAGCTTGCATATACATGTACAAGAAATGCATGTCTTTAATTTACTGGCCTTTCATCTCAAAGCCTATCATACAATCCCTTTTACATCAAAGTCAATAATGCCATTCTGCTCTGGCAACTACTAGTTGGTGTGCAAATCTTATGGGATAAGCTGGGGAGTTTTCAGTGATGCATAATAACAGTTACATAAAAGTATTGGGTTTAGGACATGGCTGACTAACATTCAGTGAAAGAGCAACCATCCAATTCCTCCTCCAACCCTCACTGTAGACCAGGTAAGAAGCATGCCCCTCTGAGGAATCCTATATTAAAACTGTACCGATTCATGCTATCAAAAACCAGAGGGCTTTAGTCCTCTATCCTTTAATTCTCACCTTCCAGAAGCACTAATCTTCCTTTAAAATAATAAAACGGTATTAAAATGCTGAAACAAACAATGCTTAGAAATAATTACAGGTAATTACTGAGGTGGTTAGTTTCAGACAAAAGATGCACAAAAGCCTTTAAAAGCATGTGAATTCAAGCTACACAGAACTGTTGTAGAATTGTATAACTTGTTGTTTACAAGGATTTAATCTGGAACTGTTTGGTTGTGGCTGATTTTAAACCTTATATTGCAGCCAGCACATACTGTACATACATTCCATCACTTTTCTTAGTGTCTGCTGATCCATTTATATTGTAACGCTTACAAAAAATGTTGTTAGGATTTACCTGAAAGAGACGGCCAACACCGGAATTAATTCAAACTCTTTATTTAAACAGATGAACCACCAGCTAGCCGAGTAGTTACCCACACTCTCCACTCACAGACAGACAGACCAGGAGCGATACACTGGCTCCCAGGGTGATATCCCCCCACTACACAATAGCAATAGAACAACATTATTAACCACTTGAACTAAACACTGTGACGAACAGAACAATCAAATAAATCAACAAATAACAATTTAGAACGGGAATGCAGTGATCATTCACACTTTCTCAAAACCCTGTAGTCCCAGCATCCTTTGTACCAATTTACTCTGGCAATGGTGCCGAGGGGGGAACACGTTCCAATGTCCCGGGACGGCCTCCTCTGGTCCTGGGAAATCTGTCCAGTTAAGGACAGTAGGGGGCCAGGTCGTCCTAGTGGAGGTCAACCACCCAGCCCCTCGTCCGGAGCCTCCCAATGCATGGGCCCTCTCAGTGGCCAGTCAGTTTCGGGTAGAGCCCCTTCTTCTGCCGGGGGCCTTACACCAAGACCCACGGTCTAGACCAGTAGTCTGCAATTCATTTGATGGTGGGCCAAATGACCCTCAGGCAGCAGAGTGGGCCACGATGGCATGTATAACCCGTTAGGTGGTACAGCCACTCCCAGATCGGGCCCCATGTGATAGATTAGTTCTTAAACTTAGACAACACTACTACATTTAACATATTTTACACTACATTCTTTGACCTTTTGAGGTATCCCTGCCCATAAATTAGCTTGCAGATAAGTGGAGAGGCTGACTGTAGGAAATAGCTGCCCTGTTCATTAAACGACACATGAAAAAGCAGTCAGTGTCTAGGGAGGATGAGGTGAACTCTGGCGCACAGCAGGGACGTCATGGATTGAGATATAAATCCTTTCCTTGCCAATCACTGGATGCATAGTTTATCAAAGGACAAATAAGATATTAGCTATTCAACTGAGGATTTGATCTGGCATTGGAAGTGCCTAATATATGCTTGATGTTTGTGTGATTTGGTCTAAGGTTAAATTGGGTTCCCTTCTAGAACGCCAACTTTGCTTAAGTTACAAATTCCATGAATCAGACCCACTTTATAACAAAAAGAAGCAGCTAGAACTGCACAGACTCCTATGTTAAGAGCAGGAAAATAATAAAATATTGTATTCATTGAAGTGTCTTGCCCACATATTTATGTACAGTATATTCTGTGTATGTGTTGTCTTATTGTTTGAATCTTTAAAGTGTGCTAGTTAAGAACAACTTCAAAACTGTCATTAAAAAAGACCTGTCTTTTCTACATCACTTGAATGCATGTGTTTTTATACCACTTTGAATGAGGTGATAGCTGTCACCATCTCTGGAGGTGTGGACTATGCTCATTAGGACATGGAATGAGATCACAAGACCTTATTTCATTTATATTGCAAACGGCTGCTAATGACTTCTCCCAAAAGAAATGTAGCAGGCCCTAACAGCATTTATTACATCTTGAATCTATTTTTTGCCAGTTGCTGACAAATAGTTCTATGTCCTTCTCTGTTTTTCTGTCAGAAGTTGGCAAGGGGTTTTTGGAATGCAAATACTTAAAATACACTTACGGTCTGACAAGGTGAGACCTGCGGTTTATCTGAAAATATATAAACCACGGCTCATTTTGTTAATACTAGATTGGAAGATACTAGGAATCTCCTTAAGAAGAACACATCAAAAGCCAGTTTTAATGGCTTGTTTTGACATGTCCGAGCTGTGGTTTTACTCTTCTCTGGAAAAAAAAAGATGAAGAAGTGTATGTGGTTTCTTGCACCTTTTCAGTTTATATTAACACTTAACCAACTGAGTATAAATATCAATAGAGAAGGAATTCTGTGGCGTTACAGTTCTAAGTTTTCTGGAAAGGGCTGTTTTTGGAAAACAAAATTGAAATGTACTGTATGTCTGCTTAATTACCAACAAAATAAAAGTACCTTCCATTATGAAATAGTGCCGAGAATTTTAAATATAACTAAATAAATAAGAATAGTAAAAAGCAGCAGAAAAAAACACAACAAAAAGTAATCATTTAAGATATTAGCCTTTAAGACAGAAAACAACTAAAAATGACCACCAATCATTTTGGCTTTGGGGATCATATCATCAAGATACTGCCTGGACAAACATTAAAATATTTAGTTGTCAGGTAGATTTCATGGCCCAAATTTCCCACTGAATTCTATTTAGGAACAAACACTTCAGTAGTTATTTCTGTAATGATTCTCAAAAGCTATCTGCTCAATATCATTAATGTATTCAGACTCTTAGAAAATTAACAAACCAGAAACAAAAGACTTTTCATTGAGGTGTTTGTAAGTGAGGTTTGTAAGTCTTAAGTTGTTTTTTTGTTTTAAGATGTAATTATTTTGTTCTTTTCTTTTCACCAAAAAATAAAATAAAATACACTAATGCTGATTTGGGCAGTCCGTGTACCTTGGGATTGTATTATTGCAACTACTGAGTTCGAAAACGTTTCCTTCCCATCCGTGTTAGAGATCCCAGGAGAGAACATGCACTGCCCCTGGTTATTTATAACAATCAATACAGTTTTTAGCAGCAGTTCTGGAGATATTGGGCTGGACCCATCTAAAAACAATGGGGCAGGCTTACTAAGATGTCACAGCGCAAACATATCTCAGTTAGCATTTCTGTTGTTACACTAAACAAAGTAAACATTTTGTTGTATGTTTTATGAGAAAATATGTTAATGAAGACAGCCGCAATATACTAATTTAAATATTTATTGTGTCTAAGTGAGATCTCTAGCATTATACATTGTGAAAGTTGTGCAACATTGTTCAAATAATTATGGTTTGCTGCAGCAGACGGATAACATCTATACATGCAAGGGTGCAGGAATCAAAATAACATTGTTATATATAAACAACATCTGTACAGTGCATTCTGTTTTGTCTTCATTTTACCAATGATAATACTGTTTTATCTCTCTCTCTCTCTCTCTATATATATATATATATATATATTGTAGCAATCTCAGTTCTCACTGGCAGACTCATCACACAGGGCAAGGCAGTCCACACACAGGGGAAGGACGGGTGTGAACCCAGGACCTCTCGTATTAAAGCATAGCGCTGATACTGCTGTACAATAGAGACAGCTCCTTTGCAAGGAGCGTATATCGGGCTTATATCCCTATACATTAGCCCCTTGCTTAATCCGGCATTAAGAGGTGTTGCATAGCTGTCAACTCCCGTATTTCATGGGAGACTCTTGTAATTTGATCCATTCTCCCGGACAGTTCCCGTAATATAATTTCTCCTGTATTCCACCAGTATTTCAAATACATGATATTCGCAGCAACATGTAAAAAACTCAGCCAATACCGTAGAGTGGGTCGGATTTTAGGACCCAGGGGGAAGGCAGACACGAGTGAAAGTACAAGTTAAAGTTCAAAATGAACGTAATGAACATATCGTTTTTTGGATTGTTTACACGCTCATTGGTTCTTAATTTTTGTGCGTGGTTTTCAAGATTCTAGTCACACTCTCACAGCAATAATGGCATCTCGAAGCACTAAAAAGGTGAAATTCTCATGCAGGTACCTACCAACGTGGAGTGAAACCTTTTCCTTTCTTGTCCTAAGTTTGATCGGGATAGGGAACGCATTCTGCCAGGTGTGCAGAACTGATTTGAATGTATAGCACGGTGGCCGGGGCAATGCAGTCCAACATTACAAATCCCAGAAGCACAAAAAGGCAATTTAGGCGCCGAAAACAAGTGAACCATCACAACTTGTATTGCCAGTGGGAGAATGGAGGTGGAGAAGGTAACTGAAGCTGAGACAAAAATTGCTGTATTAGTCTCCAAACAAAACATCCCGTTTGCTTTCTGTGAGGAATTTAATAAATGTGTGGGAGATATCTTTCTAGACCGCTATTGCCAGAAAATTTACTGTCGGGAAGACAAAAGGCACACAGGTAGTGAAAGGTAAGCAAGCCTGGTTTGAATAAATTTACAGTAATTGACAGTCTTGAAGTGTGTTTTAAAAAGTACCCGGTCACATAGTATTATCATACCGTGGTTTTGTGTTTTCTGGAATTTGAATTCAACAATTGTGACTGGTTCAAACGTGCCTTCAAAAGTTCTTTAAAAATTGATGCAATTGTAAGTGTCATAATGGTCTGCAACTTTCGTGTTATATTTCAGAACCCTGATTAGCACTATCTCCATCCTCTATTTGCGAATTTATATTTGGGAATATTGAGACAACTCTTTAGTAACCCTACTAGGGGTAGGAGGAGTTCACTAAATGTAACATATGATACATTTGAAAAATATCAAAGAATGGCAGGGGTAAGGATTGACTTTACTGCACAAGCAACAACAGTTGGATATTTAAGCTAGTACATTCTTTGGGCCTCAATCAAAATTCTCGGTATTGTCAAAGCCCAGCCGTGGTTCTGATGAAAGCTTCTATCACTCAACGCTGGGACTTGGCTTATTAACAGCTGTACCTGATCTCGAAACTCTCACCTGTACACTTCGATGGGTTGGATCAACCACTCCTTCTCCTCTCAAGTACAAGGAAGGCTGTCATCAAAGGAGATAGATAAAAAAGAAACAATCATAACTCCTGTGACATAGTTGACAGAGGAAGCTGTTAGCCAAGGAGCCTTAAACTGTTTCTTTACTGCATGTATCAAGTGACAACCTGGCACAGGTACAAGAAGGTATCATTTAAGAGAATAGCACATCAGGTGTATCATTGCTGCCTTGAGCTGGGCTGGATATTCAGCAGAAGTGCATAATAAAGAGGCAGTCGGTAGTGATAGCAGGGCAGTCCTAGAGGGTTTACTAAATGTCAAAGAGAACAACAGTGAAGACTCTCTTATCTGTAGGAGGTCCTTTTTGGCATAATGCAAAACCTGGTGCAACCAGACTAGCCAAATAAAGCTGGACAATAACAGTCCAACATCACCACTCTCCTTTATTTATATATAGGCAAAACGTCATCTAGAATAGTGAATTATAACCCAAAGGTGCATAGCAACAGAGGTGATTTACTTTGGATTTAAAGGAGACCCAAGACTGAACATACACACAACACACAGTGACAGCCATTGATTGATCCCTTTTTTGTTTTACTAATTGAGCAAAACAAAGGGCAGGAGAAGCATATTCAGGATCCTACGGAATTAACAGAATATTGTAATCAGAATTTGCTGATAGCACAGCATTTTAGATTCTGGTCTTTTTAAAATTAATTTTAGACATTAGAGTTAATATAATGGCTACAGTTTTTTTTTGTTTTTTTAAGGAATCCATGTTATCCATATGATATTCCATTGAAATGTATTATTTATAATCTGAAATACATATTCGGGGGTTAATAAATACACAAATGCAGTATCTATATAAAAAAAGTACAATGATTATGTTTTTTATTTTGTATTTATTTATGTACCACTGGAGCTACATACATTTCATATTGCATTAATTTGTGCAAAACGTAAACATTACTGAGGTTTATGAGTCTTATCACTGATGTTACCACCTGCTAGTGCTTTAATACAAGTCTGATCATGAAACTCAAACAACCTCCCAAAATGGCATAAAAAATAGAGCAAAACCTGAAAACGTTCTTCATGCGAACTGATATTTCATGCAATTTTACACCAACCCAGGAAGGTATAATTAAAACTTTATTGCAGCACAGATGCCTTTCAAGAGCAGATGTATGCTTGCTGACCTAAGTTTAAAAACCACATGTGAAGCACATAGAAGCAAGCAGCATGTTTACTCCTGGTACATATATGGGATTTTTTTCTGAACCTAGCAATTAACTATCACAAGACTAACAGAGCCCTTTGTGCGAAAACTTCATAGGACAAAAAAACGAGGTAAAATTTGGTGATAGTAATAACAGTGATGTGTCTCCCCGTTCATCTGATCAAGTGCCTGTCACCTTTGGCTTTAATTATTCTGAGGCACGCCAGCGGATAAATTAAGCAGCAAGGTGCAGATGGGCTGTTGAAGAAGGTATTTCCTGTTGACTGAAATGGTTCCTTTGCATCCTGAATTCTATGGCAGCTCATGTCTGCCAGCAACAGCTTAACTGGTCCATTGATCTGTCTGTCTGCAGGCTTTCTGCCCTCTGAAAGAGATGTCTAAAGCACTCCCAGTCCAGCAGAGAAAAAGTTTATTTTCATAACCCTGTCTGACACGGTGGCAATTTGAGCTCCACAAACAACATGCTGCTTCTTGCATTGCGTTTTCAGCTTCACTTATTGATTGTTTCACAATTATTAGTTACAAGTAATGCCTGTGTATCCTTTCAACAGCTGAAAAAACAGTACTAAATACACCCCTACTTTTCAGTATGTGTGGAAAACGGGTAATTGTAAGGATAATCCCGCAAACATATTCCTATTTGGTGTAGGAGTAATAGGGCAGGTGCTGGCTGGGAAAGAGCGACCACGCACACAGCCAACAAGCATCTTAACCACTATGGAAAACAGCCAGGCTTATCTGCAGGTGTGGTTATAGAAGCTTTTAACATCAACAGTGCATCACACAACACTGCACATTACATTCTTAATGTTGTTAAGAACGCACAAGTAAATTCATAATTGTACTGTACAACTACTACACAATAATAAACAGAACTACATCTGGTAATTATAAATTTATAGTATCTGGTAGTCTAAGCATACCTATTTATTGTATTGCTAGTTTGACCTCTTACGATAGTACAGGGTGTGATTTCAGTAGTAAAACGATAACCAGATAAGCATAAATAAAAGGGAGACATGTTTTTTTTTTGTATGTTTAAGTGCAGTAGTATTATTCTAGTGGAATTGTTTATTACCTGATTGTGAAAGGTGCAGACTGCTTCTAGTATACAGGCAGCTGTGAAGTGCTAGAAGAATACAGGATCTATTTAACATTTGTTTGTTCCCAACCACTCACTGTATCACTGATGAAGGATAAGACTCTAATAAATGCTTTCAGATAGATATTTGAAACTTTTTTTTTTTTTAACTTGCTAATAAAAAATGATAAATACAGTGTGTAGGCTTGACAAGTGTTTAAAACACAGTGATGTACATATTGTTTTGTTTTTTTTTATCTTGGAAATAGAAATAAAGGAACTAGTTGAATTGAAAGATTCCAATAAACATTTTACATAGAAAAAAAAGGTCTCTAAAAATCCTTAATTTGAGAAAATAAGTGTGAACTATTAAAATGTATAGTTTCTTTATGTTCCAGTCTTGAATGCTGTAGCACTTCTAAATGTATTACAGCATAGGATTATTTAAAAAAAAAAAAAATAGCTTAACATTTTTCCATAATGCTAATAGGGTTTAGCATCATTGTGGAATTCTTCCCTGATCCAGTGCTGCTGTAATCGGAGGAAATCAGGATTATATGGGTCAAAATAAAAGGCGACCACAGCCATATCAAAACTGATCCAATCATATCCTGCTAAACTGACATGGGAGCCGTGCTGCCTTGTGGGATATCATTATCCATAACAAAGATTCAGGATCACCTGTCCAGTCACTCGTTGTGTATCCAAAAGCAGCTGGCAGGACAAGTAATTTAGGAGAAATAAAACCCAAGTATTAGTCCCCTGTTTAATTTAAACGCATACAAACATATACGTCTGGGCTCAGAGTCTGATCAGCACTAATGTTGTACTATTTTATATTCAAAAAATAATATTAGGCAGTCCAAGATTAGTGCTAATCTAGGTGTGTGAACCCAAAGAACAAACCATAGTTTGAAAGATTTTGTAAAACTATGACACAGTCATCAAATCACTGATGCACTGTAAGGCTGGGTACTCATACAATCCTTTTACAGTAGGTATCTACCAATAATATTCAAGCTAGGTGAATGCAAACCTATCTCTCCATGCTGTCTGTTCCCTGCTTTGACTTTACCTCCTTTCTATATCTCAGCATTCTCTATCAAATGCAAAAGGCAAAGCCAAATTGCAGACAAGTAAGATGCTGTTTGTCATGAAGGTGTCAAATGTCTCATCATCTGTACAGTGTATTTTTTAATGCATTGTCCGGACTGAACTTACACGTACTAAAAATGGGGAGATATTGAGAGAAGTGACTGTATGAAGGGTCTGCCGTGGCAAGTATGTTACAGGTGCAATCTTCTGTTAACAGTAAAGTAACCAAATTATGAACTTGTGAAATAAAGAAGGGGCAATGAGATCAGTATTCCTACAAGGAATCTCCATTTCAGAAATGTTATCATATATGAAACCAAACTATACATGGTGCTGTACTAAGTATATTTTCTTCACCATAGTACTCTTGTCTTGCCTGCACTGCACATACTTTTTGCAGTATTTTCTTGTTTGAAATGCACTGAACAGTGGAAGCTAACAAATAAATGTAAGTCTGTGAGAAAGGGAGTTTTAATACGCAGAGGGAATTTTAATCTTTACTTTTAATAAGATGTTGACCTTCTTGTGTCTGCGTGCAAACTATAATTAGAAAGTCTTGCTCAGTAGCTTGTCAGAATATGATGTCCCGCAGGAGCCAAGCTCTCCAGCCGCTCTCCAGCCTTCTAAATCATGCAGGTTACACGAGGAAGCAGCATTAATCTAACAAATTGCTTTCTCAATTCTCTGTCCAATTCCGTCAATCCCAGATATTTAATACACTAAATATTAAGGTTACGTCACCAACTAATCATCTTAAAAGTGCCTGCACACTAAATGCTGTCACGCTGACATTTAGCATTCTTAATATTTGGAGGTGATTTCCAAAGGGACAGGTCAGACATGACTTTGAAGTAAAACAAAATAAATACATTTATTATCTTTATTAAAATACAGAAACACAAATAGGCGTCTGGAATTTTAAGTCTGAGGGTTCCTGGAATTCCCATTCTTCACAGATGTATTGTGCTCTTCTTCAGCAGCCCGTTCACTGAATCTTGCTGTCCTTTACTTCTTGCACTGTTGCTTTATTTAACGAAGTCTGCACTGTGCTTTTAAACCATATTAATTGCCTTTAAACTGGCTTCCAAGTGCTAAATATGGTTAGCATCTACACTACGCAGCGTTTAATACCGTACTCAGGCACCGGATTCAAGACCACCTCAGGGGGTAGCCTAGAGTCCGGTTCTAAATTAGATTGCATCCGGTAGTTGCGGTTTGTCAGAAGTGTGGACACTGTAATACCAAACTACATTTGTTCTGTGTGCTCCAATATCCCAAAATGCTTTCTGATATCTTTTGGCACGTGGATATTACAAATACAGTACACAGGACAGGCGCCTGAAGGAGTTGAGAACTACTGTCAAGACTGTTGTACCATATACAATTTCCGAGGCTTGTTGTAAAATGGTGGATCATGGAGCGATGTGATCAATTGGTGAGGTCAAGGCACATTAGGAGTGACAGTCAAGGAGAACTTCAAACGAAATGCACACATAAGAAACAAAGCCATAACGTTAAGAAGCGCTATGTCTTCCGTCGGCAGGGGCTCCATATTTGCCGGGTTGTAAATATAAAATACAGTGCATGGTGCTAGCAACTGTAACCGCACTATTTTAATGGTATTTGTATGCATTAAGCCTGACTAAATATGAAACAATACTTCATTGTGGACTTCTTGATCTGAATTAATTAAAACATTTTTGAGTATGGTTCTCAAGATCAGTTATGTAGTGTGGACAGGGCCTTAGACTGAACTTCCACTGAGATGCAGCTCTGCACAGACCCTCTGGCGCTCATTCACTATTAAACACTGTTGGGTGACTATATGACTCCATGTTCTCTTAGTCAGTTTGGGACAGTTCAGGCTTTTCAACGCACACCCCAGGGCATTCTAGTAGAAGAAAAGAGACAATTGAAAGGCACCTGAGACAGATCAAAGGTACCAGAATTGATTTCAATGTGGGTTGAAAAGCCTGATGTCTCAAACTGTCCCGGTGAAAATGGAACTATATGGGCTCCCTAAGTAGAGTTAGAGTTAAATAAATCTCTAGAAGGCATGAACTTAAATATACTAATTGTATAAAACATTACTTTACAATGTAACCATGTTTGCCTAGCAGAGTTTAACTCTTCCATTGCATCTGCAAGTCTCAAATATATTTTTACAAGAAATATGTGTTATAGCAAACAAGTATTTTTATTTTAAAACCAGATATCTGTTACTATTTAAATGAAAAGGAAGTTTCCATTTTCTTTGCCCTTTTTCACAAGAAATATGTTATGCTTGGGTTAAGTCCCCATAGCAGTGTCTTCTGGGACTTGTTACTGCAATCACTTTAAAGGAGTGTTTTGCTGGCACTGTCCTTTGATAGATTTGTCACTGCAATCACTTTAAAGGGGTGTTCTGCTGGCACTGTCCTCTGATAGATTTGTCACTGCAATCATTTTATAGGGGTGTTCTGCTGGCACTGTCCTAAGATAGATTTGTCACTGCCCGATAGTCGATAGTCTATTGTAGACAAAGGCCTTAAGAGTGAATTCTGGTGTAGATTCACACCATCACAAGAGTAACTCAAATAAGTATCTAGTAGAAGAGTGTGCAATGAAACAGACATCTTATTTCTTCATCCATGCATGGATATTATTTCAAGAAACAGGAAGACGCTGAATCCTTGGCTGATAGCGAAGAATCATGGAGGTCCAATAAAGGCATTCAGCAGAGGAAGTGAAATAATGTCACTTTAGTTCTGGGTCAGTCAGGAAAGACTTGAAAGACATTCACGACTAGTAACTGAGTGACGTGTCACATGTTCACAAAGAATGGATGTCCGCCGGCATGCCTGCAGGTTGCACAATTCATCCCCACCTCTCTGTTTTTTTTATCTAACAATTAGATTTGTTATCAATGATATCAGTGTGCATCCCAATGTCTAATACGTGTTTGAGTGCCACCAGATTCAGAGTGTCTCACTGACATTCTTAATACACCTTTTACTTCCTGCAGTGTGCTACCAGTGTTGAGAGACAAACGCCTGCTCTTCATGACCGTGAAATCCATCTGTCTATAGGTTTTTAATGACTCTTTCTGGGTGATGCACGCTGGCTCAGAAATGACTTCTTTCACTGCGTAATTAATCATCACCATCACAGCCTTTTGCAAAACCATGCTGATTTATTTTGACTTCGTATTAAGGCTGGTGCAATGGTCATAACGACCCTGTCTTGACTGTGTAATATTTTATGTGTGTTTAAATGTAATAGGTGCAATTTGATGTTGCAAGCCAGTATTTTCTTTTCATACACCACCGTTTTTTTGGAAGAGATATAGGAATAAATGTAGATCATCTGGGGGTGTGGCATCTGTTACCTGTATACCTCTTTTTACTAAATATATTGGTATCCCTGAATAGATCTGGTGAGACGGTCTCACAAGTGCAGCAGTAGCTCAGCATGTCTATTGACTGGGAGTAGGGCATTTACTGCCCACAGACACTCCACCTGAAAGGTCTGCTGTGTAAACCCCTTTACTGCTTATTCTACTACACTGCCTCGCATGGTTATGCTCTTAGGGCTGCAATAGCTTTAGTGTTTGGAATAGACTGGAATTGGACTCAGAAAGGCTGATATCAATAACGTTAGGTACATGCTTTAAGTGTGTGTGTAAGAATTGAAGTTCTTCTATATTGCTTATGATGATCTGAAACCTATAGTTATGTCCACACATTTAGCATCACTTAGAATTTTAGGATGGAGGTATAATTGAAACAGAACGAAACAAAAACAATATGGACATGAGTTAGACCATTTATTTAACATCATGTAATCAAAGAAACTACAGAATGATATTGCACAAGTCTCGCAGGAGCCATAATAGTAGTAGCCTACAGTAGATTTTGAAATGTCACATTTTTCAATTTTTGGCAGTTTTTTGTTAAGCACAGTAGATGTCTGTTATTAGTAACTCTGATAAATACAACTTGCAGTTATTAACAACATTTTCCCAGGGAACCAATCCTGTCCCATAGACTTTAATGTTAAAGATATTAGCAACTGCAAGCCGCTTATTGACAGCTTTAGTTTACTAGTTGCCAGTGCTACAGGAAGCCATTTAGCCAGTCTTGCTCGTTTGGTTGTTAGTAGATTATTGATCCCAGAATCTCATCAAGCAGCTTCTTGAAGGATCCCAGGGTGTCAGCTTCAACAACACTACTGGGGAGTTGATTCCAGACCCCCACGATTCTTTATATAAAAAAGTGTTTCCTATTTTTTTTTCTGAATGCCCCTTTGTCTAATTTCCATTTGTGACCCCTGGTCTTTGTTTCTTTTTTCAGGTCGAAAAAGTCCCTTGGGTCGACATTGTCAAAAACTTTTAGAATTTTGAATGCTTGAATTAGGTCACCGCGTAGTCTTCTTTGTTCAAGATTGAATAGATTCAATTATTTTAGCCTGTCTGCATATGACATGCTTTTTAAACCTGGAATAATTCTGGTCGCTCTTCTTTGCACTCTTTCTAGAGCAGCAATATCCTTTTTGTGGTGACCAGAACTGAACACAATATTCAAGATGAGGTCTTACTAATGCATTTTACAGTTTTAACATTACTTCCCTTGATTTAAATTCAACACTTTTCATAATGTATCCGAGCTTCTTGTGGCCTTTTTTATAGCTTCCCCACACTGTCTAGATGAAGACATTTCTAAGTCAACAAAAACTCCTAGGTCTTTTTTGTAGGGTCCTTCTTTAATTTCAGTATCTCCAATATGGTATTTATAATGCACATTTTTATTGCCTGCAAGCAGCACCTTACACTTTCCTCTATTAAATGTAATTTGCCATGTGTCTGCCCAATTCTGAATCTTGTCTAGATCATTTTGAATGACCTTTGCTGCTGCAACAGTGTTTGCCACTCCTCCTATTTTTTGTGTCGTCTGCGAATTTAACAAGTTTGCTTACTATACGAGACTCTAAATCATTAATGTAGATTAGGAATATCAGAGGACCTAATATGATCCCTGTCCACTGGTTACCTCACTCCATTCTGAAGTTTAATCTAATCAGTACTTTCTGTTTTCTACTTGTTAACCACTCCCTAATCCATGTACATGTGTTTCCTTGAATCCCTACTGCGTTCAGTTTGAGAATTAATCTTTTATGTGGGACTTTGTCAAAAGCTTTCTGGAAATCTAAATAAACCATGTCATAGGCTTTGCAATTATCCATTATCAATGTTTGTGGCAAAGTGCCCGCCATGTGTGTATTTTGTGTTGCGTGTTAATGTTGGTGTATAGTCATTGGTACACGGGATATAAACGGTTCTGTGTAACATGAGTGTTTAAAATGTATATTTGTATTTAGGCACGAGGATTGCACAGCACTTCCTGTGCAGGTAAAAAGTAATATGTGAGCACGGGGAATTGCACTTTATTAATTTACGTGCAGTTGTACCGCAACTCCAATTGAATGATTGATTAGCAATCGAGTCTTGGTACAGCTGCATAAAAGCAGCATGTTTTCACTCACTCGAGGTTGTTTTGTGTTCGATGAGTGGAGAATGGGTGTGGAGAGGAGAGAATTAAAAATGAGAAAAGTAAACAAAGTAAAATATATATAATCATTGTTTCCACTCACTGTGTTTGTTTGTTAGTCTACTGTTTATTTAAGCGTTAGTCCATTTTGTTTGTCTGTTTATTTTGGCTACCAGTGCCGTGTCCTTTGTTTTTGTTTTTCTTACAATCGTTTATTTTCTGACTGTCTGTTCATTTATTAAATGCTGAGCAAGACCATTCGCTCAGTTCCACCAAACTACACCCGTCTGTTGTTTATTTCATGGTTCCTGTTTCTGGTCTGAAGTCTCCTACTATGGCCGTCTTTGTGAAAATGTTGCATCCTCAAAAAGATCAAGCAAGTTAGTTAGACACAATCTCCCTTTACTAAAACCATGTTGACTGTCTCCCAGGATACTGTTACCATATAGGTAATTTTCCATTTTGGCTCTTATAGTTTCCATAAGTTAGCATATAATAGAAGTCAGGCTTATTGGTCTGTAGTTACCTGGTTCAGTTTTGTTTCCCTTTTTGTGGATCGGTATTACGTTTGCAATTTTCCAGTCTGTCGGTACAACCCCTGTGTCAAGAGACTGCTGCATGATCTTGGTTAGTGGTTTGTAAATAACTTCTTTCATTTCTTTGAGTACTATTGGGAGGATCTCATCCAGCCCAGGGGGTTTGTTTATTTTAAGAGCTCCTAGTCCCTTTAACACTTCTGCCTTGGTTATGCTAAAGTTATTTAAAACTGGATAGGAACTGGTTGACATGTGGGGCATGTTGTCTGTATCATCCTTTTTAAAAACTTGTGAAAAGTAATTATTTAATATATTTGCTATTTTTTTTTTCTTCATCTATGATTTTCCCATTTGTATCTCTTAGACATTTAACCTCCTCTTTGAGTGTTCTCTTGCTGTTGTAATATTGGAAAAACATTTTGGAATTGGTTTTAGCCCCCTTAGCAATGTTCATTTCTATTTCTATCTTGGCCTTTCAAACTTCCTTTTTGACTTGCTTTTGCAGTTCCGTGTACTCTTTCTGTGTACTTTGTTTTTGGTCCCTTTTTAATGCTCTGTAAAGTGCCTTTTGTCACTGATTTTTTTTTTATATTGATCTATTAAACCATTTTGGCAATTTAGTTTTACATTTAGATTTGTCTACTTTAGGGATGTAATTGTTTTGCTCCTCTAGTACTACATTTTTGAAGAACAGACATTCTTTTTCTGTGGATGTTTTCTCTATTTTACTCCAATCTACTTCTGTTAGTCTCTGTTTCATACCTTCATAGTTTGCTTTGCTAAAATGGTAAACCTTAGCTTTAGTCATTACTTTTGGGGTTTTAAAAAGCACTTCAAATGAGACCATGTTGTGGTCTGAGTTTGCTAGTAGTTCTCTGACCTCTGTTTTAGTTATTCTGTCTTCTTTATTTGAAAAGACTAAATCAAGGCATGCATTTCCTCTAGTCGGTGCCTTGACAATTTGTGTTAGGAAGCAGTCATTTGTCATTTCCACCATTTCAATTTCGTCCGTCATGCTCCCCACTGGGTTTTCTGATTTTACATGGGGGAAGTTGAAACCCCCCATTAGTATGGCTTCTCCTTTGCTACACACATTTCTAATGTCATTGTATAACTGATTATTTTGCTCACCATCTGAATCTGGTGGTCTGTACCATGCTCCTATTATCATACCCTTTGAATTTTTGTCTGTTATTCTGACCCACATTGATTCGGCTTTATTTTTCTTTGTCCAATTCTCTTGAGCTGCACTGTGCATCAGGACTCATGCTGACAACAATAACCCAGCCCTAATATTGATGGGAACCTGAAAACAACAGTCATAACTGAATTATAGTAAACTAGTACTATTGACATTTTTGTCACTATTTATATTAAGCAGCCAACAATAATAATTAAAGAGTAATTAATAACATTATTACCTTTTTTTCTGTCTTATTACACAGTAATAACAGTTAGTTAAATTGGGATAATATATTGAAATGGTAACACTACACTCTGTCTCTAATTACTGAGTATTTACATAGTAGTTCCTTAGTAAATACATGTGTACTTGTACAGAGTTACAATGTTTTATGCATAGTTACAATGTAATTAATCTGACAATCGCCTTGCACGATATAACCCTAAGCCTAGTCATAACCCCAACCCTAACCCTAACCCTAACCCTAAGCCTAACCCTAGCTCTAACCCTAACTCTAACCCTAACCCTAACCCTAACCACTTTCTAATACAATTGTATACTTACATATGTCATGCAAAATGATTTATACACTAAGTACATTATAACTATGTACAATGACACTGTAATTATGTGTAAGTAGACATGTATTTACTAAATAACTACTATGTAAATACATAATACTTAGAGACACTTAATGTAAAGTGTTACCATTCAAATAATAATAAACAATATTGGTATTATCTTATAGCCATGGTATTTCGTTATTAAACGTTAGCTGATGTTCATACTAAATCTCTGCTAAATCTACCTTTCCCATTACTCCCCTCTCCTGGGAAAAATAATCCGCATTTTGGTAGTCTTCCGCTGCACGGTGTACCATATGGTACACGAAGGGCTGCACTGCCAGATACCACCAAGTTATCCGAGCATTGCTGTCCTTCATTGTGCTTAACCATGTGAGTGGGGCGTGGTCTGTGATCAGATCAAATGAGTGTCCCAGCAGGTAGTACCATGACCAAGCACTCTTTCCCGACTACGGAGTAGTTACGTTCCCGAGGTAACATCTTTTTTCTCAGGTACAATATTGGGTGCTCTACTCCAGCTACTTTTTGGGACAAGACTGCACCCAAACCTACATCCGATGCGTTGGTGTGGAGGATGAATCTCTTGGTGAAATCTGGAGTAATAAGAGTGGGGGCCTGGCAAAGTCTATGCTTAATAGTATCAAATGCCCCCTGACACTCAGCTGACCATTTAATTAAATTTGGAGCACTCTTTTTGGTGAGGTTGACTAATGGGTTAACCACTGTGGTGTACTCAGGGATGAAGCGGCGGTAATAACCGGCTAAGCCCAGTAGTGACCTCATTTATCTTGGTTTTGGGGATCGCTGCATCAACCAAAGCCTGGATTTTGATGACCACAGGTCTCACCCTTCCATTCCCCATTAAAAATCCCAAATATTGAGTCTCTGGTTTGGCTGCCCTTAGAGACTGAAGAATGGTTGTAATCCTAGTCAAATGCTCTCGCCAGGTGGAGCTGTAAATTACCACGTCATCGATATACACTGCTGCATATTCACGATGTGGGCATAAAACCTGGTCCATCAGTCTCTGAAAGGCAGCTGAAATGGCCCCTGCCATTTAGCACACAGTTTTGACTCTGATGAGGGAAGTAGCAGCATTACCTTGTCCCCTGGTCGAAAGGTTCAAATCCATGCATTTTTGTTGTAATGCTGTTGCTGTCGGTGCTGAGTCGATCTGAGGTTGTCTTGGGCCAAACGACCGACCAAATCCAGGCTATCTCGTAGTAGGAACACATACTTCACTACATTTTTAGACAAGCCTTTGTGCTCCTCCCACCCCTCTCTCAGCAGGTCGAGAATGCCGCGAGGCTGCCGGCTGTACAGGAGCTCAAAGGGGGAGAACCCCATTGAACTCTGTGGCACTTCTCTCACTGCAAAAAGGAGGTAGGGAAGAAGCGATGCCCAATGTTTCTGCTCCTGTGTTACGAATCACCTCACATCGACTTTAAGGTCTGATTAAAACATTCCACCAGAACGTCTGATTGTGGATGATAAACGGACTTCCTGATGGGACATATTTTCAATATTTTGTACACCTGCTGTAACGTATTGGACAAACAATTGGTTCCGTGATCGGTCAAAATCTCCTTGGGGATCCCTACTCTAGCCAAAATCTACGCTAACTCTGTGGCTATTGCAGCGGCACTAGTGGACCTGAATGGAACTGCCTCTGGGTATCGCGTTGCATAATCCACTAATATATAGTATCGCGTTGCATAATCCACTAGTATATGCGTATACCTAGAGTCAGAAGGTAGCAAAGGGCCCATTATGTCCATTGCAATGCGCTCGAAAGGAGTGGAAATAATCGGCAGTGGGACCAAAGGGGTGGGGCGCACTCGACCTAGTGCTACTCGCTGGCAGTCTGGGCATGTGGCTACATATCTTGACACATCAGTATGAAGACCGAGCCAACAGAATCAAGCCAATATCCGTTCCCTCATCTTCTCAGCTCCGAGGTGCCCCGCAAAGGGATATCATGCGCTAGCCTCGGTCCGACAAGACAGGGGAACCAACAATTGTGTTACAGGTTGTCCTGTGCCCGCGGCTAGGTTTACCCTATACAGTAATTGCCCCTTGATACTGAAATGTGGATATACTAGCGTCCCAGTGCCATCAACATCCTTACCTTAAATGGACCGGACCTGCCCCCAAGCGTGCACCAGTGACGGGTCGTTCTGTTGGTCCCACACTAGGTCCGTGCTTGAGTACCACAGGTCCGGTACATTGAGAGGGGCTGGAATAACCTCTGCCCTAGTCGGTCCAGTAACCTCACTCACTCGGTCACACTGCGTTCCCACTCCCTTCGACCGGCGTTTGTTACCATTGCAACACTGTCCCACCAGACCCCAGCCTTATCTCAAAGATGCTTCCTCCCATTTTGCGGTTCGTCTCTCCTTATTTGTTTTTCTAGGACAGAAACGAGGGGAAAACATTTCAGTATGAAAAGGAAACACATCACCAATCCGTTCCTGGTAAGGGGAACAGGTGTAGCGGTGATGCGGTGCAGGAGTGATGAACAGACAATGGTAATTTAGGGAATAACTGTTTATTGTGCCGATTCCAGGTCTGGTGACCGCCAAATAATAAATCCCCGGCAGTACACAACAATGTGTAAAGCGCGGGGAGGGTGAATAACAGGGTGCAGTCCTGAACAGAAAACAAAGGCACGGTCACCAGTCCTGGGTGAATGCAAACGTGCAGGTGCTCTGTGCCAAAGTGCTCCGGATAGAGCGTTCGTGGAGACAGCTCTGGAGGTGTACTTTAACTGTCTAGTAGTGCGACAAAGACAGACAATTACAGACAGACAGAAATAACACAAAACTTTTCTTTATTCTCTGAGAGCTCCTCTCTCAGTCCTTCTCTCCTAGCATTAACCCAAATGAAGGAAAAGATCAGCGTTTCCCTGGCCACTATATGTACTCCTGCATGACATCTAGGTAAATGATTGCAGCTGCCTTATTACTTGCAGCTGCCCCTCGTTTACCTTTCAGGTCAATACGGTCTTACAACAGAGTCTCGCTTCTTTCCAGGCTGACCGACTTCCTGGTCTGGGAAACGAACTGTCAGGCCAGCCCTTCCAGATACTTTTCCTCCCATTCTTTAATGCCCTCACAGGTCGGGAGGGAGATTTATCACCAGAACTCATTATATTTCTGTCACATATGGTCACAAAGAGGTTATAATGTTCCAGAACATTCATTGTTACAAATTGGTTTTATATTCAACTTCATGGCTTAATTATTAATGGCAAAGAAACATTTTCAACACTACCGCAACCTGGTAGAAAAAGAAGCAGCTAGCGGATGGGGCTTCTCTCTTGTGAAGTAAGGTAGGCAGTGGAAATCCTGTGGAAGTAAATTATAAAGCACAGCAGGTGAAATCTAGCCTGCAAGATGACTATTTCTTCCCCAACTTGCACCCCCACTAGCAATCTTGCAATTCTGACAGGTCGATCACAACTCTTATCATATATAGGGTGTTTTTGTTCTACAACAGTCTTAGTTCATCATCAATTTTAACTACTGTGATAGTCCAAGTGCCATGTGGCCTGCAAATGAATATGGTAGGTGGAAGCGCTGCTTTAATAAAACAGACAGCACTCAGATATCTGTTACCCAGCTCCATGCCCGTCACGCTTTTCCAGCCTTGTATTAAGAATTAAATCAATCCCATTATATATATATATATATATATATATATATATATATATATATATATATATATATATATATATATATATATATATATATATATATATATATATATATAACAAATGAATGCACTTACCCATCACATGTGATTTCCGACTCCGTCACCAGTTTTCTGATAGAAAGCTCATCTCTTCAAAGTTACAATTTATCTGAGCATCCACCTGTGTTTTTTTTTTTTTTTTTAATTATTCTCTCTAATGCCGGATCAGCCTGTGTTGTATTGTGCAGTTACACAGTGTTTCCTCCAGGTTCACCTGATGAAAATGCAGCCAAAACAAAGCGAACGAGACAAGCTAGGGTGATGTAAAAGTTAATCATTAAATTGTTTTAGATACTGTGATGAATTTTCTTTTTTTACTGTTTTATCTGTGATCTTTTGTTGCTTTTGTGTATTTTCATTTGAAAGTGAACAGTGACATTAGGGCCTTGTAATTAGCACTATATTCTGCAATTTTGAATACTGACTTTGGATACTGTTTTAATATTAGAAACTGTGGTGTTGTTTTTTTTTATCTTTTGGTTTTGCTAAATTGCATTGCCTTTTATGTTTTATGCAGTTCTGTGTATGGGTGACATTTAGATGTTATTTTGCTGTTAGGTCATTAATGCGAAATTTGACATACTGCTACAATACGTACCGGATTTAAAAGTATGTACTGTATTGCACTTAATGTGCCGTCTCTCTAGTTTTGGCAAGTGATATTTTCAGAATCATATCGTTCTAAATTAAAATACTACTTCTGTTAAAAATACAATACTGTACCAACAAAACCAATACAGTACATCTAAATGGAAGCCTACTTATTTTAAAACACAGTCCTTTCAGATATGTATTTTTGATATTGTCCATTTTTCAGGGAACATAAAAAAGATACAAGCTTTGCAACGGGCCAGAATAAAATAATCAGATATGTGTCACATGCATTTAACCGTCACAGAAGTCAACATGTTATAGGGTTTGATATGTGAGTGCTGACTGTAATTCATGGCACTAGCTCCTGCCCCCTGAATCACAGTAACGGCTACAATAATAACAATAATAATAATAATAATAATAATAATAATAATAATAATAATAATAATAATAATAATAATAATAATAACAGTAGAAGTTCAGATTTATAAATAATAAAGGAAGTGTATCACAAAACACAAGCAATCACAGTGACTGCAGTTTGCCTGTGTGTCAGGGCGGATGTTGGGCTTGAACCAGTGGCTCTGCGCACCGCAAACGAGCATCTTAACCACAATGCAAAAGAGTTAGGCTTGTCTGCATTTGTCACACAACACTAGATGAAACTGAGAGGATTAATTAATAATTCAAATGCGTCACAATTCTGTTTATGAATATGAAGTATTACAATGTGGGAGTTTACCTATCAAACTGGGACCGACTGTTCATTTTGGGGCTCCTTTTTTTTTTTTTTTTTTTTACTAGTATTGTAAAATGTTCATTCTGTCCATGAATTCATTTCTACATGAAAAGGTTTGCAGTCTAGAGGCTGACCCTAAGGTCCCCATGACTTGCTGATTTTTATATTCAGGATCATGTCCTGTTTCTAAATTATTGCTTGGCAGGGCTTTTGCTGTGCTAAGTAAGGCTCTTAACATAGTTTGGGGATTAGAATTTCGTTTAGGAACCTTATGCTAATTCTAATCCTAACATCTGAAGTGTAATTCCTAGTTCTGGACATATCCTCCAGAGCATGTCCAATAACTGTGTTAGAGTGTATAAGTTTGATTCAACATGGACATTATAGCACAGGGCCTTGTCGACACAGCAGAACACTTCATCAGTTTTGAATAGGGATCAGGTGACAAATGATTTTCCATGATTGTTACGATTTCCGTGAAAATTACCCATTCCATTGTAATATGTAGTTCTCTGTGAATATTCCCATTTCTGAAAGTATAGTTAAAATATACATGTTTCTTCTATCCTTTTCATATTAAATCTTTTTTTTTCACTTTCCTTAGTTTTCTTAGAAGGTAATTACTCTGAAATTACCAGCACCAGCACACTCCCACAGTCTATGCTGTATAACTGAATTATCTGCCACATGCCAGTAAGTGTCACAATGGCAGTGGACAGAACATGCACGCACCTGTATTGAGATCTCTGCCACTGTTATTTAACCCTAACCCTACCTGAGCATGGACTGCGCAACACACGTGATGTAACAAAACCGCCACTCGCAGCGATGGCACTTAGACTGCAGCTTTGTACTGCAGACTTTGAAAACTTGCAATCTCTCCAAACATTTTGTGTTTTAAGTTAGCACTTTGCGAGTTTAGCTAATGGAACTGCTCAACATGTTACAACTGGAGGTATACATTTAGAATTACAGTCCTATAAATATTACAAGTGTAGAATAATAAGATTAGCCAGGATTACTGCAAATAGCGACTTCGGCGAGCACTGAAATCCCAGAGGTAGCTGGAAATTTCCCAGAAGCGTTTCAATTAGGGAGCCCTTAAGCGTGGCTTTGTTAGAGCATGATAGAGTTTGAAATGTGTAAAGATGCACTGCTGTATAGAATAGAATCTTATTTTTGAAATTAAACTAGTCCTTTTCCCTTACACGATGATTATCAGTGGTACCTGTATGTGTGTTTCTTATATACATTAAGAACATAAGAAAGTTTACAAATGAGAGGAGGCCATTGGGCCCATCTTGCTCGTTTGGTTGTTAGTAGCTTATTGATCCCAAAATCTCATCAAGCAGCTTCTTGAAGGATCCCAGGGTGTCAGCTTCAACAACATTACTGGGGAGTTGTTTCCAGACCCTCACAATTCTCTGTGTAAAAAAGTGCCTCCTATTTTCTGTTCTGAATGCCCCTTTGTCTAAACTCCATTTGTGACCCCTGGTCCTTGTTTCTTTTTTCAGGCTGAAAAAGTCCCTTGGGTCGACACTGTCAATACCTTTTAGAATTTTGAATGCTTGAATTAGGTGGCCACGTAGTCTTCTTTATTCAAGACTGAACAGATTCAATTCTTTTAGCCTGTCTGCATATGACATGCCTTTTAAGCTTGGAATAATTCTGGTCGCTCTTCTTTGCACTCTTTCTAGAGCAGCAATATCTTTTTTATAGCGAGGTGACCAGAACTGAACACAATATTCAAGATGAGGTCTTACTAGTGCATTGTACAGTTTTAACATTATTTCCCTTGATTTAAATTCAACACTTTTCACAATGTATCCGAGCATCTTGTTAGCCTTTTTTATAGCTTCCCCACATTGTCTAGATGAAGACATTTCTGAGTCAACAAAAACTCCTAGGTCTTTTTCATAGATTCCTTCTCCAATTTCAATATCTCCCATATGATATTTATAATGTACATTTTTATTTCCTGCGTGCAGTACCTCACACTTTTCTCTATTAAATGTCATTTGCCATGTGTCTGCCCAGTTCTGAATCTTGTCTAGATCATTTTGAATGACCTTTGCTGCTGCAACAGTGTTTGCCACTCCTCCTACTTTTGTGTCGTCTGCAAATTTAACAAGTTTGCTTACTATACCAGAATCTAAATCATTAATGTAGATTAGGAATAGCAGAGGACCTAATACTGATCCCTGTGGTACACCGCTGGTTACCACACTCCATTCTGAGGTTTTTCCTCTAATCAGTACTTTCTGTTTTCTACATGTTAACCACTCCCTAATCCATGTTACGGAATTACAGAATGTGTGTAAGTATGCATGCATGTATGCGTGTATAACGACTTGTAACAAGAACTGGAAAACTGTGTGTGCCAAGAGTGCTCTAATACTGGCTGGAGCATAGTATACCACATGTATAAACACACTCACACACACACACATACTGACTTGACAACCTGTGAGAAAACCCCCCCAAAAGAGCCATAAAACATGGCTTTAAAAGGAAGTCAATATGTACATAACCTTACTACAGCTTTATGGGAGTAGATATCATTTCTCTTCGACTTCTTGATGGGAATTACCTAACACTGGTTACTATCTCCATTAATGGACAGAGTGATATTACAGGCTATGGTGGGTGACAAACCCAGTCTTCACGTGATGACAACATGGATGCCTATTTTCTCCAAGGCAGGGCGTGGAGATTACAACTGTCTTTACCAGCTGGTGAAGCATTTCTGCAGATCAGATAGCACTGGGATAAAACCACTGTTAGCTTCCTTTTAGCAATGTCTTAACTGCTGTTTACTATAGACACAATTGCAGATGTCTCAATCAGAGTAGAACGGTCATCGCATAGTCCCAAGTTTCATCAGCTGGAATGCTGGTCCAGGATATTTGTTGTGAATGAGCAGGAGGAGGAGTGGGGGGGTCCGGGGTAACCTCCTTCCACAAAAAAAAGTTGGGCAATGATTAACCAGACCTAAATTACTTCAAATTACATTTCAAATCAATACATGATATAGGAAACAACAACACAGATTTATTAAAATTCATGTAATTTGCAACTTCAATGATGAACCAATCAATAAATGAAGTGTATATACAATCATATGCTGACAAGAATAAACAGTAATCTAACATGACAGTTTTATTTGGTGGGTTGTACAATGACTGTTGCAGGTCTGTGGGTTTTAATGATAATCTGGGTAAATGTGGGTCATTTGGGTGATCTACATTATCCTATGATAGCGAAACCTAACCCTAAAATATAACTTAAAAACACATTTAAAAAAATCCTCTGCCCTAGCCTACTTGTCACCTATCTGTCGATGCTGTACATTATCTAGCAGGTAATGACAGCTTTATCAGACATCAACGCTTAAGCATATTTAGCTGTTGCACACATATTTTGACAATAACACCTGATATTCCTAGATTCTGTTGATCAATTATATATCATATCTATTTGCTTATTCTATCGAGCCATACAAAGGAAGCTTACCTTGTGTTAATACGTTGGAAGCGTTAGTGCAATCAGGCTACGTGATGTGTTTCTTACACAATGGTCCTGTCAATGGGAGGTGCACCCCAATGCTGTTGGGAAAGAGTGATTCCTCTTTGACAGTCATCACACAACAGGATGCAATGTTCGCTCATTTACTCCACCAAGGTTAGGAACTCAGTGCACATAACTGTCCTATTTTCAACAAGCTGAAAAGGTGTTAAAACACAACTATTTCCCTAGAATATGCAGTGTCTAATACTGAAAGCACTGATGACAGCCCGTTATTTATAGACGTTCATCTACCCAATCAATTCACCACATTTTTGTATATGGCATGCCATTCCAGTCAGACTGGCTTTATGATGTTGCAAGTGGGTGAGTTTTTACGCACTGTCATGCCATTTCTGTGGAAGCACTGCTAGTGAGAATGGAGCAAGTGTCACAAACGAGATTCAGTGGCAGTTCCGGAAATTTTGCTGCTTGAATTTGGCTTGCATTCAGTCAGGGAGAAGGAAGATAGATAGGCTGTATGCATATAACAAATTTAACAAAAATCCTACTGATACAGCTGAAATTAAATGCCAACAGGCGACCTCCAAGGGTCACAGAAAAGAAGCTTTTTGCCAACAAACATGAGCAGTGCAATCAGCCAGTGGATCCCGGCCAGTCAGTGTTTTGTGTCCTATCTCATCAAAGCATATGAATTTTCAAGAGCTGGTTTAATGGCCTACTTGTTGCAATATCTTATAAGTCAAACTCCCACAGGTTTTGAATTGTGCAGTTACCAAACATGAGCAGCTGGCACTTCGGGGGTTTTCATTGTTCCATATGAACATTTTCCTTAATTCTAACAATGTCCCTGCCAATTGTTGAATGTCATCAAGCAATGTGGCAAAACTGTTGACACTTCTGGGTGGCAAAAAATTAGAGGAAAATGCAACATTTTCATTGTGTCTGCAGCCAGGGTCCACTCTGCCATTTCATAATGATTATGTGAGCAGAAGGCCATCCTGGTTCTCACCATTTTAGAACAAGTTGCTGGTCATGTAATTTCACTGAAAGTAAATGTTTCAGCAAAAAGAAGGGGGGACAGAACAGGACAGGACAGGACAGGACTGTGCAATAAAAAAGTAAACAATATTCTTGATCTTTAACAAACACAATGATTTGTATGTTTTCTTATTCAGTTGTTTTTATTGGAAAATGTGTTCAGAGAAAACTGGAAAATGGTCAAAAGTGTTTAATTGATGGGCTATGGGTGAGTCATAAACTCAGGGGAGCGCAGGTTTGCGTCCTGGCCTGGCCTTGCTGGGGATACCAGAGGGAAGGCAGCATTGGCTCTGAAGCTCCCGTAGGTTAAGGAGGCAAAACCGGTATGGAAGCCAAGTGAACTCAGGTGCACACCTGCAGTGCTGGCCTGGGTGTAAAAGATGAAACTGTCTTGGTTGTGGGATCAAAGGATGCTCACTGAGCCTTCAGTTCTCATGAGAAGCTGTGTGGTGAATTTCTGCAGTGAGGAAGAAAATAATTGGGCATTCTAAACTGGGGAGAAAATCAGGGGTAAAACTATTGGATAAATAATATATTAAGCTTTTATCTGTTGAGAAATCTTAATTTAAATGTTTTGCATTCTATCTCATTAACCCTATCCCTAAACCTACCCCCCCCCCCCCAACTTGTTTTAAATAGACACCCCCCAACCTCAAGCTTACAGAGCCCCTGAAGGTGCAGGTCAAATTGTTTGTTCAGTGTCACTCAGAGGGTGTTTGTTCCCAGTTAATCAGCATCAAGAGATAATGATCAGCAGGTTAGCTTTGCTCACTACTTCCAATACAATTCCTGTATAAAGGTGCTGACTGTCACAACAATGCTTTTTAAAGTTGCGACCAGGTGAACGCTTGCAGCTGATTTGGTTACTACCTGAGTGTAATTCCTACTGGAAAAACAGCCCGCTGATTGTTTTTGTAAACTGAATCATTAACATTAACAGGTGAGTAAACCTGTCCACTGATCTTATCACTTGTCTAGATCTGGAAGGAAAAAGACATCAAACTCGTCTTTGAATGTTATTGAATTAGGCTACTTCATAGATTATTCAAAATTCTTAGCTTCTTAAAAGGGCTCATTAGTTTAGGATGATTGAGGGAAATATTGTTGACTTTTACATGGCTGCCTTGATATGTGTAACTGTAGCATAATAAAAGAGTTGCATCCTTACGGCATATTTTTTATATACAATAATGTGCCAATGCATTAGAACACCTCGAGATTTATATCTTTTATATACCGACCTGCATGAAAACCTCTGGGTGTGAGAATTTACATTTCCACTCAGTAATCAGTGATATGGAAACAAAAGGCACTCGTATGTGAAAATGTCAGACCACTTCGTATTTTAATTAGGCATCTTAAACAACCTAGGAAGTCTCCTGCATTTTGTCATTTGCTGCTATGTGTTCCTTTTACCTTACTGTTTTAAATTAATTGCGGTCTGTCTATTAAAGTCATCAATTAAATTAGACAATCACCAATTTGCCTATGTTGACAATGTTTCAAGATTTTCAGTTCCAGTGGTTTGATTTCATATACACAACAAATCAAAACAACACAAGCAATGGGGTGTGCTAATGCATTTGCACAATACTGTATGTGGCAGTGAAACTCTACAAAAATTATCCATACCACTTTATACATGAGGTCTAAAATACATATTATTTTTTAAAAGAAAATCAGTCGATACTGTGCTCTAATTATTAACCTGCACTGTCAAAGTCTGTTTTCAGACTTGCGGAATTCTTGGATCAAGTGTAAAGTATGCTGGCTCGCCTCTGTTCTCTTCACAGGTAAACGACTAAATCGAAGGAGGAGAGCAGAGCTGTACACATTCCATCACAGGAGGTAGCCCCACTCCTTCTTCAGCTATGCACGCGATTCTTTCAAAAGCACAAGGGTGGAAAACATTGCCCCCACTTTTACAGCTAGTGGTCGAGTAGTAACAGCTTTAAATATACCATATTAGTTCAATCTTTTCTTTCCTGTAGCTTTTAAGTTTTAATCTGTTTGTGTGTATATATATATATATATATATATATATATATATATATATATATATAGATATATATATATATATATAAAAATAAATATGGACTGGAGAGGAGGGCTATAGTGGAAAATTACTGACCCGAGAGAAGACTATTGTTACCGACAGGGGGCTCTAATGCTTGAAACTGCAGGCTGAGGGCATTGCACACTGGAGGTAACAATCGTCTTCCCTGGAGGTAACAAGAGTATTTTGTTTATATATAGCTGAAACAGCATAAGTAAATAACTAAATAACATAAACAAATAACAGAAAATGTTTTTGAAGTTCATACCGCCAGTTTTTGTTTTCATTTGTAGCATGTTCTGTCATTCATTCTCTGTTTGATCACCAAATTGCTATTCAGCGGTTTTTTCATTCACATTACTGAATATCCCATTACAGATAAGAGCAGCTATAAAGTACAGTAAAATCAGTGGTAAGATCAATTTGAAATAAGAGCAGCACAAGGAATGCAGTAGATAATTAGACGTAAGAGCGAGCTCGACTTAGAGCAGCTACATGTATATCCAGTAATCATTGAAACACCCTTCTGTGCCAGACTGGTGCACTTTGTATGGGAGTGTTCCTTGCCTTCATGTTGTTAGCTCTTTAGAGAACCTGGAATAACCCACAATCAGTGACTGGTGGTGGGCCTTCCACAGATCATCAATAGATTTTCCATGATTGTCCCACTTCAGTGTTTAGATATTTAAATCGTGTGTCTTGAGGCATTTCCAGAATAGTGTGATCATCTTGCAAAACATTGCACGGAACATGCAGTGTCTACTTATACATCACAATGCTGTTTGATAGACATGCCCAGTGAAGCCACAGCCAATGAGAGACCTTCTGTTGCCAGTTGCTGTTGAGCAGCATAGACCACAGCGCTGGACCTCTATTCTGTATGCATGGCTCCTATCTGTGGCCTTGTGTTTGCCTCTGGTGGCTTCATAAGATTGTCTATCCAGCCCTCATCACAGCCCAAGAAAGCTACAGTACATCAAAGTTGAGGGAAAAATGACTACATTTGCTGAGAAGCCCTTGTTGATTAAGCAGGTCTCTGTTAGAATGGCTGCAAGAGTAAACAGAAGGCTTGAGTTTATCCAACTAAACAAAGAACGAACACATTCCCTCTCATAATTACCTGCTGTTGCTGTCCTCTTGGATTCTCATCTTCCTGAACAATGAAATATCGTCTTTCCTATGTTGTAAGATCGGTATTGTTTGTTTGTTTTTTTCTTCACTTCAGTATAGATTCATGGTACTGAATTTGTTGTATCTAAGGTGGGGCTTGTTTTCCTATCAAAGCACTGCCTTTGGAACAAATACATTGCTCCTACACTGCCTAGGCTTGGTCATTCAATAAAAGCTGTGCCGTTTTGTGTGTGTACAGTATTGTTTTTTTCAGTGGGTGTTGATTCACTCTGAGGAATTTCCTTTGATCAATAAAACAGAGTGAAAACTCCTACCATACACTTTCCCACACTTCTAGCACTTCAAAGAGAAAAATTTAGCAAATGAAACATCAAACTCACTTTTGTTAATTCCAAATCTACCTTAGGATGCATTTATGAAATATCCTGTCACCTATGATAAACCCTTTATATGCCCCTTGGGGATAAAACATATAAGAAACTAAGTCAAATAGGCAAATGTTTCAAATAATGCTAATGCCTTCATCGATGGCATTGCCTGCTGTTAGATCATCAGTGGGTAAATTTCATCCATTTTAAATACATGAGGGAAGCCCTTCCTAACCCAAAGAGATATGCACACTATTGGATGCATTAGCCAAGAACTTTGTCTTCCTGACTTACAGAGAAGCATTCGCATGTAAGCATCAGTTCTGAATGAGCGTTTAACCTGTTCATACAGAATGAACCATTTACTTCACAACCTTCCCACTGAGCTGCTGTACTGTAATGCTATGTTCACATGAATTAGTTTCTATTTTTCTTTTGTTGCTGAGTTTATTCATTGATTTATAAAACACATTTTAAGGGAAAGCCTTGGTAATGGTTTGGAAGAGCGATTTGTTTCTTTGCAACAGAAAAATATCTACTTATTTTGAATAAGGCTCAAAGGCCTAGACAATGGTTTGAACTCAGTCAATAGAAAAGCAGTGCGAAAAGATAACAAGGAGAACATGATTAACGACAGAAGTGACGTGAAATCAATAGAAACAGCCTGGGATCAATAGCTGCTCTTTGAATAGGAGCCACTGGAGCTTGGGATTGTCTTCAAGAGTTTCTGGGCAAAAACACACGGCTTGATTTCTGTTACTGAGCTGAGAAATAAAGAAATGGGTTACCAGAAATCCCAGCATGATTTTGCCTATACACTTATACCAATACAGCTCTACAGCTAGCAAAGGAAGAGTGTATGTTTTTTTTGTTTGTTTGTTTGTTTTTTTTTTTCACTGGTCTCTGTTTACCAGAGTCTTGGTACACAATACTCTGTGCTGGTAATCAAAAGCTATTGTGATCCTTAATAGCAAAACGCAAGACCAGTTTACAAGGTTGATGATGCAACCAGAACAAAAACAATGTATGAAAAACCTCAATGGCAAGTATTGGTTTGCTAGTAATTGTTGTCAGATTATTGATTTAAGTTACATGATAAGTAAGGCACACAAAAGACCAAATGTGGTAGACACTCTCAGAATGGATCTGAACCTTGCAGGAAAAAGTGTCTTATTTTAAGTAATTGATAATTGATGAAACCCATATGTTTGTATACAGCTACATAAACACAATCAGTAGAGCAATACTGCAATCCTGTGATATAATTTATTTAATAAATATAAAGTACATGATATAATAAAGTACAGTAGGGTGAGCTGTGCTCCATTTCTCTTTGGTTTCTCTATTTCTCTGTTTTCTCAGGTAAAGTACAGTAGGGTGAGCTGTGCTCCATTTCTCTTTGGTTTCTCTATTTCTCTGTTTTCTCAGGTAAAGTACAGTAGGGTGAGCTGTGCTCCATTTCTCTTTGGTTTCTCTGTTTCTCTTTATATTATCAGGTAAAGTACAGTAGTGTGAGCTGTGCTCCATTTCTCTTTGGTTTCTCTGTTTCTCTTTATATTCTCAGGTAAAGTACAGTAGGGTGAGCTGTGCTCCATTTCTCTTTGGTTTCTCTGTTTCTCTTTATATTCTCAGGTAAAGTACAGTAGGGTGAGCTGTGCTCCATTTCTCTTTGGTTTCTCTTTATATTCTCAGGTAAAGTACAGTAGGGTGAGCTGTGCTCCATTTCTCTTTGGATTCTCTATTTCTCTGTTTTCTCAGGTAATGTACAGTAGGGTGAGCTGTGCTCCATTTCTCTTTGGTTTCTCTGTTTCTCTGTTTTCTCAGGTAAAGTACAGTAGGGTGAGCTGTGTCCCATTTCTCTTTGGTTTCTCTGTTACCAAAGTTAAGTTTGAAGTAATTCGTTATATCACTCCATGTGATACAAGCACTAACTTGCTTGATTTTTTTGAGGATGCAACATCGAAAATGGATAATTGCAAAACATATGACATGGTTTATTTAGATTTCCAGAAAGCTTTTGACAAAGTCCCGCACAAAAGATTAATTCTCAAACTGAACGCAGTTGGGATTCAAGGAAACACATGTACATGGATTAGGGAGTGGTTAACATGTAGAAAACAGAAAGTACTGATTAGAGGAAAAACCTCAGAATGGAGTGTGGTAACCAGCGGTGTACCACAGGGATCAGTATTAGGTCCTCTGCTATTCCTAATCTACATTAATGATTTAGATTCTCGTATAGTAAGCAAACTTGTTAAATTTGCAGACGACACAAAAGTAGGAGGAGTGGCAAACACTGTTGCAGCAGCAAAGGTCATTCAAAATGATCTAGACAAGATTCAGAACTGGGCAGATACATGGCAAATGACATTTAATAGAGAAAAGTGTAAGGTACTGCACGCAGGAAATAAAAATGTACATTATAAATATCATATGGGAGATATTGAAATTGGAGAAGGAATCTATGAAAAAGACCTAGGAGTTTTTGTTGACTCAGAAATGTCTTCATCTAGACAATGTGGGGAAGCTATAAAAAAGGCTAACAAGATGCTCGGATACATTGTGAAAAGTGTTGAATTTAAATCAAGGGAAGTAATGTTAAAACTGTACAATGCACTAGTAAGACCTCATCTTGAATATTGTGTTCAGTTCTGGTCACCTCGCTATAAAAAAGATATTGCTGCTCTAGAAAGAGTGCAAAGAAGAGCGACCAGAATTATTCCGGTCTTAAAAGGCATGTCATATGCAGATAGGCTAAAAGAATTGGATCTGTTCAGTCTTGAACAAAGAAGACTACGTGGCGACCTAATTCAAGCATTCAAAATTCTAAAAGGTATTGACAGTGTCGACCCAAGGGACTTTTTCAGCCTGAAAAAAGAAACAAGGACCAGGGGTCACAAATGGAGTTTAGACAAAGGGGCATTCAGAACAGAAAATAGGAGACACTTTTTTACACAGAGAATTGTGAGGGTCTGGAATCAACTCCCCAGTAATGTTATTGAAGCTGACACCCTGGGATCCTTCAAGAAGCTGCTTGATGAGATTTTGGGATCAATAAGCTACTAACAACCAAACGAGCAAGATGGGCCGAATGGCCTCCTCTCGTTTGTAAACATTCTTATGTTCTTATGTTCTTATGTTTTATTTACATCCTTGCAGCCTTTTCTTGTTCTTGATCAGTTAGAAGCGAGGACTGTGAAGATCATTGTGATCTGCTGTTGGGTTACACTTCTGTCAGAAGGGGAGGTCGTTGAACAGTTTTGCATTTATCAACTAGAGTGGCAACTGCTCTAAATAGTAAGGCTGTAAACTTGTCATGTTTGCACATGTGTAAAAGTTTAATGCTAATTTTACAAAAATATTAATTATGCGCAAAACAATCAGGGAACATATAGGTTCCAGGAATTGCCATGACACTCTTCTAAATGAGGTCTCAATGAGGTTTGTCCTGGTTGAATACATAAAGAATGACTACGTAAAGAAATAAAAATTATTATTACTATTATTATTATTATTATTATTATTATTATTATTATTATTATTAGTAGTAGTAGTAGTACTATTAGTAGTAGTATCATTAGTATTAGTAGTAGTATCATTAGTATTAGTATTGTAGCGTTGGGTCTCGTGGACCCGCTGAATAGCACATGTTGCTGTTGCATCTTGGTTCCAGTCAGGTACGCTCTTTCCTGCCTGCAGACCCTATATAAAACTGCCGCCTGTGCGCTGACAGTGAGGGTGCTGAGAGAGGAGAGCAGCAAGAGCTACAGAGCAATGGCACCAGTCCATTTCTCTAAAGCAACAACACTTACCCGCGCCAGTCCATTTCACTAAAGCAACAACACTTACCCGCGCCAGTCCATTTCTCTAAAGCAACGGCACTTACCCGCGCCAGTCCATTTCTCTAAAGCAATGGCACTTATCAGAGGCAGTCCATTTCCCTAAAGCAACGGCACTTACCCGCGCCAGTCCATTTCTCTAAAGCAACGGCACTTGTCAGCGCCAGTCCATTTCCCTAAAGCAACAGCACCTATCAGCGCCAGTCCATTTCTCTAAAGCAATGGCACTTACCCGCGCCAGTCCATTTCTCTAAAGCAATGGCACTTATCAGCAGCAGTCTATTTCTACAATAAACTAACTTTCCAGCACCAAAGAAATCTTTGGAAGTGTTTCCTTTCTTCCCGCTGAGCCCATGGCAAGCTGTCTCCAGGGTATTATTACTATGCCGAGTTTAACAGAGATATTGCCGTTCAGTACAATAGCTTGATTTGGCTCAACATGCTCCCTGTATATGAACCCTATTTAGACAAAAAGTCCAACATCAAAGCTGTCCATTGTGCTCAGGAGTTCCAATGCATGTACGGTACACAAACATGAGCACATAGATTGTTGTCCTGGGTACATTACAATTAGATTTGCTATTAACTCTGAGAACTAAAGAAATACAATTAAAAACATACTCATGGAGCCCTAAACAAATAATATAAAAGGTCTGGTAACTGTTTGTTTGGAGACAGTCGTTTTTATTATCCATTGTAGATGGATCCCACAACTTGTTTGGACAGTTTAATGTTGAAAGCTTGTAGAAGTTGAGATTGGGATGATTTGCATGCCGGCATGTTTTGCAATGCTAGTCATGTGGATGTCTTTTAAAGTATTAGGGAGTGAGATGATTTTATTCAGCAATGGGTTAGGAATGATCTGGTTCAGTGAGAAAGCAAAACACAGGGACGGTGCTTTATCTATGTAATCAACCCATACCATACAAGAGCATCCTCCACATCAACATTTGACATCACCCTTCAACACTTATCATAGTCAGGCTTTTCTGCTGAGCTTTTAATTTGAACAGGTTGGCCTACAGATGTACTTCAAGAGTTTGTTATTTACATGTAGTGTTTCTATTTGCCAATACATTCTGCCAATACATTTGTATTTCACTGTGCATCATAAAACAACAGCCGTGTGTTATAAGACAATCATTAATACTTTCAAAAGATAAAACTGCTATGAAATCTTTTAAGAATCCTTTATGATAGTGTGTGTGTGTGTGTGTGTGTGTGTGTGTGTGTGTGTGTGTGTATGTGTGTATATATATATATATATATATATATATATATATATATATATATATATATATTTATATTATTTTTTATTTTTTTAAAGCCTATTTTCATGAATAGCCTTTATTCATTAAATAAAGATCTCTAAGGGTTGGTTTATGAATAGGGCACATTGAGTCAATATAACTAAATAACCCTATGCAGGAGTACGCTAGAAGAATCTAAAAGGACTTCAGAAGGGGATGGGGATGTCAAACAACTGAAATGAAGTGATCTGTTCACAGCTCATCTGCTGCATAGACACAGTGTTTAAGGGTTAGCTAATCCCTGAACAAGGGACAAGAAGTATGTATAAGTACGTCTATAAAGTCACCTGGTCATTTCATACTGCTGTTGTTGTCACAAGGCGTATACTAGAAGTTGTATTGTAATCATTGCTCAATATGACCACATTTTGTCATCAAAAAATTAAAATACAAAAACGCAGAACACGTAATGTACAGGATGGCTCCTGAAGCACTTCTAGAAGGGTGATCTGCTTCAATTTGGACAATGAATGTTTTTCCACAAGAGCAATGCAAAAAGACCATGTGACTACAGCCAAGCTGTTGTGTTTCATCGTATGATACAATATGTATGAGTGCATACCAAATATAACAGTGCTAGATACTTTCCTGCAAAAATAATTAGATGCTTCGAATGAAACAAGTCCACGTGCCTGTGTATAACTCCCCCCAGGAGAGCCAGTGTGCAGCAAAACTAAAGCAATTACTATGACTCTAGAAGCAGGGTTGGTATGCATTGTCTTTAGAAGAATGTTGACTCATTTATTACCTGTGAACCTACTTTAGTTTCTGTTGTGACTCATAGATATTGGAACTGTTTTGATGTTTAAGTAGCCCTTGAGTGGAATTGGCAATGAAAGTTATACAATGACAGATGATATATTAAAAAAACGATTTATTGGAAAATTCCAAACAAATTAACAAACCAAGTGTCTGCAGTTTCAGTTGTAAACTTGGTCTATTAAAACGCACTGGTTACAAATTGCTAATTTTATTTTTAGACATCTCAGGGTTAGGGATAACATTTACGGTTTTCTATTGGAGTCACTTGAAGGCATTTGAGAATATTTGCCAATAACAATGTTGCTATGTAATGTGTATGTTGCCATATGTACAGTACAAAGTAGAATCACCTGTGCAAAATGCATGCATCATTCATATTGAATTAATCACAACCTGAAAATACTATACGAAAATTTAAATGAGATGCATTTTGAACCAATAAATAGAAGCAAAAAGCCATTTGTACCTGATTGCAAACTTCCAGTGATTGTGAGGCGATGGCGATGTAACATCATCAGTCCAATAGGAGTGGAGCATCATGTGACGCATTTAATTGAGCCCTCTGTGTTACAATATTATGAAAACAACATCCATATATGTATGAAACCACTGGACACACACAGAGTTAAAAAACTCTCTTAGTTCAAGATATGATCTTCACCAGCAATGGAACGTGTCTGCATGAGCACTAAAATCTCTTACTGTTCAGGAAGATACAACAGAGCTCTGACTAGAAGGTAGAAAATACAGGCCCTTTTTATTACTTTTCCACACAGCTTGCTCACTGCCAGCATTCAGTGTGTGGGTTTGTGGCAAAGCGGTTTGCAGTGCGCAGGTGCAGTGATGCTGCAGTGCAATAGAATAACAACCCAACACAGTTCAACGGTGAAAATAAGCTTTATTTTGCTTAAATAATATGACTGGCTATACACAGCAATGTGTAAAGCCCAGTCAAAACCCACAGGGTTCAGTCCCAAAATAATATTTTAGAATTATAACACACACTTTAAAGACCTGTGGCAGGGAGATTGCCCTGCACAATAGGTAATTAGTGTTAATGTCATTTGTATGTGGGAATGGGTTTATTGTGTGTCTTTTTGGAGTTGATTTCTATGAATGAATTATAGTTTACAGACAGGTGCTCGATTGAAACTTGCTGCCTGCTAAGCTTGGTTGATGGGAAGGGCAGCAAGTGATTGGCTATCCTCATCCTCAATCAGCAGGTGGGCGGGTCTTGACCCAGTGTCCGTCACTTGAAAAACAAACGCGGGAGATGGCTCGAGGCTGCTGTAAGGCCATCAGACTCTGCGCTACGGAGGTCTGGAATCCTGCTGGAGAGAAATGGAGACTGCTAACTACTGCATGGGTTAACCAGGGTTAGGGTTCCAGCATTCACGCGAGAAGAAACTGCAGCCACTAGCGGTCATGTGTGTACCGGGGCGGGATAGGAATGGAGCTTAGTTTCAGGCAACAACAGCCTACAATATAGAGTGAAGTGGATTCTAATGGGACTTCCTGTTTAGGGTAGTAGCGCTAGTCATTTTTAAGGCACCTTTTATTTGTGTTTTTTTGTACTGCATTTTTGTACAGCTAGCTGTATAAGTCCTCTGTGCTTTACCATGGCTGGCAACATCACTTGACTAACTTTATTTACTTTCTTTTTGTTTGTTAATAAATCCTGCGTGCCTGTGCTGGCTTGTTCAACGCCACCCCCAGTTGTCTCTCTGTATGCTTAATCAGCAGCTACCTACACACGTGACACGAGCAAGACCCTGTCACACACCTACACAATCCCAATTTCCAAAATGAGTACTCCTAGTGCAAGTGGCGAATTATACAACAATATTGTAGTGTGGTCTGGGGTTGGTGCTGGCTTTTAACGACTGCTCCCGGATAGTTTAGCCGTCTTCAAATGACAAACGTAACAGTTTTTGAGACAGACAAGACAACACAAAACACTCATGGTTCTTTTATGATTCTCATTTACAGGTCCTTTCGTAACTGTAACAAAGGAACAGATTGCTTCACCACATCCTCTGATATGCTGTCAGTCACACCCCCTTCGGTAGCGAGCGCAATCTCTTTTCCTCCAATCCATGATTGCCACGTTGCCGACCGCATTTAGGTGATGACTTCTGGTACTTAATGGCACAGTGTTCCTGTTATACAGTGCCCTCACAGGTCGGGAGGGACATTTATGACTTGGATTCTTTTGCTGTCTGTCACTGGGTTGTTTTGCATATTGATTGACAATTTACTTAAATCACAGTCCTTTGCATCCCTTGCCTTCCTCTCTCCCTCACAATCTGATAGACAGACCAGTTCAAGGATGCTGGATATTTCTTAAAAGACATCTGTGCATTGTCCTTGATTTTCTTGTTGCAGTTGAAATCTAGGATATAGCTGCGCATATAAACTAGTTACTCCCTGTCACACTCTAACCAACTGCTCCAAACAATATACATTGCAGAGTTTGTTGTTTGTATCGATTTCAGCCCTTTGATGAAATGCACAGTTTTTAAAAAGTGGGCTAAAACTAAATAGCCATCTGCATTTAAGCTATACCAGATAAAAAGAGAGATATGATTTTTAAGACCAGCTTTAGTAAATTTTTGTTCATTAAAAACATGTCATGTTTAAAAAACAAACTGTGATCATCACATTATAAGTGAAGGCACAGCTTAGGGTTCTTCTAATCTGTTATTTGCTGAGAGGACTGGAGAGATCCATGCAGTCCCAAGATGTGTGAATATATATTTCAAAAGCCAAATGTATGTTTGTACTGTACTGAGGGACTGAATATGATCTGGCTTTCTATTTCAAAATATATAGGAGCTTGCTGTTAATACGAGTTGTACATTTGTTAGAATTATTATTATTTTTTTTTTTAGTGCCAGAGACTTTGAAAGCACATAATAGTGGCATTCATAGTGTAAGCTTCTCACGCCACACCAAAGGATCACTTTATCTTAAGTTAGATACATTGTACAAAACTGAGGAATTAATGGGCTGGTCTGAGACCAGATGTTGCTGCTTTCTGAGGAGCTTGGAGCTCTACACCCTTTTACACAAATACCCTCCCTTGTCTTATAACATGTTTTCAATGTGAAAGTAATGGATTGCTGTAGTGAGTCGGTGTATGAGACAGGCCTGAGGAGTCCCGCATTAATATCATTGAAAGTGCATGGTGAATGGAAAGCCACTAATGTGCAGGGCTGATGCAGGTTAAATAGGAGAGAAGTGGAGGAGGAAGTGGAAGAACATCTCCATGCTGTGCAGGGAGACCCTGGCAAATGAGCAGTGGATAAGAACTGAATACTCAAGCAGTGGATAGAACTAAATACTCTAGGAAACATTTAGGTAAAACCAATCAAACTAAATGCAAAAGCTGGCTTACACATAACTTTTGTCAACTCATTTTTAATCTGATAAAAAGATCAATATAATTTAATATTTTATGCAACCAGCTACTTGTGCCAACTCATGTCAGGATTGGCATGGTAATTTAACTTTTTTTTTAATATTAAGAATATTATACTGGGCTTTAAAACATTTTTCCATGCTTTTACTACCTATATCAACATGATTTTTATTTTATTAAATTAATGTTATGATTATAAATATATGCTAGATCAGGGTTTCCCAAACCCGGTCCTCAGGACCCCAGTGTCTTTTGGTTTTCATTCCAACTGAACTCTGAATTACTTAACTAAAACCTTAATTGAACTAATGATTTGCTTAATTAGACCTTTTTAATTGTTTTCAGCTCCTAAAGTTTGCTGATTTCATGTTACTTATAACATTTTACAATTAACTTGAAATCTCCAGCTGTTTAAGAGCTGAAAACAATATAAATGGTCTATTTAAGCAAATGATGATATTAAATGATATTTAAGTTCAATAAATGGGTTCAATTAAGGGTCTAGTAAGTAATTGAGAGCTCAGTTAAAAAGCAGAAGACCCTGCGGTCCTGAAGACTGGGTTTGGGAAGCCCTGTGCTAGATGTTTATATGTGTTGTGAAGTTCATTTTTTCAGGTTTTTATTTTATTTATTTTTTTCTGTTCTAATTGGACAATTGTTTTACCTAACTGCATGAGAAGCTATTTCCATTGTAGCGGAACACATAACTTATGTACCCATCTAAACCCACCTATGCAAACCAGGAAGACTGCTAATAAGGTCTGTTCCTTGACAAAGTACTGTAGGAAACGAGAAGTAAAACAAGGATAAGCATGAACTAAAACAGGATAAGCATGAACTGCAACAAGGATAAGCATGAACTGCAACAAGGATAAGCATGAACTACAACAAGGATAAGCACGAACTACAACAAGGATAAGCATGAACTACAACAAGGATAAGCATAAACTAAAACAAGGATAAGCATAAACTACAACAAGGATAAGCATGAACTACAACAAGGATAAGCATGAACTAAAACAAGGATAAGCATGAACTACAACAAGAATAAGCACAAACTACAACAAGGATAAGCATGAACTACAACAAGGATAAGCATGAACTACAACAAGGATAAGCACGAACTACAACAAGGATAAGCATGAACTACAACAAGGATAAGCATGAACTAAAACAAGGATAAGCATGAACTACAACAAGGATAAGCATGAACTACAACAAGGATAAGCATGAACTAAAACAAGGATAAGCATGAACTACAACAAGGATAAGCATGAACTAAAACAAGGATAAGCATGAACTAAAACAAGGATAAGCATGAACTAAAACAAGGATAAGCATGAACTAAAACAAGGATAAGCATGAACTACAACAAGGATAAGCATGAACTAAAACAAGGATAAGCATGAACTAAAACAAGGATAAGCATAAACTAAAACAAGGATAAGCATGAACTACAACAAGGATAAGCACGAACTACAACAAGGATAAGCATTAACTAAAACAAGGATAAGCATGAACTACAACAAGAATAAGCATTAACTAAAACAAGGATAAGCATGGGGACAAAGAGGCCCTGAAGTAGTTTATTATCCCATGTGTTAAACCTGGAGTAGAATAGCCCTCCAGGACCGGGATTTGACACCCCTGCAGTACACATTTTCAAATGCTATTTGTTTCAAATGGACTCTTCCAACTATTTTGTCACTGTTAAGGAGCTATCTGCTCTGTGCTTTGCAAACAGTTTGCCTCGTCTCAGCATTCTTAAAAACTTTTACACACCCTTTGAAAATCCTTGCAGACTGTAAACTTAAACCAAAAGGTATTGAAGCAATTTGGGAACAACTTTCAATATGAAAAACTTCAATGGTGAATTTGAATAAGGAGAAATTTCAGGCTGTATAGATATACAGTATGTGTGACATCCAAGTCAAAGAATTAACTTTTTAAGCTTGTACTCCATTCAAAACTACCAATTATTATTATTATTATTATTATTATTATTATTATTATTATTATTATTATTATTATTAGTAGTAGTAGTAGTAGTATTCGTGGTGTTAGATTCCACTTAACTAAATGTTTAAACTTAATTATGAATATGTTTAAACATTTCAATATCTTTTGTAGCTATTTCGAATGTTGGTAATCACTCAGATACCCCAGTAGAGTTGCACACCAATGACTGTACTATTGTATAAGACTAGATGTGTACAACTCTAATGTGCGTGTGGAACTGAAAAAGACTTACACTTATTTCTGATAATGACTTATACAAAATTCAAACCATTTAACATTTGGATAATGTCTAAACTGTAGACTTAACACTCGTTAGTATTATTTTTTTTTTGAAAAATAAAAATCAGTAAATCCTCTTAAATCCTGAAAGAAAGTACCTGAGCAGCATTGAAGCATCCTTCAGACTCCTGGCTTGTTTATTTCTAAATGTTAACAGCTATTATGTCCAAGAAAACAAGCTGCAAGTGATTGATGATCAAGGTTAATCAAATGAAGATGGTGAAACAGAAAGAAAAAAAATCAATTCCCAATGGAAATTCTCGAAAAAAAAAAAACAATTAATTATAGGAAAAAAACTTTTTTTAGCAAAGGTTTTGGTTTTGTGGATGAGGAAAAAGATACAAGAAGTAGATGTCTAGAATTATTTATTTGAGCATTTTTTTGTTATGATAGTATTGTCTACAAGGTGCTAGAAATTTCAGTATGATAATGCCGAACCTAATACTAGAAAATGTTGGATTGTAGGTGAACATTTTTAGAGAGTATAAAAGGGTTAGGCATTACTGTCATTACCAATAAGTCAATATGGGGAAAAGTAAAGAGCTACCAGAAGACCTTAGGCAGAATTTTTTTGTTGTCATAAAGCCTTAAAAGGATACAAGAAGATTTCCAAGCATTTGAGTATCCCAATTTTAACTATTGTTTCTATTATCAAGAAGTACAAGACTCCTGGTACTGTCACAACACTCCCTCGGTCTGGAATAAAGAAGGTTCTTTCACCAAGAACAAGTAGACAAATTGTGAAAATGTGTGAAGAGACCATTTTGTGCTTTAATTAGACATCTTAAACAACTTCTAACAAGTCTCATGTCTTTTAAAATGTGTGGTTATGTGTTCCATTTCTCTTACTATTTTAATTTGCCTATTCCCAATTGTACAAGATTTTCAGTTGCAGTGGTTTGATTTCACAAGTACAACAAATCAAAACAACCAATGCAATGTGATGTTCTAATACATGTGCAAACAATACTGTATATAGAGACGGACACAAATTAGGCAGTTCCTTGAGCCTCTGTTCACACTGCCACCACAAAGACCAACTGGCATTTTTTGTTGCATCCTGGGCCATCCATCTCTCCCTATATCAGATTGTGCATCCCTCGCCTGTCACCTTTTCATGCTAAAAGTCCTTTAAAATTAAATTAATGTTTGTTGTTGTTCTAATTCAAACTTTCTACATTCACGTCTTGAATAGAGACCATACAAAACATGAAATAGCTGTGCCCTTCAATATTCTATATTTCCATCATATGTTTCATTGAGTGCATAACTAACTGAGATCTCTGGAAGATTGCCTGGGTAACATTATTCTATGGGCTGACTACTGAACTTGGTGTAGAAGAGGTCAAGGTCAGGTTTGTATTTCTCTAACTTCATAGCTCAAGTTAAATGGTCAAATGCCACCCTGCCCACACTTAGCATGTACTGTTTACACCTGTATGCTCAGGGTGGGGGCATGGAAACATTACAGCCTTTTCAGTTTAAATAAGGGTTATCACTGTTTGACAACCTCTTTTGATAACTACTTCTGCTGCAGTATTTACCATGTGATCATGTGATGTAAACCAGCTGATTCCATTGATGGTGTTCATAGGCATTTTCTAAAGATGAAGGAACACAAAGCCACTTGTATCAAACCCCAAGTCTCCCCTGGTGTGCCATGCAGTGGCCTGAAACCTAGTCTTCTAAAACCAAGTTCCAGCCACAAAGTGGCTTTGTGTTCATTCACTGGACATGATCGAGGGCTGTGTAAAGGAAAAGACCTCGGGAATTGATCATAGAAGACGTGCTTATAACTTAGAGAAGAGGAAGGAGATTACCTTTGGCTCGTGCAGGGCCTCCATCTTGGAGGTGAGACCGAATCGTTCAGTCTCCAAGGCTGGGAAGCAACAGATGCTTCCCCCAAGGGGGATCTAGAGGAGAGAATGGGAAGATGACAGTGATAGTTAAATTTGACCGGGGGTCCCCCGTGACTCGTGGAGAACCTTCTAAGGTTGGGGAGTGAGCTTCACTTACCCACAACAGGGAGACCGTTGCAGAGGAGAGTGCAGTTGCAGAGGTGGAGTAGCTGAATAGAAGAGGAAAGTGTAGTGGGGGAGGAGGCAAGGATGGTGGAAAACAAAAAATGCAAGACAAACTCAAGGCTTGAGGTTAAAATTGGTGATTAGCAGGTGCTATTGGTAGCCCTCATTCATGCCCCCTGAATAACATTAAATTTACAACAAAACATTGGAAATTATAAAGTGTCACACTATTTAAACATGTTGCTTGTTTTTCATTAATTTTCGTACACTTTTTGGCAGTTTGTCAGCACTGAAGAGTGAAATCGTCTGTTTATCCAGAGAGCAGGGATAGCACAGGAAGTAACCATGGAGCTTCCCTCAAACCTTTCCTGGAGAGACTGTCCACTTAGTAGTAGAGGGATAAGAGAGCAGCTGGTCTCCATGTCCATCACCACACCCATTCATACTTGGCATCTTTACTTGAAACTGTAAAAAGGTGCAGATTGTGCCAAATAGTGGTGTTTTTAGGGTCGTGAACTTGTTGTCCATTGAAGGATGACTTGGGACTACAATACTAATTTCATTGGTAACCTAAGCTGGGTTTAAATACTGTTCAAGAGAAAGGCTAGCCCATTAACTCATCAGTTCAACCATTATGTGGTTGTGCAGCTACTGAATAATATATTATTATAAATGTATATTGGTTTTACTTGTTATTTACTTTTACATGCAGTGCAAAACAGTGTTAACCTTTTTTCTACTGACCAATAAAACAATATCATTCACACATACAGACTTATCAAAATGGAGATTAGATAACATACAAATATGGCACTAGAACTATTGGGGATACTGAAAAACAAAGGAGAGGATATGACTATAAATCCATTACTGTTACAAAATAAACCTCCGAAAAAAAATGTTTCTCTTTTATCCCATTGCTGAGAAGATAAACTCTCCCTGAAGGTCTGAGGAGCAGTAAGTAAAAGAAACTAAGTCTGGGTGTAAATATGTCAAAAAAGAAAAACATCTCTGCCGTGTTTAAAAATAGTCCGAAAATGTATGAAAACAAGAGAAAGTAAGACAATTGTGCACATACCTCTCCTGCTGCTAGGGCTAGTGAATACAGTGGTTACCATGGCTAGATCTGGATATGAGGTGGACTCTGGGGGCCAGGCTTTGTGTCTGATCTTTCCCCAAACAGAAAGCTCCGATCCAGGCAGCAGGTTTGTGTACATTGGGCAATCCAGTTCCAGTATTCAACAAACGAGTCATTGCTTGAGTGCTTTTGCAAGTGATCTTGGCTGCCTTTAGCACTTGTCATATAACTGAAAACTTAAATACCTTAAATATTGAAATTACAAAAAGAGAAATAAAAAACCCATAATACAGCATTCAACGTTTACTTTTATATCAAAGGGCCTAATGGACTTGTATTACAAAGCATTACCCTTTTCCACAGATCATTGTGTGCATTGAGCAGCCCAATGTGATTGTCTTTGATGATTGTATTTTGGTTCTCAATCAAGAGAGTCTCAGTGGTTCGAGATATATGTAAATAAGAAAGTACAAGTCCTGTCCATGATTAACTGTGCTATTCTTATCCAATGATTGCTTTAGATTTTGCCTAGCCAAGAAAATTAAGTTTCTAAAAAATGACATATTTCATTGATTCCAAAAACTACCTGGTTTGAATTCAGCACGCTCTACTGAGCTCAATTAAAGAGGACGTTGCATTTTCGTTATGTTGCTGGTGAAGTGCAGCCTAGTCTTTTATGCTGTTCTCCTGCTGTGAAAAAAAATTCACGCCGTGTAGTGTAGGCTACGTATAGCACAGGCTACTCTAGTCCTATACTTCATAGTGCATTTCTTAAGGGCATTGGCTAAAATCAACACGTTCCTATATTAATACCACAAGTCTACGGATATTATCCCAGTTGCACTATAGTGTTTCTTGGAAATGTGCCGTAAATTATAAACAATTCCAAGTAAAGAAAGGAATGTATTCGCTTGCGTAAGTAACCTTGTCATAAGCAGTAGACAAGGGACGCTGGATCCAGTACATACAGATATTGGGTTGAAAACCATTAGATGAACGACTCAATGCAAAACAGATACAAAAAAGTATACGATAATAGGGAATTAAATTATTAGCAACTCCCACTGACATCAAGCTGATCAGGCTAGACTACTAACAGAAAACAAAACTTTTATCAAAATGAAATACATTTTTTATTAAAAACTTTAAAAGGTTATTAACCATTAAAGTTTTTTTTTTTTTTTTAAAGATGTTGCTTCGAGTGTACATGTGTTGTTTGGGGATTCCATATTCCATATTAATCAGTTTATAGTTGTTAAATATATTTTAGAAATATAACTTTTAAACTACAGTACCGGTACTTGTATATTTCACTAACATAAATAGGCTGAACCGACTGCACAATTAACATATTATCTTACTACAAAATACGTGTGCGAGTTATTAAGATAGCTGTAATAACGTACACAAGGGTTGTTTTTATTATAATTAAACGAGCAATTTCTTCTTACAGAGCAGCAACCGTGTTGGGTAGAAATGGCATTGTGTAAGAGATTTGAAATGACTGTTTTGCTTCTTGTCATGTATCAAGTCTTAAAACTTTTTTTCAGGAGTCACACAAATCTAATTGCTTAATCGTCTTAATTCCCTGTCCAGTTTTACAATTAGCAAATAAAACGACTTAAAGACCAAGTAAGATCTTAAAACTTTAAAAGTATACTCTGTTATCTGGGCTATAAAACAGTGGAGCACTTTAATTATTTGTTTTGTGAGAGGAAGATGTGACTGTGAAAAAGTAAAGTTAAAAAACTCTGTTACCAACTGCTCCCAATCTCCTTCAAACAACTTTTTAATCAGTTTACACAGTGCAAGGATACTTCTTTAAAAAGTACTGCAACCCCATTCTAAAATGTGTTACCCGACTTGTTCTCTTACCTTTCCCATATCAGCCCAATCTATGTGTTTACTTGTCCATCAGCAGCCCAGTCTGATGAGCAGTCTTCGGTTCCTACGATAATGTCACCGTTTGCGACACTGCTAGACAGCAGTTAATAACATTAAACTCATCCTCACCCACTGCATTTGCACAGATTGACAGCAGTTGTAATTGCAAATGCTGTTTTTTTATTTTTTTTTTACACTATGCTTTCCTGAAAAAATTGTTACAGCATAAACAATGATCACAAAAAACAAGAAAAAAAAAACTTTTTTTTTTTTTTTTTTTAAATCAAATGCTCAAAGAACATACATTTTGTATTCGGACTGAATGTTATTTTTGTATTCAATTTTTAGTAACCTGTGTATTTCGTGTACATTAGTAGTAGACTGTTTTAATTTGTTGTAAGTTGCAACAAATAGGCTACTTTCAGAAAATGCAAATATAATAGGTACCCTACAGGCTCAATACCTATAGGAAACGTCTATCATTTCAGCGATACGCCAAACGGTACCTGAGAGTTACTATTCTGGGTAAATAGCTTGCCAAAAAAAAAAAGAAATTCCTTCAGGTATTAATGTATTCATTTATAATCGTTTGGCATGTTGCTCTTTAAATAATTGTGTAGGTTAAAACGTGTCTTTGCTTTGTAAATACACCGACAAGTGAGTGTGTGTGTGTGTGTGTGTGTGTGTGTGTGTGTGTGTGTGTGTGTGTGTGTGTGTGTGTGTGTAATTAAACACGGAATATAGCGGTTTCACATATCAGGGAAGATAATCTTAAAGTTAAATCGTTCACACTGCCTGACAAATTTATATTTACGCCAAGACAAGCTTTAGAAAAGGAACAAAAAAAAAAACTTGTAATTGATGTTTTCCCAGAAAGGTGCAGTCCCTCCCCTCAACTCCAACCCTTCAGGTGAAAAAAAAGGAATCTTTTAATATGTTTTGTCTTTTGTGGGATAACATCAGCAGGGTTTGTCTGCTCGAGCCAATCAGCTCCCGCCCCTGCCATAGATTGCAGCTATAATACATAGCAGTACAGGCAGAGTCTTCTCACAAGCGCCTGCCTACCATGCCATTCAGACCCCCTTTTTATCTTCTGCTCGCTACAACGACCCAACTTCGATGTGTTCCGTTATCAAGGACCTGAAGCCTGTCATTCCGCACCTGCCTTGATAGGGATCGGTGGATAGTAACAGACAGAACAAGAAGAGAGACAAGGACATAGGACGAGAGAGAGAGAGAGAGAGAGAGAGAGAGAGAGAGAGAGAGAGAGAGAGAGAGAGAGAGAGAGAGAGAGAGAGAGAGAGAGAGAGAGCTATCTAGAGAACCAGGGATAGACAGTGACGCTTCAAGTACAATAATTAGATTCAATGGACGAAATGCTGCTGTTGAGAATTATGCTTATGTGCTTGATCTGCTGCTCTTTGGTGTCCTCTGGGCTGGCTTGTGGGCCAGGCAGGGGCTATGGAAGGAGAAGGCACCCGAAGAAGCTGACTCCTTTAGCCTACAAGCAGTTCATCCCCAATGTGGCCGAGAAGACCCTTGGGGCCAGTGGCAGATATGAAGGGAAGATCACAAGAAACTCGGAGAGGTTTAAGGAGCTGACTCCCAATTACAATCCTGACATTATCTTTAAGGATGAAGAGAACACTGGGGCTGACAGGCTCATGACACAGGTAGAGTGAAACACGTTTCCTATGCTATGCATTGACAGTATTGATGTAGCGTTAGACATGAGACCAAATCAGCAGCAGCAACAGCTTATAAACTTTATAGTCTTGTGCTGCTTTAGTATTCAGATCAGTTTGCCTTTGGCGTGTCTGCATTTTTACACGGTCTGAAATTGTGTTTATCAGTGTCCCCAATGCTGCACTTTGATCAATCATAGTGTAAACAGTAGAGAAGGGGCACTTACTTGTATAGTGACTGTCAGGACTTTCGTTCACTACAACTGCAATACACGCTTGACATAGCTTAGAGTTAGTTCTCTAGTATTGCGTATATATATATATATATATATATATATAATATATATATATATATATATATATATATATATATATATGTAATTTTGACATAGAAGGGTTAATTACACAGTCCACCAATTAAAAGCTATTTAAATATAAATCGGGAGAAACCGACCGGTCTCTCTGTTATAACTGTTTAGATCGGAGGAGTCTCATACTGCATCCATTCGCAGTTGCGTTCATCAGGGCATGATAATACTGCTATTTCTTTAAGGGTATTCTGTACACCATTGCTACTTCATGACGGGCGGGACTTAAACATCGCTGCCACTAAAAGCCTGCAACTCAGACTTGTTTTATTCTGCATAAGGCTTTTTTGTTGTTGTTTGCAAGTCAGTATCGAGGAGTGAATCGTAATGATAATCCATTGACAACACCAAACGGGGTAAATGGTATTAGTGCTTCAGGAAAACCAAGGAGCTCTGTGTGACCTGCTTGCATAGACGAGTTCACATCAAATATGGGTCAGAAATGATCACTGCAGGTAATATGTCCAGCGTTTATTGCTGGCTTGTGAATATGTCCCTGCTGTAAACGCTTTGCATTTTACCGAGAAGTAACGATGTTTTCAGCATTCACGAGATTTAATAAACACAACGATAATTCTGTGGCTACCCTCCTTAAATATTACAGGACCCAGGAGTAGTGTGATGAGGCGCGCGCCTGCCTCTCTCAAGCACAGTGATGCGCGAGCCTCAATTAAATATTCACCCTGTAGTGTGCGGTGCGTGCAGTCAAGGATATATTTGAATTGCGTACCTCCTTCCTATATCTTGATAAGATTCTATTCAAATTATTCTAGCCCTGTGAGTGACAGAGCCTCTGTTCCATCATTGAAGAGTCAGCTCAGTCCTACATAGCCCTCGGTCATCGCGACTGGAAGCTGCAAGACAGTGATCTGCACCAAGTCAACGCATCGTGCATTTTCAGCTCCACTTACTTCTCTTGCATCGATCGGAACGGCTAGGATTTCGGTTTGCTTCCTTTTTTATATAACCAATGGCAACCCGAAAGCGCCGTCTCTGAGATTATTCGTTTTATAGCCACGACTGTAACCTTTAAATTCGTTCTTAAATGCAACAGTATACATATTTCACATATATGTTAATATGCTCTGCATTACAAAGACAGCACGCACAAAAAACACTGCGTTAATTTTATTGTAAAGACACGTGTTTTGTCTGCCGTGATTTTATTAAAGGCTGCTGCACAGCGCAGTCACTTCCTTGGGAATAGGCTGTCTTTCTACTCGGCTAGCCACTCTCGCTGCATTAGCTGGAAGCGTTTGAACTTATGACCTTCTGTCAATGTCTCTAAAATGTAAGAAGCAAAAGCAAATGTGTATTCTTTCAACAATATTTGTAGCAATTGAAATAGAAACGGAGTGGTTTACTTCGCAGATCACAACTAGTGTCACCGGTGTAAAATAGACAAAATGCTAAAAAGAAAATTTCTAAAAAGAAAATGCCTCTAAAGTGGGACTTAAACGTGACAGTACTAATATACACAAGCGAACCGTTACACTCGGAGGGGGTCGCTAAGATAAAATAGTTCTAAAGAAAGCATTCGACAATTTCAAAATGTTTAGGTGGCATTCGGGCGTTTGCTTTGGATGTAAACCCTATACCTGTGGACGCACAGCTGGTCTTCCTGTAGAAATAGTTTAAAAACAAATCCAAGTATGTTAGTATAAATGGATAGCCTCGGGGATCTTTTCACAGAAGATAAAACTCATTTCTGGTGTGGGTTCCTAAAATGTAAATCATATACCAGTTCAAGTTATTATGGCAATAAACGCATAATACCCCGAGGGTGTACCTATAATGAGTTGGATCAGCTTGGAGTTTACAGGGGAACCGTTTTAACTACAAAGACCTATCTCGTAGACTTCTGTGCAACTAGAAGGGGATCACCTCAAAGAAACAGTTTGTGTGTTAACCCACAAGCGGGCTTCTTTCTGAACAAGCATCACCGTAGTGCAGCCCAGCCAAATAATCGCTCCCGGTTTGGAAACGCGCTCGCATTGAAATAGCCGCCAGGTTGTTTGCGCTGACAGGTACCTGTTAAGCGTCTCCTCTAAGCAAGTCATTTGTGAAGAGATTACGAGCTGGCAGCGACTGCTTGTTGAACAACTTTGTCTCGGCGGCACAAAGCGTAAGCAGGGGGATCCCTGCTGGGCTTCACGGCGACTGCACAGCACTGGGTTTGATTTGCGGCACACGACCCCATGAATTAATAAAGAGTTTGGTCTTCACGGCTTTTGACTGGCAATCCTGCTCAGAATGTGAAGGGAGAGGTTTTTGGCACGGCTCTTGCTTTCTGCGTGCTACAAGTTCTTAGGATAATCTTCAATGCATCTGATGTTAATGTCCCATAATCTCTGGAGCGGGTTGGTTTGGGATAAGTATAGACGCTTCTGATGCCACGATCAATAGGACTTTTGCGTTGCACACACTAGTCACACAAAATGACAGTCTGTAACATACATCTTTGGGAAAGACCAAACAGACAAGTGGCAGATTGAGACGAAAACTTCGTATTTATATTATTCACTTAGCTTTAAATATGTCCAACATGATTTTAAAAAGGTGGTGGTACAGTCTTTGAAAAATATATATTTTAGTTCAGCAAATATCTCGCTTTAGTCGTTTTGAAACTGATTGTAAATGTCCTGTCCTGTCTTGTGCCCCCTCCGCCCCCTCCCCATTATTATTTTATAGTTTTCAAAAGCGTATTTCTGCAGTTCTGGTTACGCAACCCAGTCACGTCTCTAAAAGTAGTTCTGCAAGAATAATGAAAGTTTCTTTCCCATTCCGAGAGCCGTGAAAAGGCTCTTTGTTGTGTTTTATTTGACATATTGGTAAAGTGTTGGGCACAGTTGTCCCGGAGAAGGCCAGGCATCTCAGCACTGAGTCTTAGAGTGCAAGCCCCTAATTATAAGCGCTTTTATAAAAGTCCTGGGTATAGCCAATCAAAAGAGCAGGCGAATGTGTTAATGGATCAGTCCAACACGTTATTATCATTAAATTAAAACTGATGTCCAACAAAACCAACGTGAAGATATCATATGACATGAACTCTTTAAAAAAAAAAAAAAAAAAAAAAAAAAAAAACTTACATTAATACATATATATATATATATATATATATATATATATATATATATATATATATATATATATATATATTTGAAACGCCATTCTGAGAACAAATGTTACTGTTTGGATTGGCGAGTGACGGCTTGCTGACCTTAAAACAGGGATCTAAATATCTGAACCGATTCTAGCAGACTCTGATTGATTATGAAATATTAATCGCCTGCTCAGGCAAGGCGAGTATGCGGGTTAACGTCAGCTAACATCATGTTCGTCAATTATCTTGACTTCTCGACGACTTTAACTTTGATGCACATGTACACTATGAAACATAAATCCTTTGAGGGTTAATTCTAACCTCTATTTCTGTTTGCCTTGATTACTGGAGCACCTTCATCGCAAGTACAGTGGCAGCCGAGCAGGGGTTTATAGCATTTAAACACTTAATAAATGATATGGAAACGAATGTATATGAAAGAATATATATTGCGAATTCTGCATTTATAAGGAGAAAGACTTGACATACACTTTTCAGTCATCTTATCAGTAGCTATTTACAAGCCAAATTCAGAGGCTTCCACGGGTTCATTGAAAACAACTGCAGCTTCCTGAGTGATTTGTAAAACTAAAGGGTGTGAGAGCGGATAACCGCATCAGAAACAAACCGGTGCCAATGTCATTGATGTCTCGTTCTGTCTTTGCTCATGTGCACAGGAAAGTTCATGTGACAGTATTGAATTTTTGCATAGAACAAATGTGCAAAATGCCCATGCGTTTGTCGGTCTGACAAGTCGCCATGCACACACTAAACTGCTATTACAGAAAAGCCCTGCGCCCTAACGCTATTGTGATTATTTATGTTCAACAGGTATTCGATGTGTAATGCTCAGTGTATTTTGTTATTTTCCTTTTAGAGATGCAAAGACAAGCTGAATTCTCTCGCCATTTCAGTGATGAACCAGTGGCCAGGGGTAAAGCTGAGGGTCACGGAAGGCTGGGACGAGGATGGGCACCATTCTGAAGAATCTCTTCATTATGAGGGGAGAGCCGTGGACATCACTACCTCTGACAGAGACAGGAGCAAGTATGGCATGCTAGCCAGGCTGGCAGTGGAGGCTGGATTCGACTGGGTCTACTACGAATCCAAAGCCCATATCCATTGCTCTGTTAAAGCAGGTAAGACAGTTGATTTATTAATATACCCGACCGAAAGCCCCTGAAATTTGTTATCCATGGACTGATAATCTTTAAAATCATTGTGTCATTGTTAAATAAACATACAAATAAATACATAAATAAAGAAATACATAAATAAAGAAATGCGTCCAAAAGCATGCTACCCATTCCAACACAAGTATGTTGTGGTGAATCGGAACAGCACAAATTAGTATTAAAAACAACTCGATCATTCTGGGATAACTAAATGAAACAGAAATAGGTGTTGGTTTGCACACCTTGTTTGCGCAACACATAATTATGTTGATATAACACAACGGCATTACAATATGTTGAATAACACATTTTTAATGGGTTACCCCAGTTGCACCGCACAGGATCTTGTTCTGTATTAATACAGCACAGCAAGTTCAAAGCTTCAATCCCCACCAGTCACCGGTTATAATCACGTGTGGAACATAGCGCCAGATGTATTCAATTAATTTTCACATATAAACCCACACATTGCGCGATCGTTTACAAGTTAATTTAGCTAAAATAAAATCTTGCCGGAATGAATGCTTTTTAACTAAGTGCTGATTTCCAAACATTGTAAGGGGCATCAGAAGTGACATGCTTTGCTGTAAAGACAACACATACAAGGAGACTCTCCACACAACGCCAAGCTTCTCGTTTCATTAAATATGTATTATTTAGACACGCGTGCTACACGAATAAACATCTCACTAATGTATATATTGTTTCATGTCTACCAGATCAGTAGAGAGCCGGTAAATAAACCAACATTATAGTTTAGACGCCAGAGGTCTGTGTAAAGCATTTTAACAAGGTCTGTAATCCAGTCCTTGAATCCAGCTGTTTACCACATTCATATTCGTTACAGCCGGTCATTTATGGGATATATAGCATTCTCATAACAAAACGCAAGATTGAGACCGGTAAAAAAAAAAAAAAAATGCTTCCGTTTATAACCCACCTAGTTTTTTTTCTGTTTGTTTGTTTTTTTGTTTTTTTTTTACCACTACATGTAATGCAAAATATATGTAATGAAATGCGATTCTTGTTTTGTTTTCGGATTTGTTTATACTAAATTTATTTCATTATTTTTAAATAGATGGGAGGCTAATATTGTCTATGTACTTTCCCTTCAAACGCACCTGTTTATCCTTACTCCTTGTCCATAGCGAAATTCAATATTCTGAAAGTTTCAGATACTTTAAAGCAAATTATATGTCAGCAGATTAGTGATCTGAAAGTGTTGTGCATTTCTTTTAAATTCCTAACAACAATTTGTAAGGAAACCTGTTTGCGCCCTCGTGATTCGGCTTACAGCGGACTGCAGCTGAACGTTCTGCGTTCTACAACGCCACACACTGGCTTCAAAATGCAACCACACTTTCAAATGAAAGCCCTTTAATACAACGTCTTAAATATCTATGTCAAAACTGAGTGGAAATATGAGTTTTGAGTTAATGTTCCCGACGTTTACTGCTAAAACTAGTTGAACAGGGGCTTTGTTCGGTGAAGTACAGCTGGAAACAAATGAAATGGGTTAGAATTCAAGCCGCAAATTGCCAGTATTTTAAAATTGGTCGCACGTCACTTAAAAATAACGCTTTTCTGTTCAGATGTGTTGAAAAGATCATCATTTAAAAATGAATCCGAAAGGATGAATGTGTGGATAATTATTCTTAATTCATTCTTCTTTTCCAGTCACTTCATTACCCGTAACGTGAATCAGGTTTATTAGATTTGGGATTCTGATTGGAGTGATCATCAAGAAGCATACACTGTCCTGAGATGAATGCCCTGGATTAATAGAAGCGTTATCTTAAAGGGAATTCATCTTACAATTGTTGTAAGGATAAGATTTGACTAAAGAATGGGATAATGCTATTTCAGTAAGAGGAGCTCTAGCTATGTTCTAAATTATTGTATTGTTTGCATTTTGGTCAGCTATGTAACACCAAATGGATAATCCCACCCCACGCATATTGTATTAAGTATTGAGTGGCAAAATCTGCTGTTTAACATTCAAAACACACGTAGAGCTTTTTAGATCATATTTAGTCCATGTCAGGCAAGGTCGTGTGACTGTACCAAATGGATTTGAACAGCGCAATGTTGAATTCTGTCAGCTAAAGCTGGTTTTCAGTTGTCCCACTGCATTTCATGCCCCTGAATCCTATGAGAAGATTAAACGCTGAAATTCCGTGCAGGAAGATTCCATTCTCTACATCTCTATTTGCTAAAAGTATGATCCTGGAGATTGGAATGCAAAGAAGCGCTCTCCCAAGACTTGCATTATTGTCATCGGGGTAGACAACAGAGAGGCATTGGAGGTAAAAAAGGGACATTGATGAAGGTCTGCTCGGAGCATTTAGAGACTTTGCCTTCATTTAAAATTCAAATACACATCTTGAGTGCTTTGGAGAAGTGGCTCTGCTGTGCAAACAGTGTTTGCAATGCCCTGGTTTTGGAGGGTATGTGTGCGAATTGGCACATAGGGGTTTCTGCACCTGAGTAAATATGAGAAAGAAGCTGGGAAAAGTGTAAGTGTCCTCTAGTGCAAGAGTGGCTCCATCTCTTAGCTGAATTAGAATGACAATGAGCGCTCTTTATTGGTTTTTAATTAGAGGAGCCCAGCTTTCGCTTCTCAAGGCAGAGGGGTTTTCACACCTCGCTCTATTCACAGGCGTGTTTGTAGAGTTTCTTAACTAAGAATTGTATTCAAGGAGCCGTGCAAATGCAAATACTGTTCAAACCGTGACTTTAGACGGTAGCTGTTCTCTTTGGAACTATCCACAACACAAACAGTGTTGTGTTTGTCGCCTCTACATCATTTGTGAATGACTTCCATTAACCAGGAACTACAGAAAGCCGTTAATAAACCAATACCACCCTGATTCTTACCGCCCTACTCCAATTAGAAAGCTGTTTCCTGAGAGCACGTCGGGCTTTTCTTTGTAATGCTACAGCTTTGCAAACTGCTTATCAAAGAGATATCTATTATTGTGGTGGAATAAAGCAGTGTTGGCTTTTCACAAACTTTGATAGGTAGTTATGATGCTATCTCGTATATGTCATTTTAATGTCCAATGTGAGATCGAATTAAACAGGTTGATAGAGAGACAATAATAATAACCGTTTCTTTACCTTCTATTTTAGAAAACTCTGTCGCTGCTAAATCTGGAGGTTGCTTCCCCGGGTCAGCCTCGGTAATTCTGCAGGGTGGGAGAAACAAGCTGGTCAAAGATCTCAATCCTGGAGATAAATTGCTGGCCGCCGATGACCAAGGGAACCTAGTCTTCAGTGACTTTATGATGTTCATAGACAAAGAGCCCGAGTCCAGAAGAGTTTTCTACGTGATTGAAACGGAGGAGCCCCACAAGCAGATCGCCCTCACTGCAGCTCACCTCCTCTTCGTTGCCGACAGCAACACCACCGCTGGTTTTCATTCCGTCAAAGCAACATTTGCTAGCAAAGTTAAACCCGGCCAGAGGGTGTTCATAACTGAAGGCGTCGGCAACCAAGTGAAACCTGTCGCGGTGAAAAGGATTTATTTGGAAGAGTATGAAGGTTCCTTTGCCCCCGTCACTGCCCAGGGAACCATTGTGGTGGACCAGGTATTGGCCTCTTGCTACGCTGTAATAGAAGAGCACAGATGGGCTCACTGGGCCTTTGCACCCCTACGAATCTCCTATGGGGTCGTGTCTTTGTTGTTTTCTAAAGACCATTTAAACACCAACAGCACCGTACAAGACGACGGTGTCCACTGGTACTCCAACGCGCTGTATCAAATAGGGACATGGGTCTTGGATAAGGGCTCGTTTCACCCACTTGGGATGTCAATAAACTCTAGTTGAAATAGCGAAATAAAATAAATAAGTAAATAAATAAAAAAAAACATGAAAAATTAAACAGAAAAAAAACGAACTAAGACTTTTATTTAAAACAAAACACGAACGTAGAACTAAAGAGACCCCAAGAAGTTCTGGAATATTTATTTCACTGACATTTAGTGTCTCTTTAAAAATAATAATAATAATAAAAAAAGAATACATGGACCTTTGAGAGCCTTAAACGTATCTTTGAATAATTAATTATCGTGTGAACGTTTGCTGGTCCCTAATGAAAGGATTTCAGTGATGTGAGACCAGACAGGTGTGCAGAATCTATTTTTCTATGTTTCAAACAAACAAACAAACAAAAATCCCTAATGTGTGCGACTGACTGTTAAATTGGGGGGGGGGGGGGGGGGGGGGGGATACTGTACTTCGTGGGGGTCTATAAATTATATTTTTATACACAGAATTGTAAGTTAGATTTTTGACAGATCGTTACTTACTGAGTCACATTTCGTTATTTGAAATAGTGTAAAATATGAGAATATATTATTTTAATTTAATAGTTGCAAAAATATAAAGTCTTGGCTACCTTGTACTGTTTTTGTGTTTATGTTTATTATTTTTTTTTATTATTAATATTATTTTGTAAACTGTTTGGAAATGGCCAAGTTATTGTAAAAATGCGACTGTCCTCTAAGCTGTACTTTTTTTTTTTAATTTCAGAAAATATTTTTAAGAAGTGCACATTTTGACGATTTCATAATATGATAAAGTGGTAGTACAGATAAACAAGATGTTTCAGTTGATGGATTAAAAGAAAAAACTGCTGTAAATTTACTAAAATGTATTTTTTGCATATTTTGTAACAGTTCAATAGTTTTATAGACATGCCAGGTGTACAGTTTGAATATATAATACTTAAAGTGTCCATGCCATCTAACTATCATAACGAGGCGATGTGTCGAAAGATATGTTTAGATTTCATTATTTATGTTTTACTACAAAAAAAGAGATACAGGAAATACTCATATGACACCTGCTATACACCTGTTATTGTGACTCAACAAAACACGCGTTTGTACAATGAAAAGGGAAAGACATTTCGTCTTGTTTTATTGCACATTACGTACCCCAATAAACCAAAACTGGTGTAAGCACAGCCTTGTGTTAACTTGGAACAAATAAACCGAGAACCGAAGGATGTACATGGTTTTGTTTGTTTTGACAGCATTCTCGTGCTGCATACAAACGTTTTTGTGACGGCCTAAACGCATTTTATCAACGCATACACATGCTTCTTTTATTACAGTGTCTTCCCATGCACGCATCGGATCAGATGATATTCACGTCTACACTTTCATAATCCTGTACCCACCCGCATAATAATTCCTCCAAGCACTTCAGTCCAATTTCAATACAATATTGACTTCAGTTTTATGGATTCTTTGTTTTCATAATTTGGCCTTGGTGAATGGGTCTCTTACAACCCAAGCCTATGTGCGATTGAATACAGCGTTATTAAATCTGTCAGGTATCTATGGTTTTTGACGGACCTATGCTGTCGTCTTTATGTCAAACAGGAATCTATTCAGTCTCGTGTTAAGTGTTGCATGTCCTATATTAATTCATTCCAGTTTAGTGAGAGCAGCTACATGTGCAGAATATACATCACAAACAAAATAAAGCGCAGGCTTCTGTGCATGTGGATTGCAACTGGCTGTTAACATGTTTTTGATTGGGGGGTAGGGGGGCAGGACATTCTTCGTGTTGTCTAAATTATATACATCTTTATGAACACTGTGTTGATTAGACCAGCATCTAAACACATACATTTAAAGCGATTTCCTATATTACTATTATTATTATTATTATTATTATTATTATTATTATTATTATTATTATTATTAGTTTTTTTTTTTTTGTTTTTGTTTTTTTTTTTTTTTTTTTTTGTGCTTGATTTCTAAAGAAAGTTCAGTTAAATTCAAAGTATAGTTTGAGCAAACAAATGAGAATTCTAACAGCTTGAAGAATCGGTCACATATTTTCCAGCTGGAACTATGCAAGGCTTTGAACTCTATAATATCTACCCGTGGAAAATCGAGGCTCGATGTTAGATTACACGTTTAAACCCTTGCAGAACCCCTTCGCTAGGCATAGCTGACAGATTAAACACATTCTATATATATATATATATATATATATATATATATATATATAATATATATATATATATATATATATATAAAATGCCATACCCCCCCCATGTTTTACGTTCACTCAGACGACTCGTTTGATTTACAAACTAAACCAAATTGGTTTAACTTATTTTTTTTTGTTTTGTTTTGTTTTGTTTTTTTAATACACTTCAAATGAAAAGTTTCACAGATGTATTGGTACAGTTCAAGTAAAATTGCCATTGAAATAATTCACTTTAACGATAGCGGATTTTAACACAATGTCAACGACTCGTAGGCTATATAGTTTGTTCAAGACTGGGTCAGTCACGGCTTTCCTATTGAGGCTAATAGTAATACATAATCATTGGGATGTAGCCTTTAGAAAACGCATAAACCACGGCCTCACACACGTTCTTATATGTGCAAGGACACCAGTCGACGGCTTATTTTGTATTGATCATGTACAGTGTTTCATTCACCAAGAAGCTAACCCCGTTCCCAAGCGTGCCTGCTGCTTGATCTGTAAGAAGCAGCTGCAGAACACGACTGTTTAACCATTTCATTCCGCACGTTCAAAACATACAGCAAACAAACACTCCAAAAAGAAAGCAAATACAAACGAATAACATTCCCATGATGCAAATGACATAGAGGACAACAATAACCAGCGCTTCACACTGTAAATCATGTGCACAAGTCCAATAATGGGTTAACATAAATCTCAATGTACGATTTGTTTACTAGGAGAGGGGTAGATTTGCATGAAATACACGGGCCTGTAACCCTGATCAGCACGTTTTAGAATTTTTACTGTTAAAACTTTACGCTTCTTACATTATTATTATTATTATTATTATTATTGTTGTTGTTGTTTAAAAACAGGCATTTTTCCTTACATTTTTTACTGTGCCAACGTTTAATAGCATCCTTTTAAGTTGCCTAGCACATACAAAAGACAGAAAGCAGACCACTTTGTGTTTTCTACACTAGACTCCTTATCTAATATTTTGAAGTATTCGTCAACGAAAATAATACAGCCCCCTACCTTGCAGAGAAACATTTCCCGGTATTATTGCGACCTCTAGTGACAACGTCGTTTATACTTACAAACCTGTAACAAAAGCAGAATCTAAAAATGAACCATACAGATGTTTCCAACCGAGAAGTTGTCATCGATAACTTGTTACATTCTTTTGGTAAGCTTATGTTTGTTTGTTTTTCTGCCATTTTGACATAGATTTTTTCATTATTCTATGAGCTCTCCTCAAATTGATGGTTTTGTGTGAAACGCAACTGGTGGAATTGAAACACACGAAAACGCACCCACTCGCAAACCAATCTTTCAAACTGATTCTCAAAGCAACGCGGCCACAGCAAACCAAATGTTTCAAAATGATTTTCAAAGGAAGCTGTGGAAGACAAGACCCTAAACCAAAAGAAAGAAACTTTGCATTTCAAGATTAATCTCACGATCCTCTTCAGCTGTTTGCGGTCGATCTTCAAGTGTGTCTCCCAATGCCCAAAGTGAAACTTCAACTGAACTAATGATCGTTAAGTGCATCGTTGATCCGTGAAATTATTAATTAAGGCCATTTGAAACACACGTGAAAAAAAAATGAATTTACTAAAACGGAAATAGAAATATTTGTGAATGTGGTAGAAGCTAATAAATCTATTTTATTTAGCAAGCTAAAATCAGCATAGCTCCGAAAACGAATGCCTGAAATACTGGCGCTCCAAGAGAAGGAAAAGATGTTCTCAAGAAATGGCAGGATTTTGCTAGCTTAGCGAAACGGAAGACTGCAGATATTAAAAAGCAACAAAAAAAAGGGCGGCGGCCAATGCGCTCTAAGTTAACCGCAGAAGAACAGGCTGCCCCGAGCCATCGGTACATGGTAAACGGAAGCGTAAAAGAACACTTGCAATCAAGAGTTAATCACACTAGAACGCGAGGACATTGACATACTGGGGAAAAGCAACACACATTGCGGAAAAAATACTATCGCGACAGCAACAGCAACATCACGAACCTGTTGCATTTAAAAAAAGAAAAACTGGAAATGATGGAAAGCAGCAAGCAGTTCCTGAGGCACCGTATTTGCGACCCAGTATTTCGATTCCGTTCGTCATGCCAAACCCCTTGGCAGAAGGACAAGGTGGGTGTGGGTGGGATTGCAGCTGTGGCTCAGTGTCAGTAAAATAAATACACCAACACGCGTATTCTTATGTTCTGCACCTGTACACCTTTTATCTTCATTTTGTAGGATGCCAGTCAAATCCCTCTCCCATGTCTATGGAAGCAACGCCAGCACTCAACGATCCTGATAAACAATAAACTATAGACATGTACAGCCCTCGAAACATATTTCACAAACCCTGACGAGGAAAACAAAGCACTTACACAGAGCCTTCTTGTTTTATTCATATCCTTATTTACAAACAAAATAATTGAATTTCCGCTTAAAGCAAGTCGAGTGCACAAAGTTAGACCCACAATCCCAGAGCAAGTTACAAACCAATGTCAGCTTGCTAAATTAATTTAGCACATGCATTCATCCAAAACAACGTTCAGATCCCATGGGATCAGCTGGTGCTGCTGAGTCACAGAACCATTTATGTTTGCAATATACACTTAAGTAGTATTGCATATATAAATGGCTCTATATCTATCTATCATATCTATCTATCATATATATATATATATATATATATATATATATATATATATATATATATATATATATATATACACTGAGTGTACAAAACATTCAGGCTCCACCTGCTCTTTCCATGGAATAGACTGACGAGGTGAATCCAGGTGAAAGCTATGATCCCTTATTGATGTAACCTGTTAAATCCACTTCAATCAGTGTAGATGGAGGGGAGACAGGTTAAAGAAAGATTTTTAAGCATTGACACAACTGAGACATGGATTGTGTATGTGTGCCATTCGAAATTGGCACGGCAAAAGATTCAAGTGCCTTTGAATGGGGTATGGTAGCAGATGCCAGGCTCACCGGTTTGAGTGTGTCAAGAACTGCAACGCTGCTGGGTTTTTCATGCTCAACAGTTTCCTGTGTGTATCAAGGTTGGTCCACCACCCAAAGGACATCCAGCCAACGGCAGGCCAGTGGTCGAAAATGGCTCATTGATGAAAGAGGCCAAAGGAGGCTGACATGAATTGTGCAGAGCAACAGACGGGCTACAGTTAGTCAACTGACAGTCCAGTACAACATTGGTGCCAAAAGACCCATAAAAGAATGCACAACTCATCGTACCTGCGGTTGCAGTGGGCTAAGGAACAAAAACACTGGACACTGGAGGATTGGAAAAACAATCTGGTCTGATGCATCCCGGTTCCTGCTGTTTCACACTGATGGGAGGACTAGGGTATGGAGAAAACCACCTCCGAGTACATGCATCCATCATGCCGCGTGTCAACATTGCAATTTGGTGGTGGTGATGGTGTGATGGTGTGGGGTGTGTTTCCATGGCACACATTGGGCCCCTTGATAAAAGTTGAGCAATGTTTGAATGCCACAGGATATCTGAACATCATTGCCAATCAGGTGTATTCATCTGCTAATGGATTTTTTCAGCAGGATAATGCCCCATGCCACAAGGCTAGGATTGTCCAGGAATGGTTCCACGAACATGACAGTTAATTCAGCTTACTGCAGTGGCCTGCCCAGTCACCAGATCTCAATCCAATTGAGCATCTATGGTATGAGATGGAACAAGCTATTCGGAATAGAGATCCACTACCAGCCAACCTGACACAACTATGGGAAGCAGAATGGGCCAGCATCCCTGTGGAATGCTTTTGACACCTTTTAGAGTCCATGCCCCGATGAATTGAAGCTGTTCTGAGGGCAAAAGGGGGTGCAACTCAATATTAGGAAGGTGTTCCTAATGTTTTGTACACTCAGTGTGTGTGTAAATATATATATATAGCTTTTGGGAAATGGCCCCCTGCTGCTCAGAATGCTGTGCCCTGGATTATCACACGTATAGAAAGTGTACATATGGTTGTTTTTTCTCTTATTTTAATTATTTAACTCCAATATTCGATGTATAGCTGCCATGTTTCAATTGCTGAATTGTTGTGTTTTTGGTTCCGATGGTCTCACGATGCATTATAAAACTCCACGAATATTTTACAATTACCCCAGACCACTCGTCAACTCACAAATGAGTTCAAGAGCTACTGGAGTTACAATGGTGTTCGGGAAACACTGCAGTTTTGAAAAGTAGATTGTACGATGGTTTTAAGATGTATTGGTTCAAGTGGCTTTTGGGAAATGGCCCCCTGCTGCTCAGAATGCTGTGCCCTGGATTATCACACGTCATCAATTGCCTTCCATGTGGTAGCAATGGAACAGAATGGAAAGATCTCCATCTAATGAAATCACTTTTTTCAAGTGTGAAATGCTTTGGCCCGTTGGTACAGAGTAGTAAAAGTATTTGCCCCACCTCTGTTCCCAGGCCTGGTTGCTGTTTGAAAGCAGTTTCCCACTGATCTTCCTTTCACTGGGGGAAGGACATCATTTTGTCGAAGAGGATGTTTAACCCTCTATGACAAAACTGTGACTCCAAGAACGCAGCATTCAAGATGGTTGCTGGTGGCAGCAAATTACAAACAGGGGTCTACTCAGTTGATAGCAGTGTTTAGATCAATACACAGTATTTTATAAATGATTTATTTTATGGTGCCTCAGAAAAGATTCCCCAGTGGTCCCTGAAAAATCCTCGAATCATTGTGAAGCATCCATACTATTGCTCTGCTATTCTAGAAGCATGGGAGTTCTGCACTGAACAAGCTTTGAACCTCCAAACATCACTCCAGTTAAGCTTTGCATCCCTTGTCTCTTGGTGATTGGGAAGATTTAAATTCAAATGTTGCCATAACCATGGGTTATAACCTTGAGTTAAATAAATACTAATCAATACTTTCAAATTCATTTTTTATATTAGGTTTATTAAAATTATAACTGATCCCCATTTTCTTCTGTGATAATCTTTTCTTTCTTTACTTTATATATTATTTATTTATTTGTTAGGATAATGTTCCAATAACCCTACAGATTCCCAGCTGTATCCTGGTACCTTTGCTTTGCATCATCTGGCCTGATTGCAACCAGACCATCGGAGTGTTTTTGAACTACAAAGCATTCAGCGCCTGTCTTTAATCTACATTCAAAATTCAAGTATAAAATACAAGCAAACAGAATAAAAAGAAAACTAGTGTTAAGAAGAGACAGGAAAATAAACCTTCAAATCTTGGTAAGATAAGTGCTTTTGTTAGGAAGCACTTAAGTCTCATAGTCTTCCTACCAAAAAGGTATTACCTTGCTTTTATTTTTATGGATATTACTGTATATTTTGAATAGGGCCCTTAATGTTCTCTTTAGAATAAACTTCTGCTTGTTTTATAGCTCGCATGAAGCAAACCACCTTGTAATAGATAAATCATTTTAAACACTATTCTTCCTTGTTAGTATAAACAGCAGACATGAGCATGTCCTATGATAGTTGGCTGACCAGATGCCTGAGCAGGACTGCAGCTACATATCCTGGCATTAAATCAATGCGTGTGCAACAGCTTTGCAGTGATTCTCCCAGCCCTACACACAGCAGAGTGCCCGGTGTACGTCTGTTGTCCAATAGATATTCAGTTGGGTTAAGATGGGATTTGGGAGGACTCCCTGTTGCTTTGAAGCTCACTGGACCAGTTGATGACTGCCCCAGCCTTTTGGATTGTAACTAGTGAGGTGCAGTTATAGAAGACAGATGTGTAGCCATTACCTTGGACTGCAATCTATGGACTAGGGATCCACCATCCTCTTCTGTCCTAGAAGAAGAGTGAAGATGATGAAATTCTTCTGTGGTCCCTTCATTCAGTGTGGTTATTAAAGACCTCACAGGACTGAGCAGTAATGGCTATTAGTCATAGAGCCCTTAAACAGCGTTCAGGATTAGTAACGCTTCCTTAAACCTCTCATATCTACAGTACTAGGGACCTATTTCCAGTTTTTAATTTCATCCACTTGTTAAAAGGTGTTGAAATGCAGAAGTGTTTAGATCACTATTAAAAAGACACATTGCTTTACCTTTGCTGTATCCTGTCCTGACCATATCACAGTATTTTTTTAAAAATGCATTTCAATAGAATCCCAATTGTTTAGACATTTGTATTCATACACATACCTGTGAATCAAATTGGGAATTAGTTTTTTCAGCTTTCACTTGGGAATGTTCACCAGGATTCGGAGATTTGTACATTTGCATATCTCAGTGTTTCCCATTCATGATCCCTCCTAGGAACAGAAGAGCTGCACTGCTGCAGGAGAGAGAGCGTGATCTGGACACACCACAATCCTTAGAAAAAGTCGGTTTTATCTCCTGGGGAACGCTATGGAGTGAACGTTGAGAAATGTATTGCCCAGTTGATATATGACCCATGATCTGAAATTAAACATTTAAAAAGTGAAGCTTCAAAATATAACACTAAGATCCAGGCGACATAGAGCACAAAGGTAACACCATGCATGTCCTGAAAACCCTTTGGGGTTGTTCTGTAACACTTGAAGAGAAGGTGTTCCTCTATTCAGAAACACCCAGATACTGAGCAGGCAAGGGGTGCCACAAGCTCTGTCATGCTGTATTTATTCAACTGACAGATAGGGGAAGGGAGCTTTCACTTTCAGCTATGGTTATAACATGAATCAAAATTTCAGGGTGCACTTTTGAAACGACTACAATGTGTTGATGCTGTATCTGTGAACCAGCCTCAGACAAAGGCATTATAGAGAAGTACAGGCCTCACCTAGGACTACTCCAGTACAAAGGTGCTCAGAGTTGAAGCACTCCTGTAGACCTGCTAGATAACATCAGCAATCCCTTGTGCTCCAGACCACAACTACCACGACATGCGACTTAAAGTCTTGTGTCTATAAAGAATGCCTACATGGAGCTTGTTAAGATTGTCCTACACAAAAACAAACCCTGTGCTTCACAAAACAAGACCGTGTCTCATGAACCACTGAAATATACAGTATATAAAAACCCAGATTCAAACACTGAAATACATGACTCGAAAAACTGGGGATTCTTAGATTATTACTAAGTGACACTTCGTTTGCCATAGGAAAAAGTTATCCTCAGTAACAATTATGTAAAAGTGACGCCTGGTGGCTAATCTGGGCATTTTGGCGTCATTTCCAATGTTTGTCTACAAGGTGTCAGTATTAGTCCAGATAAGGTAGGTCCTCTTTTCAAGACCATCAAAGTTAAAGTTTGGATAGTTACTTGTGCAACAAAATATTTACATACAGCATAGCGAAATAAGTTTGAAATTTACCGTTGGAAATATTTTTGTGGTGCCCACTTAAAACAAAGTGTACTACAGTGGCAGCTAAAGCTACTCAAAACAATCTATTGAAATATAGTGCTGTGGGTCGCATTCAGAAAGTTATTACAAAGGGCAATGCATCCCAAGCACGTTTGACTATGGAAGTATTCAATTGTCTCTGCAATATTTAACCAACTGTGTCACACAGCCCTCACAATTTAGGATGCACAATCATTTCCTTCCTAGTGCTGTTCTTGAACAGAACAAAATAAACACACCATTCACAATGCAAATCTTCCTTTATAAAAAAAAAAAAAAAAATGCCTTTCTGTCCTCATCGCAAAACCGAATGCACATTTCAGCCCTGTTCTCTGCAGTTTGTAAATCGATGGGTTAATGCATTGCTTCATATGAGGTTTAAGGTGAAGCGAATTTTCTCTGCCACCCCACCAAACACAAGTTCCCCTCCTGTGTTATCGTTAGCAGGACCACAAGCCTTACACTCACTGTGATGCTGCTGCAGACAGCGGGCAGATTATCCACTGCGGGTAAATGGCTCATGCAATACATTTATTATGGAAGGGGCAACTTGCCTGTGATTTGCCCACTCAGACCAGGGTGTGGATCAGGTGAGGCTTTACCCCAGTCTCTGTGAGTGAATGGGGAGAGGAGACCAAGTGCTACATTCACACTTCCTGTCTCATGGCTAAATGGGCTTCATGACAGCCTAATCTGTCTGGAAAAAGATCAGCAGCAAAACAATAACTTAATATTGTTATAGTAAATAACCCATTAACTACCCAATGCATTTCTCTTTGAAAAAATCAGAACACAAGCCGTAATCAGAGCAGTGAAATGTCATGTCAGCCGTGAAGCTCAACATAGAAAATTTAGCTTTAATGAAGCTCAACACAGAAAACTGAGCTTTAATGAAGCTCAGCACATAGAAAACTGAGCTTTAATGAAGCTCAACATATAGAAAACAGCTTTAATGAAGCTCAACACAAACTGAGCTTTAATGAAGCTCAACACATAGAAAACAGCTTTAATGAAGCTCAGCACATAGAAAACTGAGCTTTAATGAAGCTCAGCACATAGAAAACTGAGCTTTAATGAAGCTCAACATATAGAAAACAGCTTTAATGAAGCTCAACACAAACTGAGCTTTAATGAAGCTCAGCACATAGAAAACAACTTTAATGAAGCTCAACATATAGAGAACAGCTTCATCATCACTGGGAGGAAAACACCAAGGAATTTATCATTTGTAGGCTTCAGTTTCTTTTATTTTGAGGTGGCATAAAAACATCTGAAGGGCTATATTTGCAGAATGAAGTGTTACATTTTTACTTAACTTTTGTAGTTACCAAAAGTAGAGGAAGTTATCATAACAATATAGTTAAAGAGAACATCTAAATAACAGGTACATACCAGTTAAAAATGCTAAATAAATAAATAAATAAATATAGCCTGTCCTCAAAAGAGGACAGAGGCTCTAAATGTGTTAAGGTAAAACTGCTTTAACTGCTATAAGCAAACATGTATCCTATTAATATAAGTTTCATAATTTATATTAATCTGTAAGTGCCACGGAAGTCTTTGTTTTAACGGCTTGTTTTCCCAGCGGGGTGTGTGTGAGATATATACAGTACACAACATTAGAGCACTGTCTAATAACCTACATTCTGTACACTGGCTCAAATAAATAACAGTAAGAATTGATTTATACATAAAACAACCATTGAAAAACAAGTAAAACTGGAAGAAATGTGTTGTTTTGCTGTGCAATGACTTGCCAGATAATGCTAACTAATAAATGAATGCATAAATACATTAAGGAAAGGGCACTGTGACGGGATGGAGTGTAACCCTCTTCCCTTCAGGGCAGGTCTGAGACATGCTTCCAGGCCAATGATTGGAGGCTCACATTACAGGATGACATGTATAAGGAATAGACTACTTCAGCCTCCAGTGTTGCAAATCCAAGCAGTGGTAAGCAATGGTTTGGTTCTAAATAACTGGATTTTTGCAGCAAAAGCAAAAAACTAAGAGGCTGTGTAAAGGGCAGCTTTGGAAATGGCTCAATTTGTGATTTAGGAGGCCCTCTGTTGGCTGTATTTTTTTTTTGTTTCATGTTTTTTGTTTAGTATTGTTTTTATTTAATTCAGAAAATGTAATAATCCTTTCCTTACATGCAACTTGTAGTTTTTACCACATACAGAATAAAATCCAAACAGGTATGTATCAGACAGTTAATTAGGTGGGGATGTCTTGAGCTCTGATATTGGGATGCAGTTCATTGTTTTCAAGAGCGAGTCAGACCTAGCTTCTCTCTGATGCATCTGCTTATTCAGCCCCATCTCTGTATGAAACAGCCACTAAAACACTGCATTTCTGTTACAAAGCTCCTAACTGTGAAGCTGCAGCACTTCTCCCCTACATGATAAACATAGGGATCATCTCTAGACATTGTAGCGTTGATGAACACTGCAACCAAATGGTATGGTTTTGGTGAGATGAATTCTGAAGGAATACAGAAGAGCAGCTTCTGAACTCAGGTCCCTTAAAAGAGACTTACAGGAAACACAAGAACCACACAAAGGCAAGGGGCACACTGCATGCAATATGATACAACACTTGGGCACTGGAGTGTGAGCCTTGTGGATTGCAGCACCTTGGACAGCTACTCCCTCAAGCTGCTGGTGGGCGCAATTCTGCTCCGGTTTAAAAAACAAGCCACCTACATCCTTTGTATTTTTGGTACAATACATGCTTGAAATTATTTGAGTAGACTTCCACTCCATTTTATAAATACATGTTGTGCAATGTCTATTTAGAACATATTCATTAAGTATTTATCTGGGCTTTGCGAGATGAAAGTTAACCTGGAAATGCTGTCCTGCGTTATAAACAGCGTAAGTATATTTTTTTGATGAGATTACTTAATATTTAATTGTGGGAAATAACCAGGTATTATATTATTTAGTGAATTGCCAGTACATACTAACATGCTTGATGTGATGAACTTTGTAAAATTTTCAATATCTTAATTATGAAACTTTGTGGGGTTCAAACATATAGCATTACTGGTTAGGAATGCTGTTCCTGGAAGTAAATGCTTAAAATGTGTTAAATAAAAGTATAAAAATATAAAATAAAATATTATAGTAGTATACTGTAAAGCCGTAAATATTTGTGAGCCTTTTATTATGCGTTTTTCACAATTAGTCCCATCACTATCTTGTCTTGAGCTAATTCATTTTATCATTTAGGTGCATTCAAAGCAAGTAATTCTGCTGACTGACAGCAAGACCACTGAGTAAGAACTTAAGATGGGCAACTTCACAAACATACATCCACACAAGGATTTTACATTAATGCATTTTATTAAGAACAAATATTTGTTTTTATACAGGAATAAAGTTTTCATTTACAAAAGTAACAATCAAGTTTTCTGCATTTACATATTTCTATACTGTTAATGCATACAGGTAGAAAATCTAATTTAAATCAGTGGAATAATGGTCTTCAATGATCATTTTGAATTCTAAATGCAACACAAATCTTGCAATTTGTTCTCACTTTTTAAAACAATGGGAAAGGATAGAGAATGCTGATGGTCAGAACAATATCAGATGCAGTCTCTGCTATGCAAACCTCCATCATTTGCGTTAACAAACGACAGAAATCCAGGCACCTATTCAATACATAATGGTTTAATAGTCTTCATAACATCATCCTAAAACTATCAGTACTCCGATAACCCAAGTAAGGATCAGCACACTATTTCTGGTTAGGAAGGACCAAGTCAGTGACAGGGAGAGCCACAGCTAAGCCATCCACTGAATACAAGTGTTGTAATTAAATTGACAGGTCATATTCACCAAGTGGAACAGCAGCTTGTACTGTAGAAATGAAATAAAAATAACTGGTCTTTAAATTACTGCTGGATCAGGACCTCCACAATCTTCAGATCTCTGGGAAAATAAACACACACACACACACGAATGAATGGCTTTGTCTGGCTTGTCATCCCTGGAAATAAAGATAGATGTTAATATCATTCCAACAAGAGTGACATTGGATCTGCACACGACACCTGCAGCAAACCTTAGTTGTGATCAGTCTGTCTGAAACCCATCTTTACACCTGTGGGGATTTAAAACAAATGTCATTTAAAAAGGAATAAAAATTCAAATTAACATTTGTAACCTGGGTATCTCCACCTTTCTGTAAAAAAAAAACAAATGTTTAAAAAAACAAAAAAATTCTGCAACTGCCTTCGCTGCAAAAATAGTTCTACAATAAAATAGAACAAAGTTAGCGTTTTAAAGAGAGGGGATCTTGTTTCTCATCTGGTACTTTATAACTTCTACATTTCAGCTTTATGTTTTATAGTAAGCTATTATATTTTAAGATATGTTCATTTCTACTTAAGAAATTTAATTTGATAAAAACATTTATACTGATAAATGCATCTACAGATCAAAATCACACTTAAAACCTTGTGCTAGAATTAGACATGTTATAAATCCTCATTAAGCTTGATAAGAATTTGCAGAAACATTTGAAAGCCAATGAGCATATGTAACATTCCTTAACTGTACCACCCCATCCTCGTTTAATTGTACAGCTTAACTTCTCTACCTGTTACCAATAACAGAATTGAAAAAAAAAAAAAAAAAAAAAAAAACCCCAACATGTCATTTTGATTTGGCTTCAATAAAACTAGTTAACAAAACTACATTTCATGGTCATGTGTGTTAATATAAATGACAAAACTGTAGTGCCAAATAATAAAAACCAAATTCAGCTATAGAAAAACAAACCAATCTTAAAAAATAAATAAATCCACTTATACCAAAATACATAAAATGGTTATGTACAATGATCCTTCCCAACCATATTTTATAAAAGCTACATCAAGATTCAATATGAATCTGTTTTAAAACATAAGCACTTGCTTATGATAAGTTACCTTTTCAGATGAGTTACAAATATTGTAACTACTTGTTTAAGCTAAATATACCGCTTTGAAATCCACAGGATTTAATACCTAAAGTTGAATATATCATAAAATATATTTAAGTCAGTTTAAAAACAAACAAAAAAAAACGCAATATGGCACACACAAAACAACAATAAAAACAAAATCATGTTAAATCATTACAGACCTGATGTTAAACCCCAGTTTTTTAAATAAAGATTAAAATGTGGTGAATAATTGCTGTATACGTTCTGGATGGAAGGTTTTGTAAACTTTAACCCACAAGAGACGGTCCCTTCTCCACCCCTCCTCCAGACCTCCTCATTAGTTAATGCTGGTAATGCTTTGTAAGGAGTATGTGAAGCCAGAATGTTACAGGTATGCAATGGAAGACAGAACAGCAGAACACACTTCTTAAACACAGCAGAGCTCACTTTAAAGGAGGGGCATGGCAAGAGCATGCTTGGATTGTGACAGGCGTGAAAGCTGTATGCCAGATGAGAGAAGAACGGATTTATAACATGGGATAATTTTAAAACGTGGGGGCGGGGGGAGCCACAAAACGATTACCATTACCTCCCTGGTCATGTAAAAAAGTACCTTGTCTGAGGGCAGGAAAAACATCTGGTGCATTTCTTAAGAATTCAAAAGTAACCAAAAACAAAGAAACAAATATGTATAGTCACAGCAACAGGACAAAATGGTAAAAAATTTTCTTCAAGCAATTTTTGAATTTATGAAAAGTGTGTTAATATATTAACTAGAGTAATGCCTCCTTTTGTACGTGCTGTTTTTAAAATAGGATGCATCATTAATAAACAGATACCAACAGTGCAAACGCAATCTGATGTAAATTCCAGAACATTAAGGCTTTACTAGAGTATCAGCTGGCACTACCCAGTTTAGAGCAACAGCTCTTCAAGTCAGAGACTGTTCATATTAAAAATTAGTTGTATGGGTAGGTTACAAATACACAAAATGTACTCGTGTATCAATTATAATATACATATGTTTGTATTTAACATTAAATTTACATTTTCTGAAGAATGGAAAAAAAAACATTTGCTATGTTAAGGAAATAATTGCATCTCATTCATAAAAAGGAATGGGTAGGTTTTACACCTTAAAACTTACTTTGATTTTCATTCAAATGAATGTCATTAATTAACCTCATTAATAAGGACTTAACAAAATTGCTCACCTTTTAAAATGAACTCCATTCTATACTATTTTATCAATATATCAAATATGCATTTGAATATATTTGATACCAAAATAGGAACAGACAATGTGTGCTATAGAACATGTAGTTGCACCAAGTGAGATATAAAAACAGTCTCCTGTTTGCATGACACTGACCATTATGTTTCTAACCTCTTTAGAAATGCACCAATATTAAACAAACACAAGAAATTAACTTACTTTACTACTAGCAGAAGACAATGTGATTTTTTTTTTATCAACCTACCATCAAACAACATAAAAAGAAACAGATGCATTGATTCAAAAGGGAGAATATGCATTTGGCTCCACATACTCATTACGCTGAACCCTGAGTAAAAGTACCCTGAAACGTAAATACAAATAATACACCAGTGAAATGTACTTCGTGACACATCATCTTTATAAAATTAAGTGATACATACAACACAAACTTCTAAGGAAGTTGCATCCATTAAAGGTTAAATACACATTACAGTAAACTGAAGGTTCAAATAAATGATCAAAAGTCTAAGCATGTGAATCCACAGGGCTTTTTAACTTCTATTTACATGGTAACAGAATAATTTATCCAACTTTTTTCATCTTCATGACAAAGAATAAACAGATTATGGTTGCTGCAGACCTAGGAATTGAGACCGGTTTCAGTAAAACAAACTAGTATTCCTACATAAAAACAAAAGTCTGTTTGGATAAATTAACACTGATAAAACTTCCTATATCCATTTGAAATATCTGTATCTGCAGTATTTGCATGTGTCACTGTGGTAAATGCACACAGCATGGTGCACCTCTTTAAAAAGACAGTATGCTTTCATGGATTAATTAAAACTTATATTGCAGTTTGTTTATGATTTCGTTCCAGAATCATTTAAACAAACACAGTTTTTAACATATAAATGATTCTGGCTACTGAAGTCAAACACTGCCGCTTGGACTGCACATCCAATGAAAATCTCTCTATTACCAACCCAAACTTCTCAAAGGAATGAAATGATTGTAATCTTCAATTAACATTTAACTGATTATAACAAAGCTATTATTGAGATGATATTTTTGCATTTTGTATTTGCGAAACATGGGCCTAATTTGATTTATTTATATAAATATGCACAAAGTGTTTATGTCTTTTCACACCTAAACAGAGTCCAGCAAGGAGTTTTTTTGTTTGTTTGTTTTTTGAAGACAAACACTGTCTTTGCTGCTAAATAAGGCTAAAACTATATAGTGCCCACCAGCACTACTGTAATTGTTATAACCATACAATTTGAACAATTCCAGTTCAATGACACCCCTTTCCAAGCTTAATTGTTCACAGCTTCATGCCAACACTCTTCTGGTATTGTCACCCACTTTCTGTGAGTGCATTTGTGTTAAGAAACGTTACAGTGTTTCTGTATTTGTACCTGTAATTACTACTTGGTAGAATAAACAGAGTTAGTGTGCAGCTATTTAGTGTAATTGTAATTATAATTACAGCTACTGCAGCATAATGGTAACTAAAGGAAAAAATAGCATTGTAATTGTAACTTGAGCAAACAATTCTGCTGTAACTGTAATTATCATTATAATTGACCCAGGTCTGATCATGCCCAACACATAACTGGACATTCTGAATGTCGGTCTCTGACTGAGTTTAGTAGATTTGCTCTTTCTTTTCTAAACAGCAGCAGGTATGCATGCCAGAATCATTGACAGGTTTACCACTCCAATGTAATTTTTATCATATTCTGTTGCACAGAAACATTCCGTGTCCAGCTGTACCACTGACACATTCTGTCTATTGAAAACACACTACTGTCACTAAAACCGAATGGGAAGAGCAAAAGTAACTGGAACACCATTTACACAATTCATAACACTAAAACCCTTTTGAATATGAACTTGAGTAATGTCCCTATTCTATTTCTGACTGTCCTGTTTATTGATCTGGATCAAGCCCTATTAGTAAAGGCTCTGCTCTGGAGTTTGTGCTGATCAGAGCACACCAGCTTCCTCCTTTACACTTACTGCATTCAGAATATGAGAGCAGAAACTTTGAGTGAGTGTGACCAGAATCAATCAATTCAAATCATAGGAAGCAGCACACAAAACCACTAATGTCAAAACCACAATAACCAGAGGAAGAAAACACAACTAAAGCTACTGAAATGTTTCTAGCTTTTAAAGAAGATAAGTAATTATACAGAAAGTCAAATGTTACCCTTTATCCATAGCTGTATACAGTGGTCCAAATTGTCCTTTGAAAAACTCTTCAGCTGAAGAATCCATGTCTCTCAAATCCACTCACATGTACAATTGTTAGAAGTCATACATTAATAGCTTGTCTATATCTCTAGTTGCTGACAACAGTTCAAGATTTCCATTCTATACAGGATAGTCTCACACTACTGCTCTTATGCACAACATCATTCATATTTAAGACATGGTTTTGTTTCTGCAGTTTAGAAGTCTGGGTTACATCTACGTATATAAAGTAAAAGCCATTCCAAAACAAAGTGGCAAAAAACACATCACTTGAAAAAATAACACAAATAAAAAACAGTTCCTGAAAGCGTTGTTGGACAGCTTCCAAATGTCGTACACAGACCTGTATGTCACTCTACAGTATGTACCTGTCCACAACATGTACTGCTGTAAAGTGTACTAAAAGGATTCTAGCAGGAGTCTCTATTTTAAACAGTACAGTAAGTAAAGCTGCATTTATTAGATCAGTGGGTTATATTATAAAATCCCAACTCCTTTAGGGACCTCTACTATTTTGCATTAACTACAATGACGGGCCTAAGGAATGCGTCTTTATACAAAGGCACAGCCTCCGTTATTTACAGAACACGTACAAAACAAAAGTAAAATAAACAGCTGAAAATTAAAGCTAAAAGAAATCCTGATGCATATGTTTTCTTAAGTATCTTGCTCTGACCTATGGTAATTCTATTAAAAGACAAAAATGACAATCTACGAGACAATACCAACACTAGCCAACAACTGAACTATAGTCGCACGGCAATTTAATGACTACACAGATGGAAAATTTCAAAACTTCTGTCTGGTCATTATAAAAAAAAACTTAACATGACACTCTGCATATGAGTAAATAAATCAAGAATGGCCATTTGGAAGTGCAAAAATAATATGGAAGCTATTACACACACAAACAAAAACCACGGTCAAGAAACAGGATGCCAATGAGCATTGAATCATTCAAATGATAACAGACAGCAGTGTCTACCACAGCACACATCCCAGAAATACTGTGCTGGCAATGCTAGCCCTATACACAGAGAGTCCACATTTCATCAAAACAGAACACTATATGTCACGCTTTCTTCAAGACACATTTAAAGGAGTCAGTACAGAAGCACTCTTTGTACAGCTGTCCATGTGCTGTATTACTAGCCTAACTGACACGTCATAAACCATAAACAAAGCAGCGTGGATCCAATGATGCGAAGGATTACCGTCTTGGGAAACACTGCATTAATGTACCATCTCCTGTTTAGAAATGTAACCAATGAATTAAATATCTGCCTGGGAAGCTTAAATAAAATGTCCTTTTTGTAGAAATAAAAAGTAGTCTGGCTTGCACATTTCCACTTTGATCCAGAAGATGGTGCTCTTTAAAAATACTTCATGGATGGATTTATTTTTTTTTTTTTTTACAAACAGAAGGTGGCAGGAAGTGATCCGATATTGCCATCTATGGGTTCCAAAAAGCACTGCAGCCAAGCACAAATGTAAAAGTGCAAGCCAATTTGTTTTGTTGAAGATTTAAACTAACAGAACAGAAAGGTTTGGTGCTAACTAGAGGAGCTTAAGATCACCAATAAAAAGCCTAACTTTTTTGCCTTCGATATTTCTAAGGGGTCTGACCTTACTAAAACTACAAACCTGGTTTACTTTTATAAGACTAGTTCATTTCTGATTAACGAGAGATTATAAATGTTGAGAAGGTAAGAGCAACCATTATCTAGTGTTATTCAATATCAGTTATTTTTTTTGTACTGGGGAAAGCATGTCTTGATCTGACTACCTTGTTAAGTCATTGCTGGTAAATATATATCACAATTTTGAACAAAGTCTGGCATTGACATGCACGTCTGTTTCTATTAATGATAAGAGCTTGAGTCGAGTCAAGAGAAAAAAACAAAACATCTGTAGAAAAAGTTTCTCTTCCTCAGTGCGATGGGTGAACACCCCTTCCTCTTGAAAAATGACTTCAGAGTCCTGGTGTTCCACAAGCCTGCGTCGTGACTCAGTTTTAGATTGGTGTGTGTCTGTCTGTGATCTCCTTTGAATGACACTTCTGATTCCACTCCAATGCTACATCTGAACTACTCCAAGGGCTCAATGTGCATGGCGGTGATCTATCAGTCATTTATCAGCGACACATTGATATGCGACAAATCTATCATGTGCCTGTGGAATATGTAAAGAAAGTTTGCATTTAAAGGAAGTGCTTTTGGACATTTAACAGATATATGGGTACTCTTGGTTAAAAGTTGTCCCCCCCCTGCCCCCATAGAACAAAAAGACCATACTACTAGAAATGATAATGAGTGAAGATATAATAGCCCTTTTACCTGTGGAACCTCTGCTGGAAGGTGGTAGCATGCAGGGGATTGTTGAATCTTGCTACAGCTTTCCTTAGTTGTGGCTGCATTTGTAACATCTGTGGAAAGGAAAGTTACATTTTTACTATGGCTATTGTTAATACTGAACAGGATTGTGCATTTAATTATGAGAAAAAAAAAAAAAAAAAAAAAAAAAAAAGGAGAACAAGCAGTATTTCAGATCTGGTTAACCCTTTATCAAGGCTTGTAAGATGTTCTTAATTCACAACTTAATGTGCCAGTCCCATACATTTTTAAACCAATGTTTTTAATACCTTAAATGGAACCCCATTTCAACAGTAACAAGCATAAACCTGTGCTGCCCCCGTGCCAATGCCTCATATAGCACTACACCACCTTTAGGACATGTAAACTTAACTAGTTTAGTCAATTCAATCAATTGATTTTTTTTGAAGGATTATTATAATAATGTAGTTGACGGCAATGCAATTCCATACAGCGTGAAAAACATTTGCCTCAAAGTCTATATGTACTGGTAAGTTTTATTGAAATGCTTCTTTAAATGCAGCGTGAGTCTCTGTTTAGGAACAGAAGTACAATGTTTGGTATGAGTGACAAATGTTTAGTACAGTGTATTTTATTAGTAGTTGTCTTTTGTAAGTTACCGGTTTGACTGAGTAAAGCTGAGGGAACACGATGCCACTTTGTGGCTTGGAACTTGGTTTCAGGAGACTAGGGTTCAGGTTTGTTACATGATGACTAGAAGTATGACTGGTTAATGATTTAATATAATGGCTTATGAACCGATGGGGACTGTTTTGTCCAGTTATAACAATCTAAGTGAAACGATTCATATTTTAATAGACACCACTGCTTTAAAAAAAATAAAATAAAAATAAATTGGGAATAAATGTAGTGATTTGGTTTAGATATTATAAATGAATTTCATTATTAAACTGAACAGTTGTAACTATACAATAAAGATTTAGTTGACATGTTTGTTGCTGGTAATTTTTTTTTTTTTGCAATAATTTAAGCATGATGGCCTTGCTTAACCCAATAACAAAAGGCACACTGACAGTCCAACAAAAAGGTAATTTTAACATAAGGTTTTAAAAATCAAAACAAAAATCAGCAATTTGAACCATAACTTCTCTTTTGTACAAAAATCTGAACATTTTCAATAAAAAAATAACCAATCACCTCTGCCCCATAAAATAACATTTTCAATAAAAAAAAAAAAAACACCACATTTAAAAGTGCTTATACGATAAAAACTGGGTGGATTTTAAATAAATCTTTGAAAAAACAGTGGCTCCAATTCCCTGAACACAAGATTTACAAACACAGTACTGGGGCAGAAAGAAATAACAGTATGGGGAGTGATGGGATATTCAGGGTAACTAACCAATTAGTATTTGTGTTTTGGCCTTAATTACAAAAAGGAGTTAAACTGAAGGAGTAGGTTTGAGCTTGTCCAGCTAGCTGCCTTAACAATAATACTTTTCTAAACCTAATTTTATCCACAGCCTGCATCGCTACAGAGGGCCTACAAATGCTGCTGCGCAGAGATGAACAATGAACTGCGGTTTAGATAACAATCAAATCAATAAACAGAAATGAATCATCCCGTTACCACAACGAGTGGAGCACAGCCTTGTCAAGCAGCCCCTTTCCCGTCACCACAACGACTGGAGCACAGCCTTGTCAAGCAGCCCCTTTCCCGTCACCACAACGACTGGAGCACAGCCTTGTCAAGCAGCCCCTTTCCCGTCACCACAACGAGTGGAGCACAGCCTTGTCAAGCAGCCCCTTTCCCGTCACCACAACGACTGGAGCACAGCCTTGTCAAGCAGCCCCTTTCCCGTCACCACAACGACTGGAGCACAGCCTTGTCAAGCAGCCGCTTTCCCGTCACCACAATGACTGGAGCACAGCCTTGTCAAGCAGCTGCTTTCCCGTCACCACAATGACTGGAGCACAGCCTTGTCAAGCAGCTGCTTTCCTGTGTTTAGAAAGGCAAAGGGGGCAGGGGTTGATCTTGAAATAATCATTACCAAGGTCAATATCCCAATCTTTTTTAGGTGTCAAAGAATTTCAAGCATTGGGAAATAAGAGAATGTACAATTAAAACTTACTGCCCCCATTCATTCTGTACTTTTATTTATAGGTTTATCAATTTATCTAAACATATTAAGAAAAATAAACAGTCTTACTATGTGTCAAATAAGCTACCATTGAGCTCAAGTCTTACAGCAAGTGACTAATGTCATTCGTAGTGTGCTCTGTTTATCCTGCAAAATGCTAATGAAATAAGATGACATTTAAGATGTCAGGTCTCTCTTCACTAAATCACTGATCTCATTCTGTTCCATTTACTATGCACTGGCTCCTCTTTGTTCTCCCACGTATTTGTGCTAAGAACAAAGACACACAATAATTAAAATGATCATCACTGCACCAAAACGTTATTACATATTGCATATAAAATATTCACCTGGGGAGTAAATTTAACTAAATTAACTTTAACTAAATTCTACACTATGTTGACAACTTACCAATTTCGTTTAAGGTAAACAATCTGCAATTTTCACATAGACTTGGATGACCTAATCTAGATCAACTATTAGCAATGTTAGACTATGATTAATGTCCTAAACTTTAAAACTAAAAAAAACTTTAATAAATAAAAAAAACCTGACCCAAGCTTATTTAAATATATTCCAGTTGGAAAAACAAAAATGTAACCTCACAATCCCATGCATTGTACTAAATTAAGATAAACACTGACATATAGATTAACCAAGGGTTAACCAGTTTCACAGTAAATTGTGCTGATATTATCATCAACCTTCTTTGGCTGAAAGGCATCTGACAGCGTGAAGCAGACAAAAAAAGGTGACCTACCTGAATGGGTCCCACTGACATGAGCAGGTTTTTCAGCTGGACATCAGTGGTTGATGAAGAAAGCCCTTCAATTGACACGACGCATGGCTGAGGCTCCACCACTCGCAGGTTCTGCTTGTTTGGCATCAAGCGGCCACGGCCCATCTGGCCTGCTGCTGCTCTGCCTCGCCCCTGCATAACAACCTGCCGAGAGCACAAGACAGGGAGCAAATCAGCCAATTCCATTCGCCCTTCTGTTGTCTGATAGCATTTATACAGAAGAAACTATTAAAAGCAGTATGACACCAAGTACAGGAGAAGCAAATAAATATCCAAGTTTGTTTTGAACAGACACTTTAAAATATAGCAGGTTATAGGTTTCTTTTGTTTTCTTCTTTAGTGACATATTGGGCAAAAACATAAAAAGAACATGATTGGTAAAATATTGTTACTGAAAAAAGGTCCTTTTGTTTTAACAATTTCGCATGGCATTCAACAACCATAACTGAACAGGACTTAAAATAGCTTCCCTACCAATGGTATGCATTTTCCACTGGAGAGGACTCCTTGTTAACACTCCAAGATCATTAACAGACTGTCAATGCAAGTCAGGCCTGTTGTAATTGATGGTGTTTGCAATGGAAGCAAATGTGGCAAAATGAAAGCATAGACAAATGTGTTTAGAAAGTCTTCTGTAATATATAAAATAACTGAAGTGCAAAGTGGAGAGAGCATCCCAAAGCAGAGGACGTGGCCAGTCCTAGGATCAGGGGACTAGGAATAGGTGCGATGCCTAGATAAAGGGTTCCAAATATCAGTCTAACTAGACTGTTTTCATCACACCAAGGTCCATCAATTCAGCAAGGCATTGTGGGGCACGGTCCATTGCTGTGCTACCACTGAAGCATTTCCACAAGGATAGGGAGGCGAGAGAAGAACAATGTGATGCAGAGAAAAGGGGGTCAGTCTGCCAGGAGAAGCAAGCAACTTCTGTGCCAGTTTGAGTCCAGCTTGCGGTGATTACAAGGCATGAGGGAATTTAGAGTAAACAGAAAACTGGTATCACACAGGCGCCAGTGCCCCTATGGAAATGAAGCACTTTACACATTTGTCAATTGACAACCTGACGGACGGTTGATAACCAATGTCCACATTAAATAATGTATTCAGCCTTTCAAATCCTAGAATACAACCCCCACCCCACGACTGAACACAATGACTTAAAATTCAAGGGAAAAAAATGATTATAGTTTGTATTTCCTCCGATATCAGAGGTGAAGAATATCACTACAGCATATAAGAAATAGTGTGTGTGTAGACAGAGAGAGAGAGAGGAGAGAGAGGAGAGAGAGAGAGAGAGAGAGCACTCTGGAAAAAATTGAGACCACTGCAAAATTATCAGTTTCTCTGGCTGTGTGGTATGGAGCATTGTCCTGCTAGAAAAACCAATCCTCAGAGTTGGGGAACATTGTCAGAGCAGAAGGAAGCAAGTTTTCTTCCAGGACAACCTTGCACTTGGCTTGACTCATGCCAAAGCTGCCTGATTCCAGCCTTGCTGAAGCACCCCCAGAACATCACAGATCCTCCACCACATTTCATAGTGGGTGCGAGACACTGTGGCTTGTAGGCCTCTCCAGGTCTCCATCTAACCATCAGACGACCAGGTTTTGGGCAAAGCTGAAAATTGGACTCATCTGGGGGTGCTTCAGCAAGGCTGGAATCGGGCAGATTTGTCTTTATGAAGGATGCATGAATCAAGCCAAGTACAAGGTTGTCCCGGAAGAAAACTTGCTTCCTTCTGCTCTGACAATGTTCCCCAACTCTGAGGATTGGTTTTTCCAGCAGGACAATGCTCCACGCCACACAGCCAGGTCAATCAAGGTGTGGATGGAGGAGCACCAGATCAAGACCCTGTCATGGCCAGCCCAATCTCCAGACCTGAACCCCATTGAAAACCTCTGGAATGTGATCAAGAGGAAGATGGATGGTCACAAGCCATCAAACAAAGCCGAGCTGCTTGAATGTTTGCGCCAGGAGTGGCATAAAGTCACCCAACATCAATGTGAAAGACTGGTGGAGAGCATGTCAAGACGCATGAAAGCTGTGCTTGAAAATCAGGGTTATTCCACCAAATGTTGATTTCTGAACTTCCTAAGTTAAAACATTAGTATTGTGTTGTTTAAAAATGAATATGAACTTATTTTCTTTGCATTATTCGAGGTCTGACAACACTGCATCTTTTTTGTTATTTTGACCAGTTGTCATTTTCTGCAAATAAGTGCTCTAAATGACAATATTTTTATTTGGAATTTGGGAGAAATGTTGTCAGTAGTTTATAGAATAAAAGAAATGTTCATTTTACCCAAACACATACCTATAAATAGTAAAACCAGAGAAACTGAGAATTTTGCAGTGGTCTATCAATAGATAATATCGAAGTCTTCCAAAACATAAAAAATATGAAACACACATACAGATAGTGGACAAAGAAATGGAAACACCACCGTAAAGTCACTTAATAGGGCGTTGGGTCACCAGGTGTGGCCAGTACAGCCTCTATGCGCCGTGGCATAGAGTCCATCAGCCTCTGGAGTTCTGCAGGAGGGATGCTCCACCAATCTTCCATGAGAAAGTCAATCAACTCACGCCTGGTTGATGGAGGTGGAAAACGCCGTCTCAGGCGTCGTTCCAGAATATCCCATAAATGCTCAGTTGGGTTCAGATATGGTGACTGAGAAGGCCATGACATATGGATAACATCAGTGTCATGCTCATCAAACCACTGGGCAACCACATGTGCTCTGTGGATGGGAGCATTGTTATCCTGGAAGACACCTCCCCAGCAGGAAAGAAATGCTGCAACATGGGGTGAAGATGATCACTCAGTACCATTAAGTAGCGAATAGCAATGACCTTACCTTCTATGTGAATGAGTGCACCCAAACCTTGTCAGGAAAATGCGCCCCACAACATTACGGAACCACCAGAATCCTTCACTGTTGGAACCAAGCACTCAGGGCTGTAGAGTTCTTTAGGCTGGCGCCACACGTGACCTCGTCCATTTGTCGAGACCATGGTGAAGGATGATTCACCTGACCATATCACATTTCTCCACAACTTGGTAGTTCATTGCCTGTGTTCTTTGCACCACTGGACTCACAAACGTGCATTGACAGGTGTGACAAGCGGTTTGTGCAAAACTTGCTTTTTGATGAAACTTGCTGCCGCGCTTGCTGCTTGCTGCCGAAACTTGCTGCCACGCCCCAGGTTGAAATTTGCAGTCAATTGATTTGCAGTTGCTTGCCTTTTTTGCCATGCACCTCGAACGAATACACGGATATCACAATCCTGGAGTATGCGCTTCTGCCCACTGTTGCCCTTTGCTGATGATGGCTTTCCCTGGGAGTTCCATGCCGACATCACCTTAGACACTGTTGCTCATGAAACATCAGCAAATTGAGCTGTCTTGGTCACTGAAACTCCTACCAAACGCGCCCCAACAATCACCCCTCTTTCAAAGTCACTGAGGTCTCCTCTTGCAGCCATGCTAAAGCCATAATTATAGGCAACCAGGCCTGTCCAGCATTTTTATACATGACCCTAAGCATGCAGAGATGTTTTTTGCTTAATTAACACATGAGCCACACCTGTGTGGAAGCCCTTGCTTTCAATATACTTGGTGTCCCTCACTTATCCAGGTGTTTCAATTTTTTTGTCCACTACTTGTACATACAGTTGTAGTCAAAAGTTTACATACCATATAATGGAAATTTATAATTTCTATAAATTTCTTGAAAACAAAGAATTTTAGGGAAAATATTTTCCAGCAAAAGCTTTGCTTTTGTGGATGAGAAAAAAAAAGTTAAAAATCAAATCAATCAAATCAACAGCATGAAGGTCACTCTTGAAATCAGGACTTAAAAGGATATATTGCAATAAGGGGAACAAGACTAAAAGGCTAAAATATGCACAACAACACAGAAATTGGACTAGAACAATGGTCAAAGTGCTTTGGATGGACAATTCTGCCAGTTCTGTTGTCAAGTCAACACTCATCTTCTTACTATTCCATAAGGATATTATCTTCAGCTATTGCTCATCCTTGGTAGACAGCTTTTTGGGTCTTCTAGTCCTGGGTTTGTCAATTACACTATTTCATTCAATGTTTTTCCTTCTTTATGCAAGTCAAGGTTGTGATAATAGTAGAAAACACTAGTGGAGGCTTTGAGTAAATTGTTGATGCTCATAATGCATCAGTTATAGAAAATCGCAACATGTTTAAGACTTTTGCACAGCAGTACATATAAAAATGTTTTTTGGTTTTTTTTTTTGTCTAAAATAACTCACCCTATTTTGAGGTTGATTTCCAAGGTTGTTTCTCACTCCCTGAGGCTCTGGATGTGGTTGATAAAACTGTGTTTGCTGCTGTTTCAGCTGCTGCTGGACAGTTGCCTTTCCCAACGTGACCTTTCGTGCTGGCTGCTGTTTTTGCTGCTGTGGTAGCTGGCCCCTCTGAGGCTGCCCCACTGGAGAAGCATGGACAACTCCTTCTCCCTCCTGCTGAGAAAACCCCAAAGCCCACTGTCAGAGGAAACTGTAAACCTGTATTTACAACTGGGACCACCTAGTCCAGAACTGGATTAATCAGTTCCACAGTCCCACACATCTTTAAATAAATACATTAATAAAGAATTTCTCTACAGGTGAAAAGGAAAAACAACAAAGTGACTCAGGAAACTTTGGAAACTCCTTTTGTTAATAAGTTAGAATACCAATAAATTTTATACAATGTATGACACTGATTCATTAAAAAATAAACATTTATTATAGCCATGACCCAGTGTTATTGTTTTTCAGTATAATAAATACATCTAGGCTGTACTGTAGCAGTGGCAGGGGTTAGATCAACCCTTTTTGTCCTGCAATGCGGAAGCATTAAATCGCATTCCCACATATTTAGCAAACATTTGTTGTTCTTGTTATTCCCATCTGGAAATTAAAACTAGTTATTCCTCAGGAAATATGGTCAAGTTCTAGCAGACCTAAACTCCCCTCTCGCACTCCCACAATGTGCTACTGTCCTCATGACCTTCCTGCATTACATATGGCATCAACTACCTGCTGTGAAGCCTCCTACTGTAAAACCTTAATGAGAACCTTGTAAGCATCAACAAATTACAGGCCCTGGAATAACTTGTTTGGTAGGTATAAACTGCTTCATCAATAGACAAACAAAATGGTAATGCTGAAAGCCAAATCAAGACTAGCTCGAGCAAAAAGCGCCTGTCTCACAAACGCAGCATGTTGTACCGTTTAACACCCACCCGACACCGATGCTAGACAAACGCATCCAAGAAAACCAACTGTGGTAAAAGTGTATCTAACAGAGGTCGGAGAGCACAGAAACCTAGAAAAAAATACCTCTGCCCGAGCTTGACGCACATCTGGAAAATGTAATTTTCCACACAATGAAGAAAGACATGAGTATGAACCTGGCACAATATAGTCTGTTCTGAGTAGTGTTGACAGGTACTTTAAACAAAAAGGAAAATGAAGTGGACTTTGCTTCCCCAGACACATCAGCAAGCAAACAAACCTTCAGCACAGCAGCAATGAGGGAACAGGAGACAGCGCCACCCACTGGCTGGGAGACTAATTGGTACACTCCTACACACAGCTTACAAACAGTCTTCTGTCCCAATTAAGGCTGTAAATCTACATTTAAATCAACAAACATGTAAAGTGCTTAAATATTTGGCCATTTAGTGGTTAAAAGATTCACAATATGCAACAGATAACCCTCTCCTCATTACAAATGTGCTACTACTGCACAAGATATCTCCCAGGTAGAACGGTACCCTGGAATGTTCTCTTTTAACCAGGAAAGCAGTTGTGATGGGGCATTTGTATATGGAGAAATCACTGATAATTCTCGCTCACTAAATATCCTGCTATTCCTGAAAAGAAAATTGTCTCCTTTTTAAAAATATGCAAGAGGTTTTAATGAACAGTCTAGAGCTGGGAATAGAGTTACTTGAGTCGTTGCGTATTAAAATAATCGCGACGATCTTTTTGGTATTTGAGTAATTGCCTTAATATATGCATAGATATATTACCTACATTCACGCCAGGTGCGTTCTCAAATAATAATTCCCATCAGCTGTTCACTCTGTCTGTTCTTGGTGGGAATACTGAACAGCAGATCGGTATTACTGATTTGGTTGAAAGTGTGAAGGTGATATATTAATAAAAAAAAAATAAATAAACTCATACAGAAAAAAAAGACAGCAGTTTTTTTTGTTGACGTGAATACATCCAGTCATTGCACTACTACTGCCACCAATGCAGCCGATACAACCAGGGCCGACACTGTCTGAACATAGGTTTTCATCAATCCCCCTCATCCTCCTCAACGACAAGTGATGCTGTTGATGTTGAAGAATGAAGGCAGACCTCAAAGCAATGTTTTAGATGAAGAGGCGGCTCATTCTTCATCTCGCTCTTGGAATGCAAGTTCAACAACAGCGTCATCATTCATCCAGCAATGTGCTGCACAGCCAGATGAACCCATTGATCTAAACCACCCATAACTGGTGCTAGACAGGATGTTTATGATAGAAGGACAGTGCACTGACAGCTCTTCTGACTCAGAAGAAAGTAATGAAGAACAAGCCTTGCGGAAAGAAGTAGTACAATACATCAGTGAGAAGGCTAGTGACAAAGATACTGAGCCTTTGCAGTGGTGGAAGAACAATATGCATCACCTTCCTTTCCTGGCCAAACTAGCTAAACTGTTTCTCTGTATCCCTGCTACCACTGCTCCATCTGAAAGGCTTTGTTCAGCAGCTGGTGCTATTGTGACAAGAAAATGTGCCAGCCTTAACCCTAGATATGCTGGTGTTTTTACATAGCAACCTGGCATAATGTGTTTGTTTTTCAACATGCTGTGTTATGTTAAAATAAGTTCATGTGACAACAGAATGAAATAATGAGCAGTTTTCAGGAAACAAGAATTGTTTTTGCTCACTTAAAAAGGTTCAGTATTTCTGTAACGCTAAAAAAAGACCCTCCAGAACATACTTGTTTTAAGTGAACTGTACCTCTTAACTATTTTGCATTACTGACTTGTTAAAAGGTTAATGAGTTGACGTTCAAAGATTTTTGCTCCACTTGTTCAGCAAACAGAAAAAATTCCACGTAGGTTGGAATGACAAGAATATTTGTTTTACTAGTGTTTTCCACAACTATCCTATCCCTTGTCAGGTTTTGACATTTTTGTAATTACATACATACATATATAAATAAACTTTTACAATTGATTCACAAAAATTCAGGAGCAAATCTTGTACTGTAGTTATTTGCGAGAAAGCATTCTTATTAATAAAACTGTTAAAAAAATAAATAAAAAAAATAAAGATGTGTTGTTGTCTGAGTTAAACTTGCTATTTTGGATAGAGACCATCAACAGAGTAAGACAACTAAACCAGTACTGGAGAGTTAATAATGCTACACAATATCATCTACTATATGGTGGGGTGCCTTTTATTTACTGTTTTTTCTGCATTAAATGAAAAAAATCTAAAATTAATCTAAATTAACAGATTAATCGATTAATCAATTATAAATCGTACTTAAGTTGATTATTTAATTAATTGCTCAGCACACCTCTAGAACAGTCTCTCCCAAAAGTGCTGTGGTAACCCAAATATGAGCCACGTAGCATATTCTTAGAGGAGACAATTATCTTTTCACGGAAAACAAGATATTTAGGGAGCAAGTAGTCCGAGTGAAGTTATCCAGCAAAAGAAACTCCCCATCACCCATTGTACTGTTTCGTAGAAAAAGGAGAACGCTGCAGGGTACCATTCGACTTGAGACGACTTGCCCATTCAAATACTTAACATCTTTCTAGAGAGGAGACGATTTCTATTCAGGGATACCAAGACAGTTAGTAAAGATCTCAGTGATCCCCATCCCTAGTCTTGCTGTAAATCAGTTGTTGCCATAATTTGTGCCAGTACTGTGCATCTATCTATCTAGCTTAAAATACATTTTTTTCTAATCTGACAAATCTTTTCAATGCTTATTTTCTCAGTAAAAATTTCAGTAAAAATTGGTAAAATTGAGGCAAAAGTATATGTTTTCAATCAAATGATCTACTCAATCATTTTGTTGTTTTTAGCAGGTTCTGTGCTATACCAGCAGTTAATGGATGTATTCAGTATAAGGACATTTTTATTTATAGTCACTTAAAATTCCTATTGCTATGGTCTGAGAAAGAATCTTTCTAAAGTCCTTTTAAAATCTGACAGATCAAATCTTATTTTCATTCTTCATTCCCAGCATGCAGTGATATCACCAACCTGCATTCAGCAGAGTGCAAATTGATTAATCCCTCTCTATAGAATTCACAAGCCTTGATTATACCCATCAAATGTTAAGCAGCATTATACTAGAATGACAACACTTGACAAATTCCCCGTCCATTTCTCCTCAGGCTTTGTGGTCCTGCTAGCCTGTATTATTCCTGATGAAAAATTAATTTGCCTTATCTATGGCTAAGCTCCAAAATCCAAATCCGCCAAACTGGCACCTCTTTCTTAACAGGTATTATGGACCCCCACTAAAAGATTAATTACATGTCGTCAGGTGACATTAATTTCTGTACACCTGAAAGTTATTTGATACTCAAAACTGAAAGGAAAGATAACACTGTCAGCCTGCCGAGAACGACAGCAGAACAGCATCCCAGAGTAGCATCCTGTGAATCTGCCTTTCAACAAGGCTATACTTCACTGTCAAAGGTACTGCCATTGATTCCTCAGCCTACCAATATTACTGCATAAGCATCCATTGAAACTGACACTATGTTATCTCTATCAGCACAACAGTTCAGGTTTTACTGCATTATGCTCACAATGATTAGAGGCTTGGGCTCATTGAAAGAAATGTAATTTGGTCTAAACATGTAAATTACACTGCTGCTACTTTAAACTACTCCACATATATGTATTGCAGTTATTAGGTACATATTGAAAAACAGGTGACATACTTAATTTGCTAAAATATATTACTGCTGACAATGTTTGCAATAATGACTCACTATTGTTTACTGCAATGCAATAAAACAAATGTTTCCGGATACAGAAAGGTAGAACACCATGGTGCATGTTACTTAAATCACTAATCAACATGTTCTGTTAAGTGCTTGACTTTTTATTGCAATACATTTTTATTTTACGGCTTTAAAATGTCCTTTAATTGTATTTGCATTGTGCTTTCTGGTCACAATATAATCTCCAATACCATATACCGCACTCTTACTGCAGAGTACGTGTTTGACTATTCAGAGCTCTTGTTGAAGTGAATTCCACCAATTTGGGTTAAAAATAAAATATAAATAAAGCTACCAGAGACACTGGGTATTAGGTGATACAATACATCAAAAGCAATGATGACGTTTGAGAAGGCCATGACATCAGAAGGCCATAACATCAGAGTCCTGCGCGAGTTCGATTTTTACAACCCGGGCCCGCAACCCACTGCAACACTGTCTTCTTACCCGCGACCCGACCCGCTTTTATGAGACCTGCAACTCAACCCCAACCCACAAGTGTTTTCTTTACCTCTGCCTGCGCTGACTGACTCTCCCACACTTTCACATTCGCACTTCTCTACAGTTCTCCACAGACTGAGTTTATACAACAGGCTATACAGCGTGGTAGCTTTCTCTCGTGGTCAGGATAGATTTTAACATAGCAACACATTAACTGTCTCACTTTACTAGAAAATACCTGTCTAATACTTTCGTGTCACTGGTTGAAAAGGGAGCTAGACCTATGATTTCGCACAGATGATGCATCAGTTTTGTGGGTGTCGTACACCAACACAATGAGTTTTACAAGCAATGAATAAGGTCACATGTTTACTATTTTCATTCGCTATGACTCCAAAACAATTCCACAATTCTGATATACCTCTCGAACTAGTACCCACTATGATATAAACCCTGCGCTATCTTTTGTTTCACCCTGTCCACAGGCATTTTTAATATCACCAAGCAGACAAAAGCATCTTGTGACGTATCAAACAAGCAGCAGTACAAACCAAGAACACTGCTTAGTCAGCTCCCTAATCGTCTCTTTCTTTGGTGCAGGAAATACATTGATCTTCCAATAGTGCTGGGACAAATATCTGAATATTTGAACAAATATTTTTGACATGTTTTCGGATACAAAAATCAGATGTTTGTATTCGCTAGAAATGACAAAAAATAACTACTTAAGTTGTGTGACAGTTTAAAAAATGGCAAATGAAAAAGCACTCTGTGTGATGTGAGATTAATATATATTCAGACAGCAAAGCGTAAAAACAGATTATTAGCGAACATATAGTGATCTCTGTGGAAGGCCCTCTGGGTCAAAAAAGCGTTATCCTTCTTTAGAGCAAGTCTCATGGGACAGGAAAAAAGGCAAGCACGTCATTCTGAAATGCCTCAGTTAAACAGTGCCCAGCTTGCTGGAAATGTGGAATGTAATAAACGGGAACCAAAACGGTAACGGTCATTTCACAATGGCATTTCTGCGTTCCTGTCCGTCTACGGCTACTGTTTACTGTGAAGAAACGGCAATGGCAAGGAATAGAAAAAAGTTACAAAAAAATAAATAAAATGCGGTGTCAACTTTAGGTGCTGTTTATTTTGGGAATAAACAAAACAACGTTTAACTTGAGCTGCTATTCGGCATGCTTTGCTTTGTAGTTATTTCACTGGGATAAAGTAAGGCCTACAAAACGTATTTTTACTTCAGGGATATTTTTCTACCGTAACGTGTTACAAATTGTAACGTCTTGCTGGAAAATAAAGGCACACACACAGGGGGCCACACATTTTCACACCTCAGCATGAAATTTTTTGACCCTCAACCGAACCGTGAAAAAGTACACATTACGACCTGATACAGGACTTTTTTAAAGTTTGTGTAGGTATTTGTAAAATAAAGGAGATTTTTAAAAAATATATATAAATTTACCTTGCATACAAATGAATCCAGGTTTTTAGCTTCATTATCATCAAGGGGAACTACATCCAACATTGATTTTCCATCATTAAAATTACTTAAATATTTACAATATGTTTTCTTTATTTTACCACCAATTTTCCTGTTTGTGTAAATGCACCCTCTATCATCTAGACCAGTGGCTTTCAATCTTTTTCATCTCAAGTACCAGTGTTTCCAGCACAGGGACAACCAGGGGTACCAGTAACTATGTGCAATCTTAAACAGCTGTTGTAAAACCAAGACCTACCCCTCTGCTGAATGAATCTGTGCAGCTGATGATTGCAATGAACTCAGCATGTGTATATTTTAAATATTTTGCAAGTGTTGTGTATGGAATTGGTGACCACACCTTTAACGGTAATATTGGAAACAGCATGCTGAAGCTCCCATGCTCAGTGTTATTGAAGTCTTGATCTGACGGCATGTAAAACAGACAGCTCTTATGATTACATGTTACCGTTTCTTTTTCAGTAAAACAAGTTTAAACTGAAGTGTTCATTCTGCTATATATGCGATATTAAATACACCACAGCAAGCACATTGTGCTGATGAAAATATCTAAAATATATGACAATCAGAGCTAAATTTAGCGAATGGCATTTATTTACTGCAAGCAAGTAAGCTGCAGTAATTTCATTCTTAATTCCCTTCATTATTTTGTTTTTATTTCTCAGCAGTACACTTCCTAATTACAGTCCCAAGTACTTCTGTGTATTTTGCTTTCACATTTCTTAAACGGTCAGTTTGAGAAATAAACTTAGGCTTTCCCTGCAACAGCTGACTCACGCTGCATTACTGTTTTTAATACTCTTAAATTACCGTGCCTGCTTCCTTGGCTGAAGAGTTATCAGCTCATCAAACTCGGAATCTGCTGCTTGATTAAATCACCTTTAAACTCTCGACAGTAAACCATGTAACTAAATCTACAACAGACGAAAAAAAATCAGTTTGTGTTGACTCAAAACTATATTTAGGTACTCTACAATCTGACTGACGATAACGTTGGTTTATCGGAGTTCACAAAGATAATTTCTTCCAGCTTGGTACGGTAACTTTAACTGTTGAACATTCTGCTGCCTTACTGCTCTTCATTAATTATTTTCTTTAAGTTTCCAGGACATTTTGTTAATGGCACATGTAAAATACACAGGCAGCATTTTTATCCCGAACCTCGAAAAGAGTTGTCAACACTTTTTTACTGTCGCATTTGCAACCATTTTAGTCACAGTCCGGAGCCCTGCATTATAATTTCTCATCTCTCTGTGATTCAGTGGTATAAACAGGAGGATACATTACGATAGTGTGATTGAGGGAGTGGTGTTGTGGTTGAGGAATCATATCATCATAAAGAATAGCTGCCAGCGCATACCTGTTGCAAGCCAGAAGGTAGTTTAAACATACTTTACCAATTTGAATTTCCAGTTTTATTTCTGTGTACATCGTACTCGATGCAATTCGCCTTCAAGATAATATCCTACAGTACTAACATTACCACTGTGCTTTATACTCGGACCAAAACGTGGCACCATTTTTTAAAGCAACAAATAGCAAGAAAAGGAGTTCACAGGATAGCTAACATTTCAACTCACTCTTGGAACGAGGAGTTTCAAATACATTGTCTATCTTGTCTAGAGAATTTTTAAATAAATAAATAATAGACAATAACTAAAATATACACAAGAATAAGACAAGGAATCAACGATTTCAGAGCATATAGCCGGCCCTCAATATCTAATCACATAGTTGAGACAAGCCAAAAAGCAATCATATGCAATGGGCTGCTCCATAACTGTAATCATGTTCTAAATCTACATTTTATTCCAGCTCCACGTTACCATGTAAGATCCATACAGGATTTGGAGTAACAAACTTTTTAGAACATTCATGTAACTGTATCATAACACACCTATTTGTTTTATTATTTTTTTCATACTAACATTTAACCAATTACTTACAGGTTAAACAAACAGGATCCCTCTTTAATTGTGTTAAACAAAAAAGGCAATGAACTGTCATTAAATTTGACGTGATCCTATTAGTGTCAAACACAAAAAAAGCATGCGATAACACATCTAGAACTTAGATTTGATGCAATATTACCGGCGGAAGTGAATAAAAAATAATAAAAAAAAAAACACAAAAATGAACTTACCGCTCCTAATAGCTTGACAACCCTGATTTTGGCACCAACATGCGGCCCATCTCCGCTCCCACTGTTGGATCTCTGCATTACAGTCCTTTTCACACCAGGCTTCAATTCCTGGGGTCTGCCTTGTCCAAACACCCCCCGAGCACTCTGCTGCAGTCCTGGCACAGCTGCCACTACTGCAGGTCTCGCTTGAGCCTGCGGGGTCTGGAAGTGGGGTCCCGGTCTGTTCTGAATTAGCGGATTCACGTTTCTCCTCTGTAGATTGAGCCCAGCTTGCTGGAGTCTTACATTTTGCAGCTGAACCCCAAGACCCGGAGCCTGTGGTTTTTTCATCGGAAACTGGTTCTTTATGATTGGCCTGGGTAGAGCACCAGGCTGGGGTGTTTGTGTAACGCCATTTGAAGGTATCTGCAATGAGTTTGGTTGTTGTTGCTGCTGCTGTTGTTGTTGTGGTTGTACAAAGGGTGGTAAAGGTGGCGGTGGTGTCTGTAGCGGTATTGCTAGCTGTGGTTGAGGCTGCTGTGTAATGCGTTCAAGCAGTTCTTTCTTCCTTACACCAGCCTGCATTTGTCTTCTGAGCTCCTTCCGTTTGAGAATTTCCTCCCTTAAACGTTTTTGTTCTTCTATTTTCAAACGGTATACCCTTGTTTCTTCGTCCTCATCCAGGTTCTTATGAAGAAACAAAAGAGACAATTTTAGAAAAACACTTTTCCGTGTTTGCATATCATTTTCATCAGTGCTACTTATTCGGTTCAGGTAAAAAGGTACATAGCAAATGGATTTACTGTGGTTCGGAAACAAAGCCATGGAACAAGTTTTAGTGCTGAAACTAAATAAAAAATCTGGCCAATGTGTTTTATGTCTTAATAGATGTTATACCGAAGGCGACAGGCTTAAGGTCGCGCTTTATGTTAGTGCCGTATGTTAGCATAACGGTTCTGTATTGCAGTGATAAAAAGACAAGTAAGAAAAACATTGCATCAGTTCTATGTTTATATAAGTGGGGAAAAAAAAAAACATGTCTTGATGTTTGATGCCAAAGATTCCTCCACTGTAATCAGTTATTTTTCAATATGTGGGGTTTAGAGTTCTTAAAGTACTGACAGGACATTAAAATCCCATTTACCAATATATATGTTTAAAAAAAACAAAAACAAAAAAAAAACAGATTTCATCCTGTTGTCATGTATACTCAATAAAGGAGTTATTTTTTTTAATTATATAACTTAATTTTCCATTCTTTAGCTCGACAAAAATAATTCAGGCATGAAAGGGTTAAACCATTTTTACCAGTCACATCAAAACAGAATTAAAGTGCTAAAATAAAAACTCATATATAAAGCCTGCAAGGTGTGCAAGAAACACAACAAAAGAAACCTCATGTTTCTGACAGGCCACACATTGAGAAGACACTCCACCTGAAACAACTGTGACTAGATCTGCTGATTTTCCTAACTGCATTCTCAGAGATCCATCTCATTTGTGACTTAATTGGGTCTAATGACCAGCACTCACTCAATCTGCCCAACCTTGAACTTTATTTGCTGAGTTTAACAGTATCCATTGCCTACTGTTAAAGATAGTATTAACATTCTAGCAGTGCTGTGCAATGTTTAAATGCCATTCCTTCAGCTTTAAGTCACCTCTGTATACCCTCTCTGTAACTAGCTGAGGAGACATCCATTTCCCAGGGGCTGGATTGCTTACAAAGCTGCTCAGTAACCAAACGTGGAGGACAAAGAGCTAACTGAATCTCAAAACCACATTTGTATAAAGAAAAAACAAAACAAAGACTGCAATCATTTTGGACAAAGCTAAACAAAAAAATAATTGCTGTTCTGGATCTATGAAACCAGCTGTTTCAGTCTTAACTGTGGACTACCTAAGCTAAGATAACAAGATTTGCAGCCGGTGCGAATTAAAAAAAACAATGATAATCATTTAAACTGTAAATGTCTATCCTGCAACATTTTGCTTGTAACTGCGCAACATATAGAAAGCTATGTTATATGGGAATGAACATGAAAGTGTTCTAACATAAAAATAAAAAAGTGCACTGCGTAATGCATGCCTTTTGTAAAACCAATCATGCACAAAATGATCAATGGGAAAATGAAACTGACCACTTCACTTGTCTGTGGAGGATTAAGCTGTGCCACTGGAGTATCCGTTTTGACTACATTCTTCGCTGCCATTCTGGGCACTGTCTGGGCCTTGGCAGTAGTTTGGGGCCTGGCAGTAGGCTGGGGCCTGGCAGTAGGCATCACCTTGGCTCCGGACATTGACCTGGCATTCTGCATATGCCTGGCAACAGGCCTCACCTGCGCAGCAGGAGCCGACATCGGACGGTTATTGTGAATGTTCACATTAGCTGGTGCTACAGGGAGCTCACGCAGGTTACTGTTGCGTGGAGGCAAAGCTTGTACCTGCTGGTTTGGAGGCTTATTCACAGACTGAGGCAGTGTGTTCTGAGGAAAAAACAAAACTAAGAAAATTAAAACTTCATCTGCACTAAAAAGACAAATGTTAGTTTCCCACTGCATTAAGACTGCTTGAGCTTTTAATTTAAAATATTTTTTTTATAAAAACAGTGAAAAAATTTGGGAACTGGATGATCCGACACGATCACGCAAAAAGAACAACCACATTTACAATGCACAATTAAAGTTGGAATGACCACTTCTCAATTGTAATAAAGGACTGGTTATTTTAAAACCCTGTTACTCACAAGTCTGGGTTTTATTGGGCCTGTGCGGAGCGGGGGGCGCTGCATTCGCAGATTCATTTGTTGCTGCATGTTCTGTAGCTGAGGTCTGAAGTAAGACTGCGAGTTAGGGTGCAGGGGGCGCTGTGGACCTGGGTGGCTGTAGTGCAGGGGGTGCTGCTGCTGTTGCTGCTGCTGCTGCTGCTGCTGCTGCTGCTGATGATGGTGATGGTGTGAAGCTGGCAGCTCATGGTGTGAGGGTTGAGAATGTGGAGAAGGATGCATCGGCCCCTTAAATACAAAACAATACAATTAGGAATTCACACTAGTTAACAGATTTAATTTTAATTAAAAAAAAAAAAAAAAAAAAAAAAAAAAAAAACTTTGTTCCTAGTAAAGGTAAAGAATGGGTTATAGCAGGGTTTTCAACATTTTTTTGAAACTCTACCCCTTCTGTCTGGCGATTTCTGCTCAAGTACCCCATTACAATTGTAGCGCACTGAATGGTACCACAGTTGCAATACAAGGCAGGATAATCTGATTAACACATTTAATCTCTTGCTGCTTGTTGTACATAAATTATATAGCAAATAGTTTGAGACTGACAAACTGCTGGTTTAGGACAGAATACCAAACAAACAGTAGTTTTTATAACTTTTAACTAAGTCTTTGGGTGCACAGACTCAGAGTCAAAAGACAGTATTTAGGAATCTCTTTGGAAACACATAGTCGCTTTGTATTCGGCAAAGCTGATCGTCTGTCCTTAAACTTTTCCGAGTTTCGACTGCATTTTGCTGAATCGATGCATCAAATCAGTACCCAGTTTTAAGTCTCCTGATGCCGGTTTGCATTAAAACCTTGCGCTGCTTCTAGTGCTCGTACGGTAGATTTGCGTGCTGCTAGGATACACGCTTCAAGCCCACATTACGCTTTGGAGATATAATATTTGCCAGCAGACCCGGCACGTATTGGAGACCGGCGATTATATTAGATCTCTAGCTTCACATGCTTCATGCAGTCACCGAGAAGCCGGTAACACACAACCTTGTAGCAGCATCACAACTCAATTTAAACACACCAGAAACTTCGTTAAAAGGTTGTTAGTGGAAACTAAGTAACAGTTTTATTTTATAACAAGATGACACTGTATTGGTCACCCTGAAGTATAAAGCTAAGGTATCATTACGGTCTTTTCACATGCACTACCTAACAAGGATACAGTATGCAAAACATTAGGAAATGAAAAAGCCGAATTACAAATTTGTATTTAAAAATGGAATTAGATCTACCATTGTTGTTAATAATAATAATACAAACTTCTAAACATTTTATAAAAATAAACAATAAAAGCAATAAGTATCATTATCAAAAATAATTTATTGTTTAACATCAAACTTGTACATTGTTAATACAAAAAAAAAAAACATGTTAAAATACACCAAGAGGTTTGTATCTGGCCTACTTTAAGCACACTCAAAATTCTCAAAACTTAACATAATAACTGCATTAAACAAATATGCATTACAGGTAGGCCTACCTTAAATTACGTTTTCTATTATTAATTTTTAATCGTGAGAGTCACTTTCACCGCTGTCACTCATTACGCTCAAGCCAGAGACCCACTGTTTAATAGACAGCTAGCGTTTATTTTCAGCATTTGCAGCAGACCCCCGGCGTGTATTAGAGACAGGCGACTATTTGAGACCCGGCAATTATTTGAAGTTTTACAGTAGGCCAAGTATCTGTTTTTTTTGTTTTTTTTTTTAGTTAAAAAATTAAGGCAACATTGTTTTTTTGTTTTTTTTGTATTTATTAAATCTACCCATTACCTTTTGTTTCAAAGCATTTTGTGTTTGGATTAAATGGTAATATTATAGAAAAAGAAGCTGAACTTAGTACAGTAGTCACATTAGTCAGCGTTTGTGAGATTAATTCAAATGCTTTGCTTTTGGACATAAAATGTAACCAGTATTGAACAAGCACAGTTCAGAAATTACTTCTGTTAAAATCAGTATTTTTTATTATTATTACAGTGTTTGTTATTTGTACTGCTTTTCTATAATCGGAAGTGTTATAATTTGAATGCAAGTCGTGCCTTTTTGTTGAACTATTATGCACAACGGTGTTTTTAGTTATTAGAGCTTCTGTTATAAAAATAACATTTGTTTATTTTGAAAACTAAAACATCAATGAATCGATTATCATTGATAAATGTCTACACGGTAATCAAATACGAAATCAGGGTGCTGAGTGCACCTCTGATATCTAACAATTAAACCCCAGGGGTACGTGTACATCGGGTTGAAAACAATGCTATTTCTAGTGCTATTGCCCTAACATAAACACCATTTTTTGAAGAAAAAAAAACTTATTTCCTCCAATGTTTAACTTTTTACAGTAGTCTGCAAGCACAACAAAGGTGTGGAATTTGATACAAATTCTAGGACTTCTAGAACAGTGGCATCTCTCATAGAACCCCTAATGTGTCAATTAAACACTAGAGGGCAGTCTATACCTACTGGATCTTAAGGTTACCAAAAAAAAAAAAACTATTTAAAAAGACCTGAATGGCACTTCTACAAAATACTTACCTGAACAGATCAATAAGGGATACACCATTCCTGAAGACATACAAATGTAATTATTTCATTCATTCATTCATATATATCTATAGTTAAATCTTAATTTACTTTGTTTCACTTACTCTGTGGCGTGCCTGCATTCCAAGCTGCATATGTGGTGATGGGAAGGGCTGCCCAGGGCCTTGTGGAAAGTGCTGTCTCAGAGGAATAAAAGGTCTGGGACTGGCAGGTCCGGGCTGGGTGAAGTGAGACATGCCCATGGCACCCGGAGGATGGAGGTTTGGCCTCATGGGTCCTTCGCGTTGGAACACTGTCTGTTGCCCTTGCTGGTTAAAACCAGGCCCTTGCTGGTTGAAAGGCATGGGATTCTGGCCAGGCAAAGGGTGGTTGTTATTCATGAGTGGAGGGGGGTTCTGTTGTTCAAACATATGCTGTCCTGGGAACCTTGGCTCTGTGAACAACAAAAATGCTTCTAAACACGCTGTGCCATATTGCTCTGCTTCAATTTATCAAACGTGACATCTCTACTTCTGTTGCACCGAATACAATGAAACATACAGTATGTGTACATATTGTATGCATTACCATCAGCTAGGCATAAAGGCTAATTATAAATGAGTTCCTTAATTAAAGAAGGTTTAATCCGGGAGAAGTCTCCCGAGATATATTTTGTCACATTGTCAAAAGTGTCCCGGTAAACAGAAGACTGACAGGAATCAGTAATTCAACCACAACAGTGCAGCAAAATCCACAGAAGAAACTGGGAAATGAATAAAGATCTTAGCAGTTAGAATGTTCTTTAAAGTATTCAGAGACTTGACTAGTAAGCAGTACAGATACAACAGCAGTACAGTAAGAGTTCTTGTTTTGATCACAACTAGCTACTTTTTTCTTGTCTTTTTTTTAGCTGCTACCTAGCTAGACAGGGTAGTACTATGCCAGGCTATTCTAGTGTCCTAGACAGGCATTGCAATGACAAACCCAAAATACTCTTTAAATCCAAAAGCTTTGCAAACACATTCAGGAAACCTGAACACATAGGTTTTACAGTTCACAATGAGACATTTGAACAGATGCACTGTACTAAATTACAGAAACAGGGCTGTAACGAAGGGTACATTTTGACCTTCGGTGATTCAGAACACATAACCAAAGGAAGGTTCAAATCTTCGAAGGCACTCATTTGCATAATGTACTGGTGACGTCACCATAGCTACTAGTTTATACAGTGGCCTGCAAAAGTATTCAGACCCCTGACCAATTCTCTCATATTACCGAATTACAAATGGTACACTGAAATTTCATTCTGTTCGATATTTTATTTTAGAACACTTAAACTTAAAATCAATTACTGTAAAGTGCCATTGGTTTTATGTTGGGAAATATTTAAGAAAAATAAAAAAATGAAATATCTTGCTTGCATAAGTATTTAACCCCCACACATTAATATTTGGTAGAGCCACCTTTCGCTGCAATAACAGCTTTAAGTCTTTTGGGGCAAGTATGTACCAGCTTTGCACACAGTGTCGGAGTGATTTTGGCCCATTCTTCTTGGCAGATTTGCTCCAGGTTGTTCAGGTTGGTTGGACGACGCTTGTGGACCGCAATTTTCAAATAGTACCACAGATTCTCAATGGGATTGAGATCAGGACTTTGACTGGGCCACTGTAGGACATTCATCTTTTTGTTCTTGAGCCATGCCAATGTTGCTTTGGCCTTGTGCTTGGGATCACTGTCCTGCTGAAAGGGAAATTTCATCCCAAGCTTCAGTTTTTTAGCGGACTGAAGCAGATTCTCTTGCAGTATTTTGCTCCATCCATTCTTTCTTCAACGGTAACAAGATGCCCAGTCCCTGCTGATGAGAAGCATCCCCACAGCATGATGCTGCCACCAACATACTTCACTGTAGGGATGGTGTGTCTTGAGGCATGGGCAGTGTTAGGTTTGCGCCACACATAGCGCTTTGAGTTTTGGCCAAAAAGCTCTATCTTGGTCTCATCTGACCACAAAACCTTTTCCCACATCGCAGCTGGGTCACTCTCATGCTTTCTGGCAAACTCCAGATGTGCTTTCAGATGGTACTTTTTGAGTAACTGCTTCTTTCTTGCCACCCTCCCATACATGCCAGTGTTATGCAGAGCTCTTGATATGGTTGACTGGTGCACCATTACTCCACTCCCAGCCACTGAACTCTGTAGCTCCTTCAAAGTGATTGTTGGCCTCTCTGTGGCTTCTCTCACAAGTCTCCTTCTTGTTTGAGCGCTGAGTTTTGAGGGACTGCCTTTTCTTGGCAGTGCCTGGGTGGTGTGAGGCAGCTTCCACTTCCTGATTATTGATCCAACTGTGCTCACTGGGATATCCAAACACTTGGATATTATTTTGTACCCTTTCCCTAATCTATGCATTTGTATTACTTTGTCTCTAACTTCTGTAGAATGCTCTTTGGTCTTCATTTTCCTTCAGATTCACAGCCTTACCAATGATCCTTCAACAGTGGGGTTTTTATCCAGAAAATGTAAAAGCCACTTTAATGGTTCAGGTAATTATGTCCTCGCTAGGGCAATTTCTTTCATCGGTGCAAACTGGAAGCTTCCACAGCACAGGGGTTGAATGCTTATGCAAGCAAGATATTTCAGTTTTTTATTTCTTAAAAATATTTCCCAACATAAAACCAATGTCACCTTACAATAATTGATTCTGAATTTCAGTGTTTAAAAATAAAATATCAAACAGAACGAAATTTCAGTGTACCACTTGTAATTCAGTAATATGAGAGAATTGGTCAGGGGTCTGAATACTTTTGCAAGGCACTGTATTTAACTGAAAATCGTATTATCGTACAGGCAATCCTTATAAATGGAAAAAAAAAAAAACATTAACAGGTAAAAATATGTTATATAATAACAATGCCTGTGTCCGCTAGAAATTATTGAATTGATAGAAATGAGAAATGCACATCACATCTTGTTTTGCCTTGCACCAATTTAACACATTGTCACAGTTAGCATGACAGTTTCTAAAATGGCAAGTGAAAAAAGAGCTGATGTGATGTGTGGGATTAATATGTCAATAGATTCTCTTGATCCCCCATGTAAAAAGTTTTTGACAGTAAGAAGTAAATAGTCCAGATTAGGATGCACACACAACCAATGCTGCAAAACAGTGATCTCTACTAAAGTCACAGGTGCTGCTTCAGGTTTGGGAAGATAGTCACAATCGGTGGATACAATTGCAGGTACATCACTCCAAAATACCTCAAGCTTTCCAACACTGGCCCAATTTGCAAGGAAAATGTTATGTATAGTGATCAACGTTTTGCTTTTGTTTTATATTGTTATCCTATTTTCTGTTATTTAATTTCAAAGGTTTATTCAAGTAAAATTTAAGTTTTCATTTGCTTCAACTAAAAAAAAAGGCATGAGTAAACCTCAGTGATCCTATTGCTTTATGAAAATATCTTTGGCCACTTTTTTATTGCAAAGAAACGACAATGGCAGGGATTAAAAGAAGAAAATGTTTGCTGTACTGTTTTTGTCTGAAATGCTGTGGAGTTCAATGGGAGTAAAGTAAGACCTTTGCAACCGCTTCTAATTTCTGGGTTATTTGTTTACTTTAATGCAGTGTTATAATGGCTTTGATTACATGAAGACACATGTTCATCCCAACACTATTTTCCTATACGCTTAATAATGTGTTACTCTCAATTAGGTGTGCGATCAATCATCAATATCATATCCCACATTTCACCACAACTGGATAAACAGTTCTCTAGATATACATGCAAATGCCAGGGAAACAAAGACAAGCATGCAGGCATGTTCAGCTTACCTCCAATAAAGAAAGGCTCCCTCTCTTGAGGTTGCGGGGGTCCCCTCCAGGGTTCAGGGGAATGGTGTCTTGGGGGCTGACTAAAGTTTCCAGAGACAGGCGGCTGGAATTCAGGGGCACCCTGGCAAAGAAACAGCAACAATAAATACAGTAAACTGGCGCGTAACCACCTGTCACATTCGCCCTAACTGAGTTGAGTGTTTACATTTATGAATTACGAAGGAGAATGTACATTCCCAAAGAGCTGGATATACTTTGGGTGTGTGATTTACAGATAATTTAAATGTATATCAATATCTGCAAATCACACATCCCAAGTATCTTCAATAGATGAAGATTCCTAGTATAGGAGTGTAATTGCACCAAAAATGATTCTTTTGTACATGGGTATAAAGTATCTTCAATTTCTGTCTACACAAGAAACCTGTCAATGGCTTAAATACAAAAATAGAACAGTTACAATTGGTATTTATCATAAGTGTTGCCTCTAGTGTGTAATATCATTCTGAACCAAGTGTCGAGTCACATCATGAGAAATCGCATCCTATACAGTGTGTGGCAGCCTTAAGCAACAGCAAATGCCTAGTGCATATCTACATATAGGGTTTTCAATGGTCATGTTTTAGTCCTGGAGTGTTCCTACTGTACAGGCTTCTGTAAACATTTACAGCTGGGGAACACTGATAAGAGTGAAGGTAGTTAATGTTTATCGTCACAAAATGAAACATGAGCGCCATATCAGAGCTCAAGTTTAAGGTCGTTGCCACATATATTTAATGTTACAGATATGTAAGGCTCACCTGGTATAGACTCTAAAGGTTTAGCTTGGTACATACATTATAAAAACAGTGAGTTAGGCTATACATTTATTGAATTAAAATTAAGCAGAGCAGGAGCAGCATGTGTCAGTTTCATAATTATATCACATTTCTGAATCATATCCTTCAGGAAAGCAACTGCATTTGGAAGGCAGAGAAAAACCCTAAATGTCAGATCATGTGCAGCATACACAAACATGCTGTAGCATTTCTGCTTCTGGCAACTGCTAATTTCATGCCTTTCATTCATTATACACTGAAAATAGCTCACTGAACATGATGCTCGCATACATAAGGAGCAATCCCATCTACCTACTCAAAGAAAATAAGATAACAATCCTCTAATCCTTTCAAGAAATAAGGAGCCACTTGGCTTTCTCTTATCCTCTTAAATATCCCTCATTTAAGAAATGAACCTTTATTCACCACATGATCCTTACGCAAATTCTGCTCTTACTTCTTCCCACCTTCTGTTAATTACTTGATGCTATCAGCTTAATCCAACTTTTCATCCACAATTGATGACTCTTGCTGAGAATGAAAACAGAGCTAAAACTTTACATAAGTTGCTTAAGAAAGTTAATCGGCTACCTTAAGCGCTAGACAAGTAAGAGGATCAAATAGCTATTGTACATCTTATCAGTTCTTTTAAAAGGTCAGCTTCATACTCACAATAGAGTTTAATTAAATACTTATACAATACTGCAGACATTTCCAGAATTTGATAATAACCGAAGCAGCCTTCTCACTTCTAATCCTGCATACATTTTAAAAGGAATACACAGGAGTCGACTGATACAGCACCACAAAAAAGGGTGCTTTGAGACAAATGTCGCAATGATATTTGCAATAAAACAGGGGGCATCTATGGTTGAAGCGGAGCAAATGCAGATAATATATCCTGTAATGATGCATCAGTGATAATCACTTGTGGCTCTTTCAGTCCATTCCAATCCAGACCTGTGACAGTTAACACCTGGGTACAAGCAAACAGTCAATACCTGGTGGGAACGAGGCTCTGGACTGCTCAATACAATAATTAAGGGCATGCTTGGAACAAGATCCTGGATCGGAAAAGACTGAACAGCCTTAGGTCAGTACCACTGTGACTCACAAGTCTTCTGGCACAAATACCAACAAAATATTTTAACCTTACCCGCAATTCACCCAATGCATTATTATATTAAACTATTACAGAGTAACATCTCAAATCATCTGGTCTATACGTCACCATACACTAGATCAGTGTGCCCAATTCCAGTCCTCAACATCTGGCATCCTCCTGTCTTTGTCCGACCTGTAGCCTAGATTGTAACCATTTTAACCCACATCTAGGTCTTAATCAGGTAATTCAATAATACCTATGAAATCCTACAGGACCACATTTGAGCAGTCTTGTACCACATATTAAAACTAGAAGTTACCGAACATTTTTTTCTACTTCATGTTTGGGAAAATTGATAAATATTGCTAGTTCTTTACAGACCACCAATTTAAAGGAAATCATTTTGGAGGTTGGGGTTCGTAGCTAAACAACACTTCCACTAAGAAACACACTGAGTACTGTACAGCCCAACTGCAGATGGGAACCTACTTATACCATTAAATGTGATAGTATGATAATGTATGGTAATTATGATTAATCAGATGCCCACTGGCAAATGGAAGTTGCTGGGTATTTTGTCACCTGCATTTTAAATTGCATTTTCCCTATGCCAGCCTGACAGCATTTGACAGCTGGGGGGATCTAATGCCGCATCTGCTCTCCTCTGCCGAAAGATCCGATAAGAGAAAATGCCCATCATTCCTTTGCTATCTGTGGCTGCAGTAATTACTGGGCTTTGCAAACATTTTGTGAAAACAGCAAACATTTGAAATGAAAGTGCAATACTAAGTACAAACCTCAAGCTCATTTCTGTAAGGTCTATAACCTGAATAAAATGCAATTTGCTGCAGATTCTCTGCTCAACCTGATTTGCATAAATCACTACAAAAAGCTCTTCCCAGGATGTGTCAATCAACACCTGATGCCTTCCACCCTGGTAGCTGGTAAGAACATTTGCAGCAGATTTGGTAATCTGTTTTCAAATACAGTAATCAGTTTACAGTTTAGCATTGATGGAGTAATTACTATTTTATTTTTTAAACCACCATTATTGCAAAGCTGTTTATGACACATGCACTTGCTTCAAACATATTTGAAAAGAAAAAAAAAAGTCTCCAGAATTTCTTTGTTCTCCATGGTTGATTCTGCAGGTTGCTTTATGTGCCGACCCATGACTTCACTTGCAAGCAGCATTAACTAAACCCCCCAAAACCCATCAGTGCCTAAAGCTCATATCAAACATTTCCAGTTGTGCATTCGCATATCAATGTTTACAGATTCTCAAACAGTATTTAGCCAGGGCAGTCAATTAATTGCTATAATAATAGTTCTTTACAAAAGACACATGCAATCCATATCATTAGAAAAGAAGCAGCAGCTGCTACTCACTGGAAATCTCTGGGGAACCACAGCAGGCCTGGGCTGGTTTGGCACAGGCATCAAGGGCACTGCAATGAGAGGGAAGAGCCCATTAGATATCTTTACAGTTCAGCCTTTCCTGCACACAAACATTTTTAATTTCACTGCACATTAATTCCGCTTTATTTTTATTTTTTAAAAGGAGGGGAGAGGAGTCTGGGGTGTTCAAAAGCAAACAAACATGTTTTAACTGCACAAATGAATAATTAAATACTAACATACAAACACTGAGCTTGGATGAGTTAACGTCATTTTAACAAAGGGAATGCATGTCCAAAAAAAGAAGGGTCAGAGAAAATAAACCTTTAGGTCAGATCATTTTGAACTGCTAAAATGCATCAGCGAATGTCTACAAACCAATAAAAGGATGGTTTTGTTTTACGGCTTTAACCTTAGATTTATATTCATTGAAGGGAGGAATAATAAAATGAAAAAAATCCTCCCCCTTTATCAGTCATTACTGCAGACACAATACAGCATGCCTTTCTGCCCTATAGGAACCCCCCAACCCTAACCCTAAACCCATCGCATTTCTAGACACTTCAGTGGTGAAGGGTTCACAACTGATGAGAATGTTAAAACCTGTTCCATAACCCACCCAGAAAGACTGTCAGACAGACTGATAAGCTCAACACTGGTCCCAGCCAAGTTTAAGTAAAATAAACAGTTCTCTAGACATGTAAAATACATTAAGATAAAAATGGTTGTACTTCAGATGTGATCAGAAGCTACAAGTCGATTTTCACATTGGTCAATCGACATGACTCATTAAAAGAATAAACTATCCAACCTTGCACAGGAGAGGAAACTGGGCCTCTGAAGTGCGGGTTGATATGAATGTTCTTGGGCTGCTGTGGAGAATGTGCAGGTGAGGATCCTTCTGCCTGTGGACGGATGAGTGTTCCTTGTGGAGAAGACGACTGGTGGTACGGATGGGAAGGTATCAGAGGCTGAGGGGACTGTCTCTGCTGGCTCTGCTCCTGGAAATGGCCTCTGGGAGATTGCTGGTGGTGTGGCTGTTGATGGTGCAGCTGCTGATAGTGGGTCATCCTAGAGGGTGGGTGCTATTTGGAAAATAAATTATAAAATAAAATCAGCAGATACAACCATTTCATAAATCAGTGGTGTATCTCGTTTCCCTCAAACCTGTCTGGTCATTTCTTTTGATAGTGATATCTAATGGTATATTTACATCTCTCACATGTTACTAATATTGTGTTGAATAAAATTTTTATATGCTCTGTGTGAAGGGTGGCAGTTGTTTTTAAGTACTAAGCACAATACTTGACTAACTGCTCTACAAACAGCTAGGGTTGAGGTCACAAGTTCAATTGCTAGCTAGGAATTCAAAGGTAGTACAAAATCCGGCTAACAAAAAAAGTTTTGTTAGGCGGCATTCACGCACTGTGTGTTCTTTCTTCTTTCTCTTAACAGAAACCGTTTGACAATGTGTAAATACTATAAATCACATAATAAATGTCACTCGCATAAAAAATTCGATCTTTTGATTTGCATAAAGAATATTACTTGAAAGTTGAATGCAAACTGTGCATTGACTCTGTGTACTGGATGCACAGCCAACTCTGGGATCAATCGACAAGCATAAGTTCATCATATTTTTAGCAGTAGTAAAATGTTACCGATATCCTGCTTGGAACGCTCACTGTTCAATAAAGTGTTGTTTTGTCCAAGTCAGCTGCAGTTCTTTTATTGGCCGCAAACTGCAATGCAAGCTTACAGTATATAGCGCAAGCAGCATCAATTACGTGTAGATAAACAAAGTTTGCTTTATTTAAAATTACAAAAACACGAATACAGTTCGATAGCACGTATTTTTAAACTCTGGTAATGTGTCCCGAGCCTTCGAAGGTAAAAACATAACCCATTCAGGCACACAAGGAATTGAGGAGTTGTTCAAGCAGTTTCTTCTTAAAAAGCTGACAATTTGGATGACCAGATCCAACCTGTTTGTGAATTTTAAACCCTGTTTCGTGCACCTCACTGGAAAAATAAGAAAGGTAACATTATTTTTATTTATGAAACACGTATGCCCCTTTTACCTTAGAGTTAAAATGACTGGCAACAGAGATAAAAAAGCCAATAAAATGTTTTAATAAATATATATATAAAAAGGTGTTTAATGTATAGATGAGCAAAGGCCAGCTCTGTTATACCCAGGAAATGACTTTCTTCTGAGCTATGTGCATTATTAAGCTTGACTCCTGACCACGCAACACAGTACAGAACAGGTCAACTGAAGACAGCAGTGAATAAAAGTCTGTGAGTCAGACAGCTCGTATCTACTCGGCTCAAAGAGCAGAAGCAATGTTAGGAACAGAAGACAAGACAAGCAAGCAAGCAAAGTTCCTGCAGAATGCTTTATTTTAGTCTTGCCATTTCAAACTCATGTTCTGAAAAAACAAATGAAGAACATTAACGGTTGTCTGTATAACGGTATGCAAGAAAAGCTAGAGTTCTTAGACATGCCAGATGTACCAAAGAGTTCATCTAAAAAGGCATATATTCTGGTGGTTGACTGCATGGGACTTTAATGTCAGTTGTTTGTTTATTTTTGAAGCAGCTATGAGATATGAGGATATAGGTCCCTTCACTGTAACCTATCAAACCCGTTACAGGGGCCAGGCCACTCGATTTGAACATGTACAGACACTTCAGCATTTAAGTATGATGATAATTCCTTAAGAAAATGACCATTCGTTCACATTCCCTCCTTTTAAAGTATGCAAAAACTCATTACTATTAAGGCAATATATAACAACGGATCACCTGAACAGATCTCCAACGGGATCCATTATTTCCCTAAAAAGTTTTGAGCCCGGCTTTATTAAATGTCCAATTTAGGGATGCAATGGTTATGATTTTCCAGAACCGAAGCCTGCATAAAACGCCAAACCAAATGACACTGACAAAATAGAAAACCGAACCTTTTTTTTTTAAAAAGCATTTGCAGTTTTTTGCACAACGCCAGAGGGCATTTTCATGAGTTTACCGCACACTTTTCTGCATGTAGACAGTTCATATTTACTTCCATTAATTTGTACATCGTAACAAATCACAAGTTATGACAAGACCTAACTGACTGATTGACAGCCCACGGTGCTTTTGCTACTAGCCCTGCAGTTAAATGCAAACACTCAGACTGTGTTCACTAGTTACACCTTTTGTTTAAAAAAACGCACCCTAAGAATTGAAGAGCTGAAGTTGGAAGTTTAAAAAAGAAAAAATGAGTGTTGCATCTGTTAAATTACTACATGTAGACCTAGTAAAAATCAAATAATGATTCTAAATTGGCTAAAACAGCCAAATGCAACAATATTGAAAGAAAACGCATGCATTGACATGTGTTTAGTTTGTGTCCGATCGCTTTGTTGTCTATCGGCATATTAACTGAATTCAACCCTCGCCTGCCATCGAGAACTTAAACACCACAATAAATGTTTCTGTGTGAGCAAGAATCTCTTTTCTAGTGAACAAAATGCCTCCAAAGTAGATTTCTCAGTTTACAAAAACTCCCTTCAAAGGCATTGGAAAGTGCATGAACAGTCCAAATGAATGGATTATATGCTCCAATAGATTTTTAATAATAAAAAAAAAATGGCACAAGAAACTAAATCCTGGGCAAAGTACAAATTTAATTTCATGTAATGCTTTCTGAATGGACCACTGCCAAGTTATTTAGTATAATCCATATATCAACACGGATAAGAGGGCCAAAGACCTTGTTTAATTGACTTTTTCAAAAGCAAACTAACACTACTGTTCCAAAAGGACATGCCAAGAGAAGGACAAAAGCAGACTGACAAAATGTAATCGTGCAATCAAACAGCAGACTATATTAAAGGCAAATATCACCAAGGATATCCATGGTGGGTTTTAGAATTAAACTGCATAATTATTTTTACATTTTGTATTTCCTTAAAACACTTGCATAACAAGTAAATGATGCAATAAACAATAGAAAATGCACTCCTTTAACTTGAAGTATAACATTTAAAGCATGAGTCATGACTAATCACATAGGGAAAGAAATAAATCAAGACACACATTTTTCAAAGAACATTTGCACTTCAGAAACCCACTACTCAGAAAATTTGTTAGAGTATTGTTTTTTTTGTTTGTTTTTGTTTTTTTTTTACCTGCAAAGACACTGGCATGGACATCAATGGAGGCCTCTGCTCATTCATTCTTCCTCTGCCCCCAGCGTCTCTCCTGAAATTCCCATGCTCATAGCCAGGGAAAGCTCCTCTCCCTCTCCCCCTTCCCCATCCCCCAAAGCGACCCTGCTTGCGCTGACGCTCTTTTTCTTCAAAGTCCATCAGTGTTGCTTTAGCTTCTTCAGAAAGCTCTGAAATTCAAGCCAAACAGGGTAAAGATTAGAGACCACATGTGGCAGACAGTCTAGACATATTAACATTCATGTATTTTCTTATTTAACAAGAGAAAAAAAAAAAAAAATTCTACAAGTATTTTTATATACATACATACTTAAGTTGCCTGTAGGTGGCGTACAATACCTGTACTGCAACCACATACATTTAACATCTAGATCTATTTTTTTTAAACGTCAGGTTTTCCATTTGACTTTATATTAATGATTGGGGGGGGGGGGGGGGGGGGGGGGGGGATATATATATATATATATATATATATATATATATATATATATATATATATATATATATATATATATATATATATATATATATATATATATATATATGTATATATATATATTTATTTATCGGAATACATGAGCTTGGTACAGGGTCGTCGAGAAGCTCCACACACACTGAATCAGCAATTATTTTCCCTGCACTAAATGTCAAGATTAATTTTACCACCCCAGAAATAGAATGGTTTCAGACGACACCTTTAATCAGTAAGTAAGAAGTGCTTTCTTCCAATAGAAATAAGCTGTCACACAAGGTCACCAAAATGTGACAAAATGAAAATTGCATTTGTAACTTTAGCTGAAATGTCAATTGGCTTGTTAAATGTTTTCCTTCAGCTATTTCAAGATTTCACACTAGGGAGATGTAATACTTTAACAGGCATGTCTTTTTTCTTTTTATTAGCAAGATAATTCCTTGTATCCAGATCCAACAACATTTTGCAACTGAAGTTCATTTACAAAAGTAAGATTTTATTTTGTTGTTTCTCTTATTCCCCTGTAACATGCCTCATATGTTAGTTTCTGACTCTAGTGGTGTCTTTACTGGTGTAGCCAAGGTTTCAGTCATATTGTAACAAATAAAAATTATATGGAAAAAAACATGTTCCCTGAAAACCACACACACACCCCAATGCCATGGCAGATTAAAACAAGACAAAGATTGTGCAAAAAAGTATTTCACAATTAAACTGTAGTTGACTTAAAGCTATATTTCACACTTTGAAACTGGAATTTAATAATCATTAAAACAAACCAGTGAACTGCTTTTGCCCTGACTAAAGTATTTGTCTTAATTTTCCATACCCAAGGTTTCTGGAATGTTCCTTCTTTTACTGGCTGCGTCGGACAGTCGTATGACCGTTGCATCTTTTCGTTCAGTTTTAAACCGGAGTCGACAGGACTCCTCGTCTTCATCTTCTTCCTCATCAGATTCCTCCTTTGCCTCTACCTCCTGTTCCGTTTCATTCTCTACCTGACAAGGCATTGTATATTGAAACATTGACATGAGCTGCAAACAAGCTACAAGTACAACAACTGTGATGTTCTGCATTAAGCAGTTGCCAAACTTCTAAATATGTTAAAGTTAAAATATTTTATCACAGTTGTATGGTTTAAAAAATAAACTGAATCTTACACCTATAGAAACTAATGACAAGGTGTCGCATTTTGTTTTGTTTTTTTTGTTCATACAGCTATTATTACCCATTGTTCTGTATGAGTTTTACAAAAACCAGCTGCTTTCCACTGTGACGTGAACAGACAACACATCATCCTTGAGTCCTCAGCAAATGTTACTATTTTGACCTCCCTGAATTCACTTACTGACCCCCTAATTTAGAGGCAAGGGGTCATAACTGACATGCTTGTTCAGCTTCAACATAACCCAAGCAAACATGGACATTTCATTCCAGGAATGTACGATATGCAACCCTGATCACTCCAATCTAAATCAAGCACAGAAAAGCAATCAAAAACCACTCAAATGCATGGGCAATAACAGTTTACACTCTACTTAACACTTCCCTCCCCACAAATTAGCATAGTATATCTGATCTCAGTATTATTAATTATCTTCAAAAAAATCTCTGCTTAGCTGAACAAGCCACTGTTGGTGTTAGACAATTAGCAAAGCTAGCACCTGTTTAGTGTACAAAGATGCTATTGACTGTATTAGATTTGTAACAGCTAAAAATAAAAAAAAAATTAAAATTAAATGAGATTTAAATGTTTAGTGAATTTCACAGCTTGCTGTGTGGTAAGTAGCAAAGTTCAAAGATGTGCTGGAGATGGTAAATCGCCACAATAGTCATAACACTTCCTAACAGCCTACCTCTTCAGGTTCAATGCCCCTCTCCTGAGCAGCAACATGCATCTCCTGCTCTTCAGCTTCCCCTTCCACCTCCAGGACTGTCTGCTGACCACTGTAAGACTGGGAGTAGTCCTCATCCTGGAGACAGAAACACACACTACTTACTGGAGCTGCAAGAAATCAGTTCTAGAACGACGTGATGGTTAGAACCTAAAACTAGAATCAATCTGCAATCATATAAGGGTCATTCCAACTCCGGTGGAACAAATTCTGTGGAGGTGTTTCCTCTATTTGTGGTTGATAATACATTTAAAGTGTGACAAATAACATACAGAGGTGTATAGCGGCAGGGATAGAAATAAAACTCCTATTACACAGCAGTTTCACCAATTCCAGGTTTTGATACATGCTTGAACACCCCTGGTGTACATGTAACAATCTCAGGTGTGTCATATTAAACTCATTGTAAAACCAGGAACGGATCCAACTGCAATGCAATGGGAGTCTTAGTTCCATTGCTGAGCTGGGATGAGTGATGTATGTTACTGAAAAACTTGTTCTTTCCCATAATTGAGATTCAATGAGATGTCATTATATATACACACAAAACCAATACTGTATTTCATAGATGTTGAAAATCTCAGATACCAATTCCATTTTACACAAATCCCCAGGAATTGATTCATTGCCACAAAAAGTGTACACAAAGAATTCAACAAGTGTGTTGGAAATATATTATCCCAGTTACAGATGTAAACATAAATTAAGACCTATCGGTACAATTAAAAAATAGAGTAACACAACCTACATGAATTACAGTACAGAGACCGCAAGAATATACATCTTCAGTTACACAAAGGTACAAAGAGAATGTTGTGTTTATCACTTTCTGCATGAAAAACCTGTAAAATTTCAGTTTAAGAGAACAACCTACTGTAGATAGACAAAAGGAACATATATGTTTCAATGGACATCGAGTGTGTGTGGAACCTTTCTTTGTCCTAATGCCCTACAACTTGAACTTCAAAAATCATTATATATAAAGGGCATTAAGACAAAGTAAGGTACCACACACACTCAATGTAATTACTATGCTAACACTATGCAATGAAAGGCAAATAACAGTAACACCACTGCAGTAAGGGTACACTCTTCCCCTTATGAAAAAGGGTTTAATCCCTTAAACTGTGCCAGATATTACCTCTAAATACCAGTAAACAGAAGCATTAAGCCTCAGCACTTGGGTGCCCTTGTAAACAGAGCCATTACACACAACAGATACTTTTCAAAATTACTTTTAAGCAGTATTGTTCATTGGTGGTGAAAAGGTCAAATGCTTATCTTTAAATAGCAAAAGGAAGCAATACATCTTTGTCAAAAGTGGTCTTGGCATTATTTTGTAGGTAATGATAAATGGACCATACCTGATATCCCATCTACATCTATGAGTTAATCTCTTTATTCAGCTTGTTATGTGGTTTAAAAAAATGAATGAATAGAGAACAGCATCAATCATTTCAGCAATATTAAAAGATGTCTTTAAAGGAGGTCAATAATCTTTTCACCTTTGCAGGACTTTATCAGATATTGTCTAAAGCCCAGATAAAAGCCTTTGCATTAACCACCTCTGACAATTGGCAGCCTATCTCCACCACACAAAGCAGCTCATTTTTTTTTCACCAGGATACAGCCCTCAAGGTCACAATTCCATGCAGGCTCTGAGCCGACAGAAGAGTATTACCTACCGCCAAACAAGCTGTCAACACAAAGTTTGTCAGAGCGCAGATAAAAAACTAATGGGGGACCTAATTTTCCCCCCTCCCCCCCCCCCCCCTCCCATGGGACAGAAATAGATTTGAAATCTGCCCTAAACCTAGGCAGGAAAGCAATGTTATCTTTGGAGATACAATAGAGAGGACTTACTTGAAATTCATCATCCATAGGGTCATTGATTTCAATGTCTAACACTTCATCGCCTGTACCACCCTCTTCCTCCGCCTGTTCTCCTGTGTATTCGCCCCCCCCCCCCTCCCTCCCCCCTCCCCCACCCCCCCCCCCCTCCCCCCCCCCACTCCCCCTCGAGGGCGGAAGGGGGGAAGGGTTGGGGTGGAAGGGGGGGGAGGCTGGGGGGGGTCAACTGGCTTCGTACTGATCTGCATACTCTTCTTGAGAATAGCCCTCCGCTCCTTCTAACCCCCTTCTCCCCCTTCATAGTCTTCAGCACCCACATTTTCATCGCCGCTTTCTCTGTACTCTGCTTCATCCAAAGAATGGTCGTGATCACTTT